>NC_133623.1:41641900-41951900 GCF_048593235.1 Sminthopsis crassicaudata | reverse complement strand
CAATAAATACATGGGGAAACACAGGATGTGTTTCTAGGAATGCAATTTAAAACAGTAAGAGAGGAAATGCCAAAATTAACCCTTGGCATAAGAGCCTTAGCTTAAGCATGGTGCCTTTAGGTCGCTAGGTGAGTCTATAAATTCAAGGACAATTCATTTCTGAAACAGTGACTTGCCACCTGACTTCCACACTATTGGGAGAGTCTTAACTTGAGCATTCCTGGGGTTCGTTTACCCTCAGCTTCCTTTTTCTTAGTTTTTCCCCCAAAGATGATTTTCTGAGTTTAGTTCCTCTCAATCTCCAGGTTTGGGCTATAAGGGCTTGTGCTTTGAAAATGTTGCCAGCATAGCCTTAGGTGCCAAAGATTTCTTTGGGAGAAAAAAGCTTTCAAAAGGGCGCCATGTTTTTTATTGTTCTGACATGAGTCGTAGGATGAATGTAAGAGAGGCCGAGTAGTACCATGAAAAGGAGCTGGTTTTGGGATCAAAGTCACTAGTTCTGCCACTTCCTAGTTGTATGGCCAGGGGCTGTTGTCTGAACCTCTCTGGGCCTCAGTTTCCCTATTTGTGAAATGAGAGAAATGGACTCAATTGGAAGATCCCCTCTGCTCCTAAGTCTAGGATCTTATGAGTCTAGTTGCAGCTAGAAGGAATCTCTAATTCCCTTGCTTTATAGATGGGAAAAACTGAGGCCCGGAGAAGGAAAACAACTCGCCTCAAATCCCATAACAAATTAGTGGCAGAGGTAGGATTAGAAGCCAGCTTTCTTAATTCCAATGCAGAATCAAAATCAAGTTCACAAGCTTTCATCTGCATAAGCAGAGCCGACTGTTCCGAATTCCACAACCAAACTACCATTCCCACCCCTATTAGAGAGAGTTCCGCTTTGCCAGACGGCTGAGTCTAAGGAGATCTTAATTAAAGTCAATGGAGAAGAAAATGAAGTCATTTAAAACACTATTTCTAGACTTGTAGCACTTGGAAATGTCTAAACAAGAAATATTCAATTATTTATGGTGCTGACTTGATTTGTGGTCATGGAATTCCTCAGTTTGGGTTAGGCCATCTTTCTCCTGTCTGGGGGTGGAGAGAAGAGACACATAAAACCCAATTGCTGCTTTGGGGCCCATTTTAAACTCTTCTCCATGAAAGCGCAGAGTTGAGGTGAAGAGACAAATGGCATTTTACAAGCCATGCCTTGGAGGGAAACTATGTCAATGGGAGGGGCCTTGGGGGGGTTTCACGGTTCCTTCAGTTGCAATGGGAGCTGGGAGACAGAAGATCCGGACAGAAGCTCGGCTTCATCATTTCCATCTGGATGGCTTTGCAAGTCACTGTCCCTCTCTGAAGCTGAGTTTCCCTTTTTCTACGCCGAGCATGTTGGACTAGATGGCCTCTAGGGTCCCTTTCTGTTTGGCCATTTTCTGAAGTGAAATTTCCTTTCAGTTGTACCTTCATGACAAATCCTGGTAGACTATGATCTCACTTAGACAGGGATCTCACTTTCTGTTCTGTTGGGCCTGTTTCCTACTGCCCACCCCATCCCTGGGGGCTCCAATTATTGGACTGTGCCTTTGGCTGAGCTTTCCTTAAAAGTCATTCCCTCCGGCCTCAAGATCTCACTCCTTCACATTTTTCTACTACTGGGTGTGGTGGAAATATGGGGTTGGCTATGGGCAAACTGAGAGTGACTAATCTGTAACTGATGGGAACTGATCCTTCTTATTATTTGCATTAAAGAAAAGGAAAGATTTCAACTGTCCTTTCTCCCAGGTTCCGGGACGGGACAAATGGTCCTAATCCATTTTTTTTAACTCCTGGAAGTCAGAGGGTATGGAACCAGAATGAATTGTAGCAAACATCTAGTCTAGCTCCGTAAAATCATAAATGAGAGAAAACTGAGACCTAGAAGGACCCCTTGCAAGGCAGTGAGTTTGCTCTCTTTTTCTCCCTTTGGGGTTGTACCCCGCATGTGGCCACGCAATAGCGGGCTCTCCCGCACTAGTGTCTCACAAGCTTGGCTCTAGCTGCCTAGAAGAAAGGGAGCTGGTAGAGCTCCTGCTGCCTCCATGTCTCTGCTGCCTCAGGGCCTTGGAAGGTGTTGGTGGATTTTTATAGAACTTGATATCATTGGGGGAAAGTGGATCTGGCTTCTCAATAATTTGGGGGAGATCAAACAACATTTGGCTCCTCCTTGCCAGAAGCCCAGGAATAAGCCTCGTTTCTGTGCAGAAAGGTATCTTGGTCTGGTCTCCAAGATCAAGACCCCTGCCAAAGTCATACCTGTAGCTCCTCTGCTTCTTTCCATTCTAATGTTTGTTTTCTTTTCTTTTTTTCTTTCTTTCTTTTTTTTTTTCCTGAAGTCAAATGCTCATCGTCATGCATGTCCCTTCAGCTTCAGGAACTACAAAGTGACTCACCCATACCCAATTACCACTCCATCCCATTTGCCCATCATCATTAAGCAGCCATTTTAAACCTCAAAAAAAGCCTGTTTCTGTGGTTAATAGAGATGGGAAATAAATTAAAGTATATATATGCGAGCGTCCGTGTGGTCATCAACTCTCTATTATCTGCATCAGCTCTCCATTATCCACAGCTCATTTTTCCTCCCCGGCTGGCTTCCCCCAACTAGCCAGCACACTCCAGCAGCCTCTTCTGCCGGCTGCCCAGCCAGCGTGTGCTTAGGGAATGCAAATTAATATTAATAGCAATCAGCCTCAGCCAAATCAGTCCTTCCTAACTAGGGAGGTAAATCTGCATAATATCAAATGGGATAATGTATGTGAAAGCACTCGGAGACGCATATAGTGCTATCCAAAGCGGGCTCGGATTACGATAAAAACCATAATGTATTGCAGAACCAAATACAAATTATTTTTAAATGATCTGCTATTTGGGGTGATCTGCACCATTAGCAGGCGCTTGATAAATACTTGTTGAATGGAGATCATAGAATATATTTGAAGATAAATATCTTATCCTTTCTGGGGCTTTTTCTACCTTAAACTTTCCCAGGTTCTTAATAATCTTTTGGTAGGACATAATTTTCAGATCCCTTCATTATCTCTGGCATACTACAAAGCAGCTAGGTGGCTCACTTGATAGATAAAGGTGGCCCAGTGGACAGAGCCCCTAGTCTGAAGTAAGGAGGATCTCAGGGGTTGTTTTTTTTTTTTTCATCTGTAAGATGGGGTTAATAAGAACACCTACAGTCCTTCAAGGTTGTGTTGAGTATCAAATGAGATATTTGTAAAGCACTTAGCACAGCGCCTAGTAGGTACTTTATCAGAGTGTATTTCCTTCCCCTTCCTCCTATTATAGCTTATCAGAGCTGAAAGGGAGCACAGTGGTCATCTAGTGCTCTTCAGCTAATTAAAGTTCCTCCCTAAAATGGAGTGACCAGAAGAGAACCTTCCAAATGTATTCTGAGCAAAAGAGGCCTTCAGTCCCTTGTGATCTGGCTATCTGAGAGTTCTAGTAAAGTCTGACATCATTTCACCTACCTCTACCTCAACTATTCTTGAGCTTTTACACAGAAAAGAGCAACTCCTTCTGCCATATTAAAAGGTGAGTTCTGAACCACTCTAATATTAGCTAACATTTGCACCTTTACAAAGAATTTTCCATTCCCCAGCCCTGTGAGGGAGATAGTTTATTATATCGCCCCCATTTTACAGACGAGAAGGCCACTGAGTCTTACATAAGGGAAATACCTTGCCCGCAGACACATGGCCGGGAAATATTTGGAGCTGAGACAGCACAGCCTGGGCATTTCACGTCTGTAGATCCTTCAGCTATTCTAGCCTGTTTCTGTGCCATTAAAAGGAGCTGCTTACAGAGCTGCCATTTTTCTTTTTCTTATCAATGAGGCAATTGCAAAAAAAAGAACTAGTCCCCTTTTCCTTTGCTCATTTCACCAGCTAGAGGACTCATCAAAGAGATCCCCCCAAAGCCACTTTAGGTTTAAAGATAGCATCCCAAGAACTGCAGGCTCTGATTATCTGACCTGTCCCATCCATCACCTCCAAAGGATCGGCTCGTTGATCTAAAGCTCGTGTTGGGGTTTAGGTGGAGTACGGGCAATCGTCAATCATTACCTTGAGTCTACACGACAGCCAACACATGTTTTGGCAAAGAAGAAACACTGATGCTAAAATGTGGTAGAGGCATTATCTCAACTCCCAAACTAGGGTCACTTTTTAACCTTTAATTAGTTCCCCTGACACAGTAAATAAACTGACAACCTGACAAATCATCTTGTATCCTATTCCTAGCTCGCTATAATGTGCACAGTAAAAACGTGGGTCCAGTAGAAAATCTTTAGGAGCAATTTCCCCAGAATTCTTGTTTTGTGGAGACAACCTGATGTGGCCTCTGTGCTCACATCCAAGCGGGAGGTCCGACCATTTGGTCAGAGGCAAATGATAAATGATGCAGTGTAACTAAGCCAGGAAATAATACCAATACTTCTCTTGGGACCTTAGGACACTATGGACTTGAGAGGAGAAGTTAGATGGAAGTGCTAAAGCTTGTATGAGAAGGGTCCCTCTTCAGCTCTCGCCAGTGAAGGGATGATATCTTCTATATCCTTGGGGCCTTGACTCCAACAAGATGAAGTGAAATCCTCTTGGGGATCTTACTTAATAATCATTTCTCTGGTTTATTTTATCCCTAGCCAGGGTTTTCCCCAAGGAATATCAGAATTTGGCTCACGTCTTTCTAAGGGCTCTTAACTCCCCTACAAGTATTCAGTTCAAAAAGACATTAGATTCAGCAAGATTTTGTCTAATATGAAATAAAACCCCACAGAATGAGCTCAGAATGAGCCCTTCAAAAACCAGTGAAACTCTTCTTCCTCTTTTCAAAAGACATCAAGCAAGACAAAATAGGAAACCAGTTCTAAAAACGGGAGTGCAGAGAGACGGCAATTGCCGTCGAGTCTGCGACTTGCTAGTTTGCTCATTTTGCATTTGGAGATTTGGTACAAAAGTAGACTGAGGGCATACAGGTTAGTGTGGAATATGAGAGCTTGAGCCTGTGGCAATACATGCTTGTTGCAGTGCTGAATTTGGAGTCAGAGAAGCTGTGTGACTTTGGAATCACTTTAATCTCTCTGAGCCTCAGTTTCCTCATCTATAAAATCAGGGGATTGGGCTAGATATGGCACTTGATATGCCTTCCAAATCTAAGTCTATAGGCTTTGAACGGGAAGCTAAGAAGGGGTGAATATGATGGCTGGCACCTCTTGGCTGCCTCAGGGTTTTGCCACGGTCACGGTGGGGTCTGGAGGAAGGGCAAATCCTCATTCCCCTGACACGGGTCTGCCTTATGGCCCTGGCGAATCACATAGGAGGGATTTTTCTCAAGTGAGGAAAGGATGAAATGTTCACAGTCCATGTGGGCAATGGGAGATATGCCAGTGATGGCCCAGATTGTCTTTCTCCATGACACTCCGCTCACGCAAAACTGTTCTGCCTCCTACCGAGGTGAAAAGGAAGGAGCATGGGTTTGCATATTCTGAATGCCTATGAAACAGTAGGAGCTCCCTGGATTTGAAACGGCCCCACGTAAATAGACCCTGGTAATCTAATCAAGTGATATTAGCCCAAATTAATCTTGGAGGTATATCAGTGCTCAGCATCTGAAGATAGCAATAATACATATGTACTGAGGATTATGATTATTTTTATTATAGGTAGTTCAATAGGCTTGGCCTTGGGCACTTTCCCCTACTACACTGCCAATAAGATGAATCTCTCCAAAACAACAAACTCTAGACTACATTTACGCATCTGATTTTTTTAAAGGTCAAAATAAAAGATGCGTTCTGCTCTCTTATGTAGAGCAGCATAAAGCCGGAGAGGCTTATTGCCTGGATATATTATATATACATATATATATATATGTATATATATATACATATATATATATATGACACATATATATGTGTACATGTAAACACACATATATATGTGAACACACAAATATGTGTGTAAACACACATACACACTTGATAAAGTCAGGAATTTGAGAGAAAGAGTTGAGGTATAAAAGTGATTTCTTACAGTAGGTCTACATATTCTTATCTTCCATGTCCCCATTCATTTTCGTGGGTGCCCTAGAAGATCTTGGGCAGAAGGACAAAAACTAAGGTTACTTCAGACCCAAACTGCTCTTGTGGGATTACTTTGGCAAAAGCTCTCCACCCCAAATGAATTTGAGGATTCCCATGTGGATAGAGAGGAGAGTTATAAGGAATTTTTTAACCCTAATGCAGAGACTTGGGATAGAGAAGTTGCCCCTGGCAGGTAGGAAAGTGGGGTCTAAAAGCAGATTAAATATCTGTGTGTTCTTAGCTGTCCTGCCATCCCGTTTTTTAAAAGAGCTTGGACCTTGGAGAGGAAATCTCTCCTTCCAGAGAGAAAAGCTGAATAAAACTAAGGTTCTGGAAATCAATCAATCAATAAACAGTAAGTGCCTACTGTGTGCCAGACACTGCTAAATGCTGGGGATACAGAAAGAGACTAAAGGAAGACCCAGCCCTTACGGGTGGCAGAGGGGCATTATGGGTCAAGGGCTAGTATCAAAGCCGGCAAGGCCTGGATTCAGTTTTTGCCTTAGACAGCTACTGGTAGTGTTACCCTGGGCAAGATATGACTCTAAGCAACTCTCTAAGACTATTGGTATCTGTGCTCTGGGAGTTCACCTCTATCAGTGAAATCACAGGGTCAGCCCCTCTTCTCCCTTAGGGAAAGAAAGAAAGAAACTAAGGGGGTTTCCCTCCGGATGACTGTGTTTGTGAAGAGACTACTAATAACATATTGGGAG
Source organism: Sminthopsis crassicaudata (assembly GCF_048593235.1). Taxonomy (NCBI): domain Eukaryota; kingdom Metazoa; phylum Chordata; class Mammalia; order Dasyuromorphia; family Dasyuridae; genus Sminthopsis; species Sminthopsis crassicaudata. The sequence continues at coordinate 41,945,069 of NC_133623.1, read as the reverse complement.
CTTACATCTCTAGGCTAGAAGATGAAAGAGAGATCTTGTAGAAAGGTTTAACACTTCAGCTCAAGTCCTGATCCGGTAGCAAAGAGAAGCAGAGCTGCACTCAGGGGAGCAAGGCCTAAGAGTCCACATGATACCAGGAGGAAAACCCCGGGCAGTGACCAGACACCATGCCCACTGGGAAGTTGGCTCAGAGGGAATAACGGGATGACATTGGCAGAAGCCATTGGTGGCCCTTTGGCCGGGAGGTCTGAGTTGCCTCTCTTGCTGTGTTTTCCATAGGTCAGTCCATTCTTCTCTCTGATCGCGTGCATGTCTGTGGGAAAGCACGTCCCAGGTTTCTGGCAGAAACATTTTAGTGATCCTTTTCCCTCTACACTGTTTCATTAAATGCCTTTGCTTTGAACTAATGAACTATCGGTTGGAGCTCACGAACTATGTTTTCAATGGACGAGGGCCCCTAGGCTACTATGAACCTGAGGCTGTACCACAAGGTCTCGCTTGGTATTCCATCAGAGTAGAGGCGAGTGAGAGCTCTCAAAGGCTATACCAACAGTTCTGGAAGCTCTTTCCCAGGTAGAAAGGCTTAGGGACATCTACTCCAAGCCCTTCATTTCACAGAGCATGAAATTCAACCCAAATAAGGAAAGTGACTTATCCAGATGTGTACCCAAGGTCCCCGAGCAAATTAGTGGTAGACTTGGGACTAAAACACAGACACCAGATTCAGTTTTCTTTCTATTACTGTCTCTAACCACACTGCCTCTAAGCCTTTTTGAAATACAGATTTCAGACCAGTGATCAATCAATAAACACGTATTAAGCTCCTACTGTTTGCCAGGCACCAGATGCTTTTGGATCCAACAGGAAGTAAACAATCCAATGATTGGCATGGTATAATGGGAGGCCCACTGTATTTAGAGAACTCTGGCTTCAACTCTTCCTTCCATTCCCTGACCCTCCCCTATCCCAGGCACCCCCTAGTCACTAACTACCTGTGTGAACCTGGGCAACTTACAGGGAATTAATTTCATCATCTATATAATGAGGCACTTGGTCTTTAAGATTTTTTGCAGAATTCTGATCCTATTTAAATTGATGGCTCACAGCTCTTTCCTTCCTATTAGCAGCTAAAATAAAAAAAAAAAAAAAACCAAACAAATGAGAGCTTAGTTTAAAAAAGAAATAACTATAGGAGGGAGGAAGAACCAAGTGTTCTTTAAAACAATCATTTCTGACCATGGTGCTACCTAAACTGACACACTTAGGCAATTAAAAGCAGCTCACACCAGCCGACCCCCTCTCCACAGAGAAGATGATTAACTGAGCCACTCACCTGCTGATTAATCACTGAAGAGAAGCTAAGGGGATCTCAGAAAACAATTCTCCATAAATCAAGAAAAAAATGAATTATCAAAAATAATTCTCTTCTGCCAATCATCTTTTATAGAAAATGCATACTGGGGATGGCTTTTGCCCTTCCATTTAGAATAGTCTAAATTTTGATACTGAAAGATTTAAGGATAGCAGGTGAATGAGGATTTTGTCGAATGTCCAATCACCTTAGGGTTGATATAGATAATGGCACATAGACAACATGCTGATTTTTAATTGGTTGGCAAGGTAAGCCAAGATTGGTTAAGATGACAAATAAAAACATATTCAATTTCACTCTGGAGCCTAGCAGATCTAACATTAAACTATCATATGTGAGCTGAAGTTTGGTCTCGAAAGACATGTCGGAAGGCATGGTTCCCTGCTTTCTGGAAGGGCTTTGACTATCCTAGGGAGACAGTATGGGATGTTGAAAAGAACTGGCAAAAGACTTGAATTCAAATCTTACCTCTGCCACTTACTAGTTATTTGAATTCTGGGATTTATTTTCTTCCTCTGTAACATGAAGGGGTTGGACTGGATGGCTTCAAGAGGTCCTTCTCAGCCTTAGAGCGGGGATCCTATGACGAAGGTTTAAATCTTGGCAGAAGGAAGGGACCCCTTTCCAACAGCAATTCTTTGGAGACAAAGCTATATATATTTCACTTGCTGGTTTAGTGTTAAATATTCTAGGTTCCAAAATGAAATCTAAAATGTTCTTGTTTGCCTTAGGAACCAATATCAGTTTATTTGGACAGTCATTTAATTCCTCTGGGCCTCAGTTTCCTCAGCTGTAAAAATGAAAGGATTGGACTAGATGGTTTCTGAAGCCCCTTCTAGTTCTAGAGTCTTTAATCTGAGTGGCCAGCCTTTTCTGAAAGTCCTTCATTAAAGGAGATTCTCCAGCCTTCTCTAGGAAATAGAGCACGAAACAGTAGAAAAGGAAGTGGGGGAGGGTAATGAAAAGTAGAGCAAATCTGAAGTTTGAGAACTGGATTCAAATGGTGACGCTGCTACTTCCTGCTAGGCTGAGTGACTTCTCTATTCAGGTCACCAAAAGGCAGCAGGGCCTAATGTCTAGAGTGCTGGATTTGGAGACAGAAAGACCTGACTTCAAAGCCTGACTATGCTTCTTTACTAACTGTGTGATAATGGGCAACTTGCTTTGACTTTCCTGAGCCTCAGTTCCCACATCTGTCAAGCAGCAATAATGCTTGTTATAAGATTAAAATGAGTTAACATGAAGAGGTCGGATGGTACAATGGAAAAAAACCACTGGCTTTGGAGTCAGAGGACCTGGGTTCATATCCTACTTCTTCTACCTAGTGACCATGAAAAAGTCATTTCTTCCTTGTCCTTATTTGAAAAAAATTAAATAAATTGAGTTACAAAAAGACAATGCCAATTTGAATATTCAACAAAAATGACTGATATTTGCAGCATTGGACACAAAATTCTGTCATTTTGATCGTTATTCACTGTAGTTGAAAAACACACTTCAACACTGTCCATAAAAGATAACAAGATTCAGATCAAATTTAACTGACAACACGGGTACCGTACTACAAATCGAAGCCTACATTCCTCCTTTTTGCAAATGACTGGGCAACTACCACAGTAGGTATTGGCAGGTGGTATCACGTGGCAGTCATGCTTTCGGAGGGATGGTTTTCATTGACTTTGGGGTATGGCCTTTGTAAAGATTGGAGTCAAGCTGATAAGACCAGTTAGAGTGTGTGGTTTCGGCAAAACAAACTGTCAATAAATGGAACTACACCCATTTCTAGAGTAAGGAACTTTCAATGGAGCAATGCCCTCTACCAGTGCCAGTTGCTGTCATTTATATGCTTTAAGGAGCTGCTTTGGTCATTGAGAGATTCAGTGATTTGCCCAGGGCCACAGTCAGTACATGTCAGAAGTAGACTGGAATCCGGGGCTTCCTGATTCCAAAGCCAGGTCTTTATCCATTCTGCTTTTCATAGCAATAATTCCAAAAGAAAAATTAAATGCATGGAACTTAATGTCCCGGGAGCTTGGTTGGAAAAATGGCAATGTTTCTGTTTTTCCCATTCTAAATTCCATAGGAGGTCCTTCTTCCAGTAGAGATAATGAGTTGAGGAAGTCATAACCCAGTCCCAGAAATGGACCAGGAGCCCTGAGTAGACATTACAAAGAAGCCAGTTTAGGTTCTCTGTTAGGAAAACTTCTTACCCATAAGGAGCTGTTGCAAAAAGGACAGGGCTACCCAGAGAGCTAATAGCTGCCAGGATGTTATAATGGGGATTCATTTTCTGCTATGGGTCGGACTGGACGGCCAACCTAGATGTCCAAGTGGATGGCCACTGAGGCCCCTTCCAAGTCTCAGATTGTATGAACTGATAGCCTCAGAATAAGAAAAAAACAAAACAAAACAAAACAAAAACGATACATCTTGTTGCTACAACAGTCAATGAGACACCATGTTTCCTTCTGAGAACCCATTAAATATAATATTAAGTCTAGTAATATAATAATGGGTCATATTTATGCAGTGTTTTGCAGTATACAAAGTAACACCCCCAAGAGAATGAAATATAGCCCAGATGAATGTAAGTCCTGCAATTATATTCAAAATCATTAATTTCACAAGGTGGGGGAGGCCAGACTTGGCAGTACTTCATGTACAAAAGGCCTTAAGGTTTTAATATATCCCCAGGCTCACTCACCATGAGCCATCAACGTGATCTAAGGCAGCATTCATAGGAATACAGTGTTCACATCAAGGGAGGCAAGAGTCCCACTGCTTTCTGCCCTGGGTAGTCTGAGGCTGGAATTGTGAATATAGTTTTTGGCACCGTATTCTAAGATGGACAGTGGCAGACCAGTGGACTGTCCAGAGGGGAGTAACTAGGATAGTGGGGACTTTGGAAATCACATCATATGAAAAACCACTGGAAAAATCGGGATGTTGGGCCAGGAGAAGAGTCTAGGGAAAGCCATTGCTAGGGTCTTCAGCTATTGAAAGGGCAGTGCTATTAGGGTTATTCTTGCTTGACCCAAGAGGGCAAAACTGAATCCTTCTGAGATCCCTTCCGGTTGTATGATTCAGTGGGTAGAACTGACATGGAAGGATATTTCAGCCCAGAAAATAGGAGTACTTTTCGACAACTTGAGTTGTCCAAAAGTAAAATGTGATTCCTCATGGGAAATTTCCTGATACTTTCCCATTTCTGTACTAACAGTTTGTGAGATTTTAAGCTAAATGAGACTGTAGAGATCTTCCAATTTAGTTCCCTGATTTTAAAAGAGAAAGAAACTAAGGGGAAAAAATCAGGAACTTGATAAGAATAAGATGATGTAGCTAAGAACAAGAGTGATGAGTGAAGTACTACCCTTCCTCCTTTCCCACCTTCTTAGGTCAGTCAGTCAATAAATAAATGTTTATTAAGCATTTCCTGTATATCAAGGGTTTCCCTAAGTGCTAGAGATGCAAAGGAAGGCAAAAGCCCAGTTCCTCAAGGAGCTTGTATTCTGATGGTGAAGAAAACATGGTACAACAACTAAGAATATAAATCACACACACACTCACTCACATACACACACACATACAGTGTAAATGGAAAGTACTCTCAGAGGGAAGGCACTAACAGTGGAGGCAGGGTGAAGGAGAAAACCACAAATGCTCTTTCATTAGAGGGGATTGGAGTTGAGTATTCAAGGAAGACAGAAACAAAAGGTGAAGAGAGAAAACATTCCAGCTGTGGATGAAAAGACACAGAGATGGGATGACACGTGCAAGGACGGCTGGGAGGCCATTGGAGCTGGATCACAGAGTACATAGAGGCAAGTAAAATATAAGAAATCTAGAAAGTTAGGAAGGGACCAGACCATAAAAGGTATTAATGTCAAACAGAGGAGTATATATTTGTATGTGGAGGTAATAGGGAGCCACTGGAGTTTATGGAATGGGGACTAAGGTGGAACACAGTCAGACCTTCCTTTTGGGGAAGATCCCTTTGATAGTTAAGTAGAAGATAGACTGGAGTGGAGAGAGACTTAAGGCAGCCATTGCAACAATCCAGACCCACCCCTAAACTAGAATCTCCTCTTTACCATAGCCAATGAGTAAGTAGCCCTCCTTCCTTGGCTTGGAGACATCCAAGGAGAAAGAAGCCTTGACTTTCTGAGTTAGCCCACTCTACTTTGGGACAACTCTACTGACCAAAAAGTCTCCTTCGGCCACAGAGCAATTACCCATTAACAGTTACTCCTTGTGGCCAGCTATCCAATCGGTTCTGATATTGCCTACTCCATCTCTCTTCACCTTCTTCACAAGAATAATATGATATATGTTATTAAAAGTTTTGCTAAAATCTAGGTAAACTATAACCACAGTATTCTTCTCATTTACTAGTTTAATTAATAATCCTGAAAAAAGGCAATGAGCTGGACCTGTGATGGCCTGTTCTGCAAGAAGCCACACTGGCTCTTGGTTAGAAACAGTTTCTTTTCTAAATAGTTGCCAACAATCTCTTTAATCATCTGTTCTGGAATTTTCCTAGGAGTCTAAGTCAAGTTCACTGACCTATAGCTTATAAACACTGCTCTCTTCCACCCCCCCCTTTTTAAACCAGGAGAACAATTTCCCTCTCCAGTCTTAGGGGGCCTTCTTGTCCTTGGAAGCTCACTGTCACTCCTTTAGGACCCAAGGATGTAGTCCGCCTCAGCCAAATGACTTACGTTCATCAAAGACAGCGAGAGGCTCTCTTACTGTCAACTTTTGGGAGTTGAGCCAGCACTTTGATACCCACTGGCAAAAGTCAGTCTTCATGTCCTACACTGACTAAAATTAGGAGAGTTGGATGATGAAAACGCATATATTTGGGATTTTTCATTTGATTTGGTTATTGGTTTTTAAAATCATCCCCCTGGTGTCCTCCCGTGCCTCATTGTAGGATGGAGATGAGCCCTGTCATCTGAAAGCCAGCCTTGTGCTCAGCCAGGTGCTCTTTGACAAAGGGCTGGCCGCCAGATGCAGACTTCTTTTAACCAGAGCAATTCGGGAGACTTTGAAGGCAGGAAGGAGTTGCCATCTACTTGAGTAGAACACATATGTTCCCAGAACAAAAAATATAGATCATTGATGCACAGAAGTCAGTATTCAATTTGGAACTTGTTTTTTAAAAATTGGATCTAATTTTAAAATAAGACTGGGGCGATTGTTGGCTTGCAATATTTGTAAAAGATAAGTAATCATTGTAATCATGAGAACTAGCATTTCTACAGGGCTTTAAGCTTTGCAAAGCCTTTTTACAAATATTATCTCATTTGATCCTCACAACAACCCTGGGATGTGGTGCTTTTGTATCCCCATTTTACAGATGAGAAAACTGAGGAAAACAAAGGTTGAGCAACTTGCCTGAGATCACATAGATAGTGAGTGTCTGAAGCTGGATGAAAATTCAGGTTTTCCTTTCTCCACTGTGTCATCTAGTACCCTAATTGTAGAGGCAAAGTATGCTAGATCTGGATTCAGGAGAACTGGGTTCAAATTTAGACTCTTAACAATTAGTAGCTCTATGACCAGGGGCAAATCGCTTTGTCTAATAGTATCAGGTTTTTTCATCTGTACTCAACCTCAAATACAGCCATGGCTCTTGGATCACTCAGATGTGGCTCTTCCTGCCAATAATATTGATCATAAGCTGAGATCCGTGACTACCCATCCTATGTACCTCTCCCATAGACTCACCCCAGGCAGGCTATTCCATGTGCTGGAGGCCTTTTTTGATTTCTCCTAACTTTGCAATGGTAACAGTGGGGGTACTCTGGCAATCCAACTGTTATTGGTTGGCCTTGTCACGTGATGAAGCCAAGATTTTTTTCCTCCTTTTTTTTAAACTACTTTGACTCCAATTCCATTCCTTATTTGTTCTATATTGTGGCCAGCTGCTCTCTAGCATATGTATGATCTATCTAACCCACCAGTCTCCATTGCCCTCTAAGCAGTATCCATTTTTAACTTCACGTAGACTTTAGTGTTCTGTGATTCTCAGACATGCGAGAAGACAGGAAGAATTCTGGTGTTTAAAAAAAATGAGACTTGGTCATGTTGAATTTAAGATGGATATTTATGAGACACCTAAGATGTAGATATTGATGGGCAAGTGTGATAGGTTGTCCATATACCTTCATGTGATGAATTGCACAATAGGCATCCTTCTCTACCTGGAGTTTCTTTATTGAGAATTAGAGGGGGCAGCTGGGTGGTGCAGTGGATAGAGCACCAGCCCTGAATTCAGGAGGACCTGAGTTCAAATCTGGGTCTCAGACACTTAACACTTCCTAGCTGTGTGACCCTGGACAAGTCACTTAACCCCAGCCTCAGGGGAAAAAAAAAGAGAGAATTAGAATAAACTCAAGTACTTTGAAATCCCTTCCAGAGGCTTTGCAGCATTCTGGGACTTGATGCAAGAAACACAGTGACATTCCAAAATGGGAGCATCCAAATGCCTGACAGGGAAGCAAGCCTTCTTCAACCTCAACTCCATCCTGAATCTCTTCCATGATTATGACAAACACCTTTGGTTGGCATCCAATTCCTTGTTTTTATTCCTGGCCTAAACATGTATATAATGTCTATTTTACTTCTTATGATAATACCATTTTTTACATCTTAAATTCCCTAAAAACATGAGATACTATCATGATTGTATGTGTGGCATTTATATGCCAGACAGTATTCACCCCTCATGGACAGAGATTCATTATATGAGAAAATTCTCTGGTAAATTATATCTTCCTTCCTATCTTCCTTCCTATCTTCCTTCTTTCCTTCCTTCCTTCCTTCCTTCCTTCCTTCCTTCCTTCCTTCCTTCCTTCCTTCCTTCCTTCCTTCCTTCCTTCCTTCCTTCCTTCCTTCCTTCCTTCCTTCCTCCCTCCCTCCCTCCCTCCCTCCCTCCCTCCCTCCCTCCTTCCCTTCTTCCTTCCTTCCCTCACTCCCTCCTTCCCTTCTTCCTTCCTTCCTTCCCTCACTCCCTCCTTCCTTCCTTCTTTTCTATCCAGAAAGATACTGGTAGGAACTTTGAAAGTTAATTTTGGTCTAGATATTCCATTTTTCCCATGCTAATGGAAACCCTGTCAAATAAGACAATGGCATCATTAAAAATCATTTAATTGGAAAATTTCTGTACTCATTCACCAAATGAGTATCTCTTCACTTCCTTCATCCCTGGCAAAGTCTATGAAGGAAAATCCTTGTAAAACATGATATAATACTTTCCCTCAGGCCCCCCCCCCAGACCTCTGAGACCCCTTCCTTCTTCCCAGGTTCCAGATGCTGTTCTGAGTACTGCCATCTCTCTCATGAGCCCCCATCCTGTGTATTCTTTAGCAGACCAAACCAGTACGACATATGAAACACTAGCAAAAGGAATTTAATGAAAATAGGGAAGCACAGTCTATGTGATCATACTAATTTCCTCCTTTCACTTAGCCTCCCAGGTCTTATTGACCATTCTGGCTCAGAAACACAGTAGGAGCAAATTACTCATGGCAGGCTGTCAACCTGAGGAACTAGGAGCATAGTTGAAAGTGTCATGACTTCCTCTCAGTGCAAGAACCAGTTATGATAGAAAGCCCTCTTGCTTTACCTTGGCATGGGAACCAAGACAATCATCAGAGCTTAGGAGACCCCGGCAACTCACCACTACCTTCTCCAACCCCGCGTCTGTTCCTTCCGGAGACATTCCCTTGTGCCATTCAAAATACACAGTCTTTGAGGGATCTAAATCCCAAAGAGAACATGGGGTCTGTAACTGTAGATATATAGTCTCTCTCTAAAGGCAAAGTCTTCGAGCTTCGGCCCTCCTCCACAGAGTCGAACTGCGTGTCCCATGAGTCAGGATTTAATTAATCATCTGCTCTTACTTGTTCTCACTTGTTCTTGGCCACCCACTGATTGTAGCTCTTTGCCATTAGTCAGTCCCTGACTACTGCTCTCCAAAGTATCCACACAGACCACTCTGCATGAAGGCTCACCTCCTCTCATAGCTCACCCAGCAGCCTGCTGGTGGAGGCCAGCTGAGGCTCTAGTCCCATTCCACTCAGTGATTCAACACCTGCAGTGCTGCCTGCCATTCGCATGGCTTGGCTGTTGTCTCCTTACTGTGATGACATTTCTTTTGCATTTCCAGCACAGTGGCTCATAGGAATTCCAGGTCTGACTTTCTAAAAGCACTTCCAACATTTAGGACTTGGTCAGGCAGGTGACAAGAATTTATTAAGATTTACTCCATGCCGGGGAATAATAACAGCTAGATATATAATACGAGCTAAACCAAAGACATTTTCTGCCCTTGAGGTACTTATAGTCTAAAAAACTGAAGAGTTATGGGTATACAAAAGTGGGCATGGTGGCAAAATCTAGAGAGTCGGAAGCATAGCTGAAAGGGGAATCCAGTATGGCTGGCCTAGGCCTGGGCCCTCAAAGGAAATGTAGTCCTGATAGAACAGGCTTGTATTTGCCCTACAACCTAAGGGGAAGTGAGACATGCCCTATTCCATAAGGTAGAGTGTGCATTTTGGAAAAAACTCACATATTTCTGCCTTTGACTTTTCTTCCCAAATAGAAATGGTTCAGAACTAAGATATCAGTATTTCAAGACTCATTTCACTGATAGGAGTACTCCCTGCACCAATTCAGATTGTGATTGATCTCCCCATGACCATATAGATGGTCTTACTGAAGCCAAAACAATCACTCATTCTGCAGACAACTCAGAACTTAGCCAGTTGGTCCTGGGACAAGAAGCCTACCCTTCGTCAACATGCCCTTATTCTAAGTCTTTCTATCTGGAAGAGATAGGGCCCGCCATTTTGTATTCTACTAGAACAGCTTTTAAGACCTCAGGGTCACTTTCATGCCTTGAGAAGAAGAATTTAGTACAGGGCTCCTTATTTCATTTTTGGTACCATGGACCCCTTTGGCAGGCTAGTGAAACTCTCCTCAGAATCAGGTTTTTTTTTAAAACACATGAAAAAAAATACATAGGGTTATAAAAGAAACCAATCACATTGAAAAGTAGTTAGGCAAAAGCAGTTTTGAAGGTACACAGATCCCAGATCTAGAGGAAGTTAATTAAAAAAAAAAACATGGCCGGTGTCCAGAACTTCATGTTTAAGTAGCCATAATCTTCAATGAAAGCCATAAACATAATTGCCTGATCTTCATTATTTTCCTAAATTCTTTTTGAAAAAAAAAGAAAGATTCTTCTATTTGAGTTATTTTCTAAGAGTTCATGAAAATTCACTGGGGATTTTTTCCCTCTTTTAAGTTTATTTATTCAAGCTACCTCTTTATCAGTTTAGCAAATAAGAAGACAGAAAGCTTTTTTTTTTTCAGGTTTCAGCTATTTCTAACGTTATCCCACCTCTCCCTTTTTAAATACAGGGCTGTCTCTACAGCCTTTCAGATTAACTGAAGTATTCCAAATGTTAGCTGTTTTCATTTACAACTTCGAAATGGTAAGATAGACAAAGATTTTAGAAACCTTTTATGTGTGAGATAAAGTTTTTCAGATGCGCTGAGGCAGTCAACTTTTCCAAATTCCAGTCACTAAGGCTGTTTTCTCTGTACTGAAAAATTTCAGCCAGCTAACCAGATATTTTTAGCTTTTTATCCAGATGTTTTTGTGTTGCATAGACACAGTCCAAGACAGAAAGTATTTGAGCTCTTAAGACCACAAATGAATACCACAAATGTGCTTACATTTTGTTCCCCATGGACTTTATATTAGTTTTTCAGATCTTGGGTTAGGTTTAAAAGTGAATCAAAAAAATCAACATTACCATTATCAAACTGCCTTAGAATAGGTCAGAATTCCTCTCTCTCTCTCTCTCTCTCTCTCTCTCTCTCTCTCTCTCTCTCTCTCTCTCTCGTAAAAATGCTGCTTTAAAAATTGACTTCACATCAAAACATTCAGCCATCTAAATATTTTGACATGAGCTGACATCTTTTTTATCTCAAATAAATTCAAAATACTTTAATTAGGGTTGCACAGTTTGCTTTACACAAAAAAAATTTCAGTGACTATTTAGCTACGCAGGAACTTAGCAAAACTTTTTACAACAAAGAGGTCTAATTAGCTGGTCTGTGGTTTATAACCATTGGGACCTTTTGTCCTCAGGGGACTTGTATAATGGAGGTTTCAGCTCTAGTGCTGCTAGGGGATGGGGTTTAGAAGCCATCTTCTTTGAGACTCTGGCTTGTGTGGAAGCATTACATGCTCTACTTTGCTTTATCAAACTATCTAAGAAAAAGTAGTTCCTCTGCCCTCCATACCAGTGGGATGCTTACACACTAAGTCTCTTCCTGATAAGACTTTATCCAAGACCAGGCTCTCTGACACCAGGGCCAACCATCAGCTAAGTGGGTATTTCATGTCTTCTTGAGGTGGAAAACCATTTGTCATCTTGGGATGTAAGAAAGGAATTGACTCTAAAGTCAATCATTTGCCTGAAGGCCCTATTATCAGCTATGCCCTCACTCTAGGACCCAAACCTTTCTTCTTTAGTATCTGAGCAAGAACAGACTGAAGTCACTCTCCAATATTGCAGGACCTTGGAAAGTGAGAGCCCCAGTCAAATAGTACTTCCCCAGGTGGATTGCTGACAGATCCTCCCCAACCCCTTCTTCTCCCGATTCCTATTCAGTGTCTACTGAAGTGAAACTTGATGTCCTCTATTGCCTTTTCCTACTCCCTCAACCTTTCTCAATTTAGCTTTCCCCTCCCTGGCCCCTCTCCTCTTCTGCCCTCCCCTCCCGTTGTACCCTCTGGAACCCTTATCCCATCTGTAACAGCTGTCTCTTCATCCTAGATTTCTTTATCTCTCACACTTTTAACCTTCTGGGTTCCTTCCAATATGATTCTGCCTCCATGGCCACTATCACCAGTACTAGACACTCCTCTTACCCCCTTCCAATCTATGGAGCCAGGAAGAAAGGTTAGTATATTCCTTGTTCCTCACTGCCACTTCCAGATTTGCTCTCTACCAGCATTATTTAGCAGCCTCTCCCTTAAGGTTCCATCCCGCCATCTTTCATCTAGAGCCTTACACTAGCCCCTGGGTCACTCGCCCTCCTTTCTCAAGGAGTGCAGTAACAGCCTTTCTTGCCACCTCAACTACAGTCCTCATCCTCAGTGATTTCAATACACATGTTGACAACCCCCCCCCAAATTATCCATGCCAAATTGACCAACTAGCCATCCTCCATATTCACTCTTCATTCTCTCTTCTCTGTATATTCACAGACGATTGACCCCCATGCCTAGAATGTCCTATCTCTTAGAATCCCTAGCTCCTTTTAAAGATTAGCTCTGTTGTTGCCTCCGATTGAAAGTCTCTCCTGATGCCTTTGGTTATTAATGCTCTCCCTCCTCCTCAAATTATTTAGAATAATTATCTAGGATAGCTGGGTTCATGTAGCTTCCTCCCAATGGAACGAAAGCTCCCTGAGGGAGTTTTCTTTTTGTCTCTGTAGCCCAGTGCCAAGCATAGTGCCTGGCACACAGTAAACACTTAAATTAAATTGAGCAAATATTTATTTATAAAAATATAAATATTTATATAAATTTACATAAATATTTATGAAAAAGACCTTAAATTATAATTCCTAGCCAAATTTCACAAAAATACATTTAGCAAGGAGTCCTAAAAATTAATTAAATCCTAGGTGTCACTAATAGGACTTTGTCCAGAGCCATTTGCTAATAGTCCTATAGTACTCTAGGTTGGTCAGACATCTGGGGTACTGTTTCATTTTAAGTAGCCCATTTTCAGATGTACATAACCAGAATGAATCAGCAGCAGGGTTGTGGTCAGGGCTATAAAGTTACGGGACACTTGTCTATTTAAGAGTAGAGTGGGTTGCTCAAAAAGTATTGAGTTTTCCATTTCTAGAGGTGTGCAAATGGAAGGTGAGTCATCACTTCTCAAGGATGTTGTAGAGGGGCTGTCTGCTCAGGTAAGGGTTGAGCTGAATGACTTCTAGTGCCCTTTCCAGCTCAGAGGTGCCATGATTTCATGGGGAAATTGGTCGAGGGAGATGAGAGTGCTTGTCTTGGAATATGAAGAGTTGTGATACATTTGTAAATACCTTGAAAAAAAGGCATTAGATTTATTTGGAATCCCTTGGGGAATTTATTCGGAAGGGAGTGGTGGACAGAAGCAGGCTCATTGTATAGAGGTGGCAAGAAAGTTGATTGTTGCTTAATGTAAAGAACAACTTTCCTATATGTATAGCCATCTAACAGTGGAATAGACCACCTTGTGAAGGAGTGACTTCCCCTTCATTGGGAAAATTCAAATAGAGGCCATATGACTAGTTTTCTAGGCTACTCTGGAATTTCTGCAGGGGGTAAAAGGTTACATCCAATGACCTCCACGGGTCCTTCCAACTTGGAGATTCCATAATTCTACAGTATCCATTCAACAGTTCATTCAACAGGTATTTATCAAATGCCTGATAAATCAAATGCAGATCACCCCAAATAGCAGATCATTTAAAAATAATTTGTATTTGGTTCTGCAATACATTATGGTTTTTATCGTAATCCGAGCCCGCTTTGGATAGCACTATATGCGTCTCCGAGTGCTTTCACATACATTATCCCATTTGATATTATGCAGATTTACCTCCCTAGTTAGGAAGGACTGATTTGGCTGAGGCTGATTGCTATTAATATTAATTTGCATTCCCTAAGCACACGCTGGCTGGGCAGCCGGCAGAAGAGGCTGCTGGAGTGTGCTGGCTAGTTGGGGGAAGCCAGCCGGGGAGGAAAAATGAGCTGTGGATAATGGAGAGCTGATGCAGATAATAGAGAGTTGATGACCACACGGACGCTCGCATATATATACTTTAATTTATTTCCCATCTCTATTAACCACAGAAACAGGCTTTTTTTTTGAGGTTTAGAATGGCTCCTTAATGATGATGGGCAAATGGGATGGAGTGGTAATTGGGTCTGGGTGAGTCACTTTGTAGATCCCAAAGCTAAAGGCACATGCATGACGATGAGCATCTGACAGATTTTAATGGGTGTGTATGTGAGTGTGTGTGTGTGTGTGTGTGTGTGTGTGTGTGTGTGTGTGTGTGTGTAACAATCTAGAACACATCCAGAGAAGAGTGACCAAAGGAGAGAGAAATGGCTGAAAGAATAGGGAAGGGTTAACCCTCAAAGAAGAGAAGATTTTGGGAAGTCACAAATGATCATTATAGGGCTGTTATATGAAACAGTGGCTAGATTTATTCTGTATAACTGTAGAGGGGAAAAGTAGGTCTAAAGGGTTGAAAAAAAATCCTTCCTACCAATTAGCAGTATCCATAAATTAAAGAGCTGCCTTCCAGCTTCCTGCCACTGAAAGTAGCCAGGCTCAGGCTAGTCAGGGATCTTAGAGAAAGAACTGCTACATTGGATGGGAAGATGGACTAGATGGACCTTCCCACACTTGAATTTTATGATTCTAGGTAAAGAATAGGAAAATAATATAATTTCTCTCCTTATCTTTCCACTCTCTGTCCAAATTAAGAAAAGTTTAATTCCTGTTTGCTCAGATGCATAACAGAATAACCCTGGGAATTGGAAATGCAGAGGATATAATCAAACCCATTTTCCCTACTGATCACTCAGATATAAAGGCAGGCCCACAAATACTTTTGGCTCTGGGAGCACAATTTTTATAACTGAGTTTGCAGACTTTTCTAGGACAATAAAGTGAAAAGGGAAGTCTGTTATCTTCAGTTGCCACGAATTTAATGTACTTTCCAGAATCTCATTCCTCTCTTCTCTGCATCTGTTATCATTTTTATCTGAATGTAATAAAAAATTGAACACAAAAGTTTTTTCATTTACCATGCCTCGAACAATATTATCTTAGTTTCTCTAAGCTATTTCAAATGTTTGGTGACAGGAAATTAAGTAATACTCATATCTGCCTTCTTTGCAACAGCTATCTCAAAATTTATTTTACTCTACAATGTTCTCAGTAAAAATCTAAAAATAATCAGTAAAAAGAAAACTTTAGCAACGTTCTCTTCTAACTTTAAAATAAAGACTCATCTCTTTGGAACAGTACAGTTAAAATGGCCTTTAATTCCAGTAAAACTTGCACAGTTTTTTCTAAGACGTGGAATACTCTCTATGACGTTAAAAAGTAAACTTATACTTTCCTTCTCTTAGTAGAGAATTAATGACTCATCAAACATTTACTGAATGCTTTTTCCCCACCTAGTTCTGTGCTGAGTGCAGAAGATCCAAAGGCCAAAATGAAATCTGCCCCCTAAAAAGCTTATGTTTTAACAGAGAAGAGCCTGTGTGTTATAATATCTCTTTTTAAATATATGCGTATGAAAATACAGAACACTTAGACAGAATGAGACAAAAAGACCGTGGGTGTTGAATGTTGTAAACTATCAGACATGGCCAATGGATGTTTTGCCTAATTGAATTTCTCAAGGGTAATGAGGCTCTAAAACAGTTTTCTCCTCTCCTGGCCTACACTCAGACTAACAGCATGGATCTCCAGAGCTCAGCTGGCTTTATACTCCCCTGCTCCTCCCAGAGTTCTAGGGATAATCAAGAGGTATTGTGGGTTCATGAGCTCCTGTCTATTATATCTCCCAAATGTCACTGACGATAATTACTGCCCAAAATCACTGTGATCGGTGACCAGTCTGTATCTATCACTGTTAGCCAACAAGCATCAAATCGACCTTTTACCAGGAGATATTTGCTGAGATGTAGGATGATTCGAAATACAAAAACCTCAAGAACTGAGAACGGCCTTTCCTCTACCTCCTCAGTCCTTGGAAAGAGTCAACCCAGATTTCCAAATGACTACTAGTAAATGTTCCCCCACTAAATTCACTTCCAGTTTTGCCATAGCTGCTAGACAAGTTGCCCTTTGCCTTGCAGGATCCAGTGTCTAGGTTGCTGGGTTGATTTACTGCTGGACTGGGTTAAGCAAATCTCTCCTCGGGGCTGGCTTGGTTGATGCAGCTACCAGAAAAATTCTGCTATTGACTCCAGTTTCTGGGCCCTCTGATGACACTTTGAAAGCTCATGAATTCTGTCTCCAGTACCTATTCACCTAATATCAGAGAAAAGAAACACTACAAAAAGAAGAGACCAGAGGTGCCATGAGTTCACTGCCACCTAGCAGCCCTAGTGGAAAGATAAGGTAGGCAGTAGTAACTTTTCTTCCCTCCCCCTCCCAGAGACTTACAACAGTTCTTCCTCCTCACTCAGAAACCACCAAGACAGACAGACAGACAGACCCACAGAGAGACAGAGGCAGAGAGAGAGAGAGAGAAATTTTGCTTCTTCATACCTTGTGTATGAGTACTTAGTTCCAGCTTAGCATCCACTTAAAAGCCTGTAAACTGACAGGAAATAGTCACAAGATACCTACCTGTTCTCTGAATTGGGGAGCAGAGCCTCCATGGACTTAGCAACCTCGAGTTTGAGTCTTGGCTACCACTTACTGGCTCTGGGATCATGATCAAGTCTTTTAGCTACTTCATCACATTTTGTATTATTCAGTTCATTCCTGACTCCAGGCCCAGCTCTCTGTCTACTGCGGCACCGTGTAACTGCCCCTACTACTTCAACATAACCTTGAGGAACTTTAGCCCAAAGGTCGCCTTATACGATTGGGAAGCTCATGGCATTCTCATTCTTTGGCTTCCAGAAGCGTCAACTAGTAGGGAGCTTTTCTGAGTTGAGAGTCACAATTGGTCACTGCTTTTGGGGTGTTCATTGAGAGACTGGTTTTGTTGGCAGAACATTTCTTTTGGAACGCATCTTTAGTGATATGCAAATCAGGCAGAACGGCTAATTACTCTTTTAGATAGCATTCTAATGTTGGGACAATGGTAAGAGTTTCCAGAGAAGAGGAAAGGTAAGGAAGGGAGGTATATTTTTTTAAATGCTATATTGTAAATGAAAGCCTGAGTGGAATAGTCAAAATTCACAAGCAGTAGGATATGTCACATTTTCTGGTGGTAATTATGGAATGAAGGTGCTGCTCCCGTGTTTTGTTCCAATGGACTCTAGGTCTAGCTGGTGGTAATATATAGTGGAAAGATGGGTCTTAGAAAGAAGAGGGCCGTGACTGTAAATAGAAGATTAATTGTGGTTCGTAGGGGAAATTAGGTCGATGAGCAGACTAGAGGTCAAATATTTCTTAGTTGCTCCCTCACCACAGCTCTAAACAGGAAAGGAGATGAACCATTTGGGCCAAAGTGTCTATTACCACCACTCCAGTCTTCTGACAGGAAGGGAACAAGTGTCTAAGGAAGTCTAAAGCTAGAGAGCACCAGCACACACAAGCAAATGCAATAACGTGCTTTATGCCGGTCCCCAATCCACGCTAAAGCAAACTTCTCATCTGCCCCACCCATTCCCACCAGTGGCAGCTTTTTTATGATTTTTTATGATTTTTTATGATCTATGATCAGATGCCACAGTTCTGTTAGCATGTACAGGGGAAAGGTGAACCGTCCTCTACTTGCTCTCAGAACAAAGAGGGAACCAGCCCGACCCACAGCTACACTGCATGTTTGACACGGCCCAGCACTTCTGGACAACAGCTTGACAGCTTGTGGCGTCCTGAGTAAGCTGAGCAGGGACATGTGGTCTGCTATGGAAGGAAGGTGTCCTGGTGGCAGGATCAAAAAGCCCCAGAGTTCGGTGCAGGAGCCCCTCAGGAAATGCCCGGGAGGCTCAGTCCTGGATCGTAGTCCATCGCTCATATCCCAGAAACAGTGAGCAGATGAACCCATCTAGAACTCCAGGGCTCCCAAAGACAGGAGGATGGCTACTCTGGACCCCAGGTAAAGCCTATTCCCTAATATCTCAAAGGGGACCTAGAGGGAATTTTCCTCTCCTAGGCTTACTCCACAAACAGGCCTCTAACTTCTTATCCTGGCCCCCTCCCTGTGGTAGGTAGATGGGGTCCTTCTTTGGCTGGAAGTTCTAGTCTTACAGAGCTGCCTAGAGCCCTGTGACTTGACCAGGATCACACAGCTGAGATGAGGGAGGAGATGGGTCCCCATTTTCCAGGCTTCAAGGTCACCTATCTCCCCATGACATCATGCTGCCAAAGTATGACCTCCACAGACCTCAGTTTCTTCCTCTGAAAAATGAGGGGATTGGAACAGATGGCTTCAGCAGTCCCTGTGAACTCTACAGCTAGGACTTTATGGTTCCTCTCTACTCTAATGGCCAGTACATTTCTTGCTCCTGGCCCCCCATCCCATGATTTGGCATCATCTTTGGAGACAAAAATCAAAACAAAATATCCTACTCTGCCCTTGGCTCCATTCGGCTCAGCCCCACTCCTCCCCCAGTCTCTTTCATCCTCTGTCCTCCCTTTCACTTGTACCTTCTGGAGCTCCCCCTCCCTCCATTGCCATTGTTAACAAGCTCCCCTTCATCCTAGATCTTTTCTTTTCATCCTCTTTCAGTCTTCTTTTGCTTAAGGAAATCTGGGTCTCTTTGAAAAAATACTGCATCCCTGTCCACACTCTCCACAATACTCACGACTCCTTTTCTCATTCCCCTGACACACTGAGCCAGAAGGAAGGCTTGGCGGATTCCTCGCCAGATGGCCACTTTCTGACCCTTCCTCTGCCACCATTGCTTAGCAATCTCTCCTCCTTGGAAGTCTGCTTCTTGGTCTTTGCTATTGTTATTTATAGACCTCTAGGTCACTCTCTTTTTCTTTCTTTTTTTAAAGATCTCTTGATACATTTTTTTTCTATTTTGTTTGTATCACAAACTTAACCTTCACCAAAAATCAATATTTCCAAATACGATGAACAGGATGGTTGTATATGAACGTGTGAACTTTTATGCTGGACCCTTTAAAGTTTGTGAAAGTATATGTTAAATATAATACATTAATGTTGTATAATGTAGCAGGGGCTGGCGAGCACGTGTGCTGTGTGTAGCTGATGCAATTCTATGTGGGAAGAGGCCCAGGAGCCTGCTTCTGGAATAGCATGGTGAGCGATAATGGATATATGCATTGTGTTGCCATTTTCCTATTTGGAACATGGACAGATGTTCTGCAACTGGTCCTGATACATTTATCAAGTAATGAAGAATCTTGCCTGACAGTATAGCCATATAGTGAATTTGAAAGATACTAACTTACCAGCTGAAATGGTGCTGGTCCTTCTTCCTGCCTTGCTGTATTCCACAGAAGAGGTAAGAACTATGGAAAGCTCTCAGTGGGGTCGAAGACCTCAGGCCTTCATCTCCCCAGTGTGGCCAGTAAGTGCCTAATACTGTTGTGGCTTCTGTCTCCAAGGTGTCTGTTCTTTCCTGGTTTGTGCTCTTTGAAAGGTCAGAATGGTAGGCCACTAAAAGGCAGGGTCCATGCTTGGTTTTATAGCCAGCCAGCTCAAGAGAGAAGCCCTGAGGAACAATCTGAAGGACTCAGAGCAGTGGTAGCTGATGTTAGGACTGATCCAGTGGCTGTACCATATTTGGATTTGAACTTGGTGTTTATGGCAGTTTAAATTTGAGCTCATTGTCCCGAAGTAGGACTGGGGACACTGTATCCTAGGAATTGGGAGAAGACATTTATTACTTCTGTTTTTGCAATACCTTCTCAGTAAATATCCTCTTATAGAAGCTAATGTTAATGGGCTAAATGAAATTGGGGTGCTAATCACTGGTGATTAGTCCCAGCAATGGGGATCCCACTGGAATGGGGAACCAACAGCTGATGGCATTAGAGAGACACCCTAGCAATACCCCCCACCCCGTGAGTCCATTATATTCTTATCCCTTTTCTCAATTGATGGGTACCCACTTTGTTTCCAGTTCTTTGCTATAACCAAAGGTGCTTCTATAAATATTTTGTAAATATGGTCTTTGACCTCTTTGTTTACTTAATAGTAATATTGCTGGATCAAAGGTTATACATAAATTACTTTTTTCCTCCTTCATCTTGTCATGTATTTGACTATTTGCCTGAAAAATCTTCCTCTCTACTCCAACTGCTGCTCTTGTTCAGGGATTTCAGTATACCTGTTGGTGACTCAACACCTCGGCCTCTGAAATCAACTGCTTCAACTTCTATGATTTACATTTTTACTTTACATTCGATCTCACCGTCATACATTCTTGTACAACCTCCAGGATTTTGACATAGAAAATTCCCCCTTTCTGATTGCATTCTCTTTATGTCACTCTTTCTCCTTTCCACGTAAGTGTATGGGGAGGTCAGGGGGGACTGTCACCTCTGCTGTGAGGGCTTGCCAAGTCCTTTTCAGGATACCTTTGATGTTCACCTGTCACCTAGTTCTCACCTGTGGTTCCAAGAAACATGTGCAGCAGCCACATCCCAGGAAAACAGACAGATTAAAGCAGGTTGAAGGTAACCCACAGACCTCAAACTCATCTGAGAATTAGGGGGCTATATATCCAAAGCACGTGAAGACTTCCCTAGTAGGATGAGCAGATTTCAACGATTTGTTCCAGTAGCCAGGAAGGTGCTTAGAGCTTGGTCAGGCATCAGTTATCCACTAGATCTCTGGCCATCCCCAGCAATCTTTTTTGTCCTGCCACTGACTTCAATGACTGAATGAGTGAAGTTGAGGATCTTTTACTTAAATCCAAATTATTTGGAAGTCATTACCCTATGATGGCATGGGTCCTCATGGAAAAGAAAGGAGGAACAGCAACAATCGTGTCACCACAACATCAAATTCTTCCAACTCTCCCTGTTCTACTGGTTCATCATTCCTGCTCCAGCCTCATTTTCTTTCACAATCTTGATCTTATAGTTAACAAATTCAAGTGGGCATTGTACTCCATCCTTAACTCCCTTATCCCCTTGTTTTCACTTCTTCATGTCCTGCTGATCTTCAGTCCTGTATGCTTACCTTCTGCCTTCCTGTTTACAGTCCAGTATTGTTTAATTCCCTAGAGCAATGCAGTCATGGTCACTAGGTTCTCCACAACTTCTTACTTAATTTTGGCTTGGCTCCCTCACTGCTGCAATCCTATTATTGCTTTCTGATTGATTATCATACTCTACACAGTAGCTGTTCCAAATCTTGCCCCATTCCCACCCTATATCAGCACACACATTACATGTTTTATATCCTTTACTGATATAACAAACCTGCTGATCTATGAAGGTGTTCTCTTCCATTAAGGGGACCCAGTTCTGGATTCACATAGACAGGACCAGGTTCAGTCATGAGTCTCTTCAAAGAGATGAGCCAGGTTCTTTTCACACTGGCTCATTATGTTCCTACTCCAGAATTCTAGGAAAAATCTCTGAGGCTTATATTTGGCTCATACAAAGAGTATCCCCAAAATATCCAGGAAGATGTTGAATGTACAAAGCAGATTGGGTATAAGACACCTATTTATGTCCTGTAACACAAGATAAATACCTAAAACACAAAAAGATTCATAAGTGTGCAAAAAATTGAAGCATCATAAAATATCATATTTCATTTAACACTCTTCTAGGAGATTGAAGCTTAATATCTTGATACATATTGTGTTAATACTAATTATAATTATATTATTAAACATTAATATTTACTTAATAGAATATATTTAATAAATTTATATAATAATATATGAAACATACAAATAAACCATGTACTATATAATTCAAATTATAAAATCTAAAATTAAATATAAACATAACATAATTAGTTACATAAACAATTATAATTTATGGTAATAATATTAATTGTTAACATCATTGAGTTAATTATTAAATGACATGCATGTATTATAATGATTGCATATAGAATATAATTAAATAATATATAATTATAAAATGGGATATGATGATTACATGATGTAATGTAATTATTGATTAATATTATGCCATTAGTATATATTGTATTAATTGCGTAGCATAATATAATAATTATATAATATGAAGTAATAATTATATAAGGTAATATAAAAATGAGACAATAAAATTTAATAATTGGATTGTGTAATATACTAACCACAAAGTGCAATAAAATAATGACAAAGAACAGTTTAATAATTTTATTTTGTAATATACTAAAGAAAAAGTTTAATACACTAACCACAAAAGGTAATATACTGAAAACAAAGTATAATATGACACAATACACCTTAATAATTTTGTAGTGTGATATACTAACCACAAAGTATAATATAAAGACACAATAAAATTTGATAATTATATTGTGTAATATACTAACAACAAACCATGATATAGTAATGACACAATAAAATTTAATAATTTTATTGTGTAATATACTAACCACAAAGTGTAACATAATAATGACACAATATAGTTGAATAATTATATTGTGTAATATACTAACCACAAAGGGTAATATACAAAGCACAAAGTGTAATATACTAACAACAAAATGTAATAAAATAATGACACAAGAGTTTAATAATTTTATTGTGTAATATATTAACCACTAAATGTAATAGAATACCACAATAAAATTTAATAATTGTATTACATGATATACTTACCACAAATTATGATATAATGACATAATAAAATTTACAAATTTTATTGTGTAATATACTAACCACAAAGTGTAATATAATAATGGCCAAAAACGGATTAATAATTTTATTTTATACTATACTAATGACAAAGTATAATGTAAAGACAAAATAAAATTTAATAATTATACTGTGTAATACACTAACCACAAATTGTAATATAATAATAACACAATAAAATTTAATAATTTTATTGTGTAATATACTAACAACAAAATTAAATATATAAACCACAAAGTGTAATATAATAATAACACAAAACAATTTAATGATTTTATTGTGTAATATACTAACCACAAAATATAATATAATGACAAAATAAAATTTAATAATTATATTGTATAATACATTAACCAGAAACTATAATATAATAATGACACAATAAAATTTATGAATTTTATTGTGTAATGTACTAACCACAAAGTGTAATATAATAGTGACACAAAAAAATTTAATAATTTTATTGTGTAATATACTAACCACAAAATATGATATAATGACAAAATAAAAGTTAATAATTATATTGTATAATACATTAACCAGAAACTATAATATACTAATCACACAATAAATTTTAATAATTTTATTGTGTAATATACTAAACACAATATGTAATATACAAACCACAAAGTGTAATATATTAACCACAAAGTGAAATATAATAATGGCACAAAAGAGTTTAATGATTTTATTGTGTAATATACTAACCACGAAGTGTAATATACTAACCACAAAGTGAAATATAGTAATGACACAAAACAGTATAATAATTTCATTGTGTAATATACTAACCACAAAATATAATATAATAATGACACAATAAAATATAATAATTTTATTGTGTAATGTACTACCCACAAAGAGTAATATACTAACCACAAAGTGTAATATAATAATGACACAATAAAATTTAATAATTTTATTGTGCAATATACTAACCACAAAGTATAATATAAAGATAAAATAAAATTTAAAAATTGTATTGTGTAATACACTAACCAGAAACTATAATATAATAATAACATAATAAATTTTAATAATTTTTGTGTAATATACTAACCACAAAATGTAATATACAAAGGACAAAGTGTAATATACTAACCACAAAGTGAAATATAATAATGACACAAAAGAGTTTAATGATTTTATTGTGTAATGTATTAACCACAATGGGTAAAATACTAACCACAAAGAGTAATGTGCTAACAACAAAGGGTAATATAATAATGACACAATAAAATTTAATAATTTTACTGTGCAATATACTAACCACAAAGTATAATATAATGACAAAATAAAATTTAATAATTGTATTGTGTAATATACTAACCACAAAGTGTAATATAATAATGACACAATAAAATTTAATAATTTTATTGTGTAATACACTAACCACAAAATGTAATATACAAATGACAAAGTGTAATATACTAACCACAAAGTTAAATATAATTATGACACAATAGTTTAATAATTTATTGTGTAAAATACCAAACACAAAATATAATATTATAATGAAAAAATAAAACTTAATAATTTTATTGTATGATGTACTAACCACAAAGTTTAATATACTAACCAGAAAGGGTAATATACAAACCACAAAGTGTAATATATTAACCACAAAGTGAAATATAATAATGACAAAAATACAGTTTAATGATTTTATTGTGTAATATACTAACCACAAAGTGTAATATACAAACCAAAAAGTGTAATATACTAACCACAAAGTGAAATATAATAATGACACAAAAGAGTTTAATGATTTTATTGTATAATGTACTAAACACAAAGGAAAATATATTAAACATAAAGGGTAATATACTAACAACGAAATGTAATATACAAACCACAAAGTGTGATATACTAACCACAAAGTCAAATATAATAATGACACAAAAGAGTTTAATGATTTTATTGTGTAATGTACTAAACACAAAATGTAATATACTAACCACAACGTGTGATGTATTAACCACTAAATTTAATATACAAACCACAACGTGTGATGTATTAACCACAAAATATAATATAATAATGACACAATAAAATTTAATAATTTTATTGTGTGATGTACTAACCACAAAGTGTAATATACTAACCACAAAGGGTGATATACTAACCACAGAATGTAATATACAAACCACAAAGTGTAATATACTAAACACAAAGTGAAGTATGATAATGACACAAAACAGGTTGATAATTTCATTGTGTAATATACTAACCACAAAGTGTAATATACAAACCACAAAGTGAAATATAATAATGACACAAAAGAGTTTAATGATTTTATTGTGTAATACACTAACCCGAAGTGTAATATACAAAGTACAAAGTGTAATATACTAACCACAAAATGTAATATAATAATGACACAAAAGAGTTTAATGATTTTATTGTGTAATATGGTAACGACAAAGTGTAATATACAAACCAAAAAGTTTAATATACTAACCACAAAGTGTAATATAATAATAACACAATAAAATATAATAATTTTATTGTGTAATACACTAACCACAAAGTGTAATATACAAAGTACAAAGTGTAATATACTAACTGCAAAATGTAATATAATAATGACACAATACAGTTTAATAATTTCATTGTGTAATATATTAACCACAAAATATAATATTATAATGAAAAAATAAAATTTAATAATTTTATTGTATGATGTACTAACCACAAAGTTTAATATACTAACCACAAAGGGTAATATACAAACCACACAGTGTAATACAGTAACCACAAAGTGAAATATAATAATGACAAAAATACAGTTTAATGATTTTATTGTGTAATATACTAACCAGAGAGGGTAATATACAAACCACAAAGTGTAATATATTAACCACAAAGTGAAATATAATAATGACACAAAACAGTTTGATAATTTCATTGTGTAATATACTAACCACATAGTGTAATATACTAACCACAAAGGGTAATATACTCACCACAAAGGGTAATATAATAATGACACAATAAATTTTAATAATTTTATTGTGTAATATACTAACAAGAAAATGTAATATAAAAACCACAAAGTGTAATATACTAATCACAAAGTGAAATATAACAATGACACAATACAGTTTGATAATTTTATTGTGCAATATACTAACCACAAAGTATAATATAATGACAAAATAAAATTTAATAATTGTATTGTGTAACACACTAACCAGAAACTATAATATAATAATAACACAATAAATTTTAATATTTTTTTGTGTAATATACTAACCACAAAATGTAATATACAAACGACAAAGTGTAATATACTAACCACAAAGTGAAATATAATGACACAAAAGAGTTTAATGATTTTATTGTGTAATGTACTAACCACAAAGGGAAATATATTAACCATAAAGGGTAATATACTAACCACAAAGGGTAATGTACTAACCAAAAAGGGTAATATAATAATGACACAATAAAATTTAATAATTTTATTGTGTAATATACAAACCACAAAGTATAATTTAATGACAAATTAAAATTTAATAATTATATTGCGTAATACATTAACCAGAAACTATAATATAACAATCCCACAATAAATTTTAATAATTTTATTGTGTAATATACTAACCACAAAAGGTAATATACAAACCACAAAGTGTAATATACTAACCACAAAGTGAAATATAATAATGACACAATAGTTTCATAATTTTATTGTGTAATATACTAACCACAAAGTGAAATATAATAATGACACAATAGTTTCATAATTTTATTGTGTAATATACTAACCACAAAGTGTAATATACTAGCTAAAAAATGTAATATATTAACCATAATGTATAATGTCAAAAAGACAAAAAATGTTTTATTAATTTTATTGTGTAATACACTAACCACAAAGTGCAATATACTAACTAAAAATGTAATATACTAACCAGAGTGTGTAACATAAAAATGACAAAAACATTTTAATAATTATATTGTGTAATATACTAACCACAAAGTGAAATATAATAATGACACAATAAATTTTAATAATTTTTTGTGTAATATACTAACCACAAAATGTAATATACAAACGACAAAGTATAATATAATAATGACACAATAAAATTTAATAATGTTATAATTTTATTGTGTGAGGTACTAACCACAAAGGGTAATATACAAACCACAAAGGGTAATATACAAACCACAAAGTGAAATATAATAATGACACAAAAGAGTTTAATGATTTTATTGTGTAATATACTAACCACAAAGGGTAATATAATAATGACACAATAAAATTCAATAATTTTATTGTGTAATATACTAACCAAAAAGTATAATATAATGAAAAATAAAATTTAATAATTATATTTTTGTAATACACTAACCAGAAACTATAATATAATAATGACACACTAAATTTTAATAATTTTATTGTGTGATATACTAACCACAAAGGGTAATATACAAACCACAAAGTGTAATATACTAACCACAAAGGGTAATATACTAACCACACAGTGTAATACAGTAACCACAAAGTGAAATATAATAATGACACAAAACAGTTTAATAATTTCATTGTGTAATATACTAACCACAAAATACAATATAATAATGACACAATGAAATTTAATAATTTTATTGTGTGATGTACTGACCACAAAGTGAAATATACTAACCACAAAGGGTAATATACAAACCACAAAGTGTAATATACTAATCACAAAGTGAAATATAATAATGACACAAAAGAGTTTAATGATTTTATTGTGTAATATACTAATCACAAATTGTAATATACAAACCACAAAGGGTAATATAGTAACCACAAAGTGAAACATAATAATGACAAAATATAGTTTAATAATTTCATTGTGTCATGTACTAACCACAAAGTGTAATATACTAACCACAAAGAGTAATATAATAATGACACAATAAAATTTAATAATTTTAGTATTTAATATACTAACCACAAAGTGAAGTATAATCATAACAAAAACAGTTTAATAATTTCATTGTGTAATATACTAACCACAAAATGTAATATGCAAACCACAAAGTGTAATATACTAACCACAAAGTGAAAAATAATAATGACACAAAACAGTTTAATAATTTCATTGTGTAATAGACTAATCACAAAATATAATATAATAATGACACAATAAAATTTAATAATTTTCTTTTGTAATGTACTAACCACAAAGTGTAATATAATAATGACACAATAAAATTTAATTTTCTTGTGTAATATACTAACCACAAAATATAATATACAAACCACAAAGTGTAATATACTAACCACAAAGTGAAATATAATAATGACACAATACAATTTAATAATTTTATTGTGCAATATACTAACCACAAAGTATAATATAAAGACAAAATAAAATTTAATAATTGTATTGTGTAATAAACTAACCAGAAATTATAATGTAATAATAACACAATGGATTTTAATATTTTTATTGTGTAATATACTAACCACAAAATGTAATATACAAATGCGAAAGTGTAATATACTAACCACAAAGTGAAATATAATAATGACAGAATAGTTTAATAATTTCATTGTGTAAAATACCAAACACAAAATATAATATTATAATGAAAAAATAAAATTTAATAATTTTATTGTGTAATGTACTAACCACAAAGTGTAATATATTAACCACAAAGTGAAATAATAATAATGACAAAAATACAGTTTAATAATTTTATTGTGTAATATACTAACCACAAAGGGTAATATACAAACCACAAAGTGTAATATATTAACCACAAAGTGAAATATAATAATGACACAAAACATTTTAATAATTTCATTGTGTAATATCCTAACCACAAAGGGTAATATACTAACGACAAAGGGTAATAGACTTATCACAAAGGGTAATATACTAACCACAAAGGGTAATATAATAATGACACAATAAAATTTAATAATTTTATTGTGTAATATACTAACTACAAAGTATAATATAATGACAAAATAAAATTTAATAATTATATTTTGTAATACACTAACCAGAAACTATAATATAACTATCCCACAATAAATTTTAATTACTTTATTGTGTAATATGCTAACCACAAAGGGTAATATACAAACCACAAAGTGTAATATACTAACCACAAAGTGTAATATACAAACCAAAAAGTGTAATATACTAACCAAAAAGTGTAATATACTAACCACAAAGTGAAGTAAAATAATGACACAAAACAGGTTAATAATTTCGTTGTGTAATATACTAACCACAAAGTGTAATATAATAATGACACAAAAGAGTTTAATGATTTTATTGTGTAATATGGTAACGACAAAGTATAATATACTAACCAAAAAGTGAAATATAATAATGACACAATAAAATTTAATAATTTTATTGTGTAATACACTAACCACAAAGTGTAATATACAAAGTACAAAGTGTAATATACTAACCAAAAAATGTAATATAATAATGACACAATACAGTTTAATAATTTCATTGTGTAATATACTAACCACAAAATATAATATAATAATGACACAATAAAATTTAATAATTTTATTGTGTGATTTACTAACCACAAAGTGTAATATACTAACCACAAAGTGAAATATAATGACACAAAAGAATTTAATGATTTTATTGTGTAATGTACTAAGCACAAAGTGTAATATACTAACCACAAATGGTAATATAATAATGACATAATAAAATTTAGTAATTTTATTGTGTAATATACTAACCACAAATTATAATATAATGACAAAATAAAATTTAATAATTTTTGTGTAATACACTAACCAAAACTATATTATAATAATGACACAATAAATTTTAATACATTTTTGTGTAATATACTAACAACAAAATGTAATATACAAACCACAAAGTGTAATATACTAACCACAAAGTCAAATATAATAATGACACAAAAGAGTTTAATGATTTTATTGTGTAATGTACTAAACACAAAATGCAATATACTAATGTAATATACTAACCACTAAATGTAATATACAAACCACAACGTGTGATATACTAACCACAAAATATAATATAATAATGACATAAGTGTAATATAATAATGACACAATTAAATTTAATTTTCTTGTGTAATATACTAACCACAAAATATAATATACAAACCACAAAGTGTAATATACTAACCACAAAGTGAAATATAATAATGACACAATACGATTTAATAATTTTATTGTGCAAAGTGTAATATAATAATATAATATAAAATATAATATAATAAGTGTAATATAATAATGACACAATAAAATTTAATAATTTTATTGTGCAATATACTAACCACAAAGTATAATATAAAGACAAAATAAAATTTAATAATTGTATTGTGTAATACACTAACAAGAAATTATAATAGAATAATAACACAATGAATTGTAATAATTTTATTGTGTAATATACTAACCACAAAATGTAATATACAAATGACAAAGTATAATATACTAACCACAAAGTGAAATATAATAATGACACAATAGTTTAATAATTTCATTGTGTAAAAGACCAAACACAAAATATATTATGATGAAAAAATAAAATTTAATAATTTTATTGGGTGATGTACTAACCACAAAGTGAAATACACTAACCACAAAGGGTAATATACAAACCACAAAGTGTAATATGCTAACCACAAAGTGAAATATAATAATGACACAAAAGAGTTGAATGATTTTATTGTGTAATATACTAATCACAAATTGTAATATACAAACCACAAAGTGTAATATAGTAACCACTAAGTGAAATATAATAATGACAAAATATAGTTTAATAATTTCACTGTCATGTACTAACCACAAAGTGTAATATACTAACCACAAAGAGTAATATAATAATGACACAATGAAATTTAATAACTTTATTGTTTAATATACTAACCACAAAGTGAAGTATAATAATAACACAAAACAGTTTAATAATTTTATTGTGTAATATACTAACAACAAAATGTAATATACAAACCACAAAGTGTAATATACTAACCACAAAGGGTAATATGCTAACCACAAAGTGTAATATACTAACCACAAAGGGTAATATACAAACCACAAAGTGTAATATATTAACCACAAAGTGAAATATAATAATGACACAAAACAGTTTAATAATTTCATTGTGTAATGTACTAACCACAAAGGGTGATATACTAACCACAAAGGGTAATATAAAAATTGAACAATAGAATTCAATAATTTTATTGTGTAATATACTAACCACAAAGTATAATATAATGACAAAATAAAATTTAATAATTATATTTTTGTAATACACTAATCAGAAACTATAATATAATAATGACACAATAAATTTTAATAATTTTATTGTGTAATATACTAACAACAAAATGTAATATACAAACCACAAAGTGTAATATACTGACCACAAAGTGTAATATACTAACCACAAAGTGAAATATAATAATGACACAAAAAAGTTTAATGATTTTATTGTGTAATATACTAACCACAAATTGTAATATACAAACCACACAGTGTAATACAGTAACCACAAAGTGAAATATAATAATGACGCAAAACAGTTTAATAATTTCATTGTGTAATAGACTAACCACAAAATATAATATAATAATGACACAATAAAATTTAATAATTTTATTGTGTGATGTACTGACCACAAAGTGAAATACACTAACCACAAAGGGTAATATACAAACCACAAAGTGTAATATACTAACCACAAAGTGAAATATAATGACACAAAAGAGTTGAATGATTTTAATGTGTAATATACTAATCACAAATTGTAATATACAAACCACAAAGTGTAATATAGTAACCACTAAGTGAAATATAATAATGACAAAATATAGTTTAATAATTTCACTGTCATGTACTAACCACAAAGTGTAATATACTAACCACAAAGAGTAATATAATAATGACACAATGAAATTTAATAACTTTATTGTTTAATATACTAACCACAAAGTGAAGTATAATAATAACACAAAACAGTTTAATAATTTTATTGTGCAATATACCAACAACAAAATGTAATATACAAACCACAAAGTGTAATATACTAACCACAAAGGGTAATATACTAACCACAAAGTGTAATATACTAACCACAAAGTGAAATATAATGATGACACAAAAGAGTGTAATGATTTTATTGTGTAATATACTAACCACAAATTGTAATATACAAACCACACAGTGTAATACAGTAACCACAAAGTGAAATATAATAATTACACAAAACAATTTAATAATTTCATTGTGTAATATACTAACCACAAAATATAATATAATAATGACACAATAAAATTTAATAATTTTATTGTGTGATGTACTGACCACAAAGTGAAATACACTAACCACAAAGGGTAATATACAAAGTGTAATATACTAACCACAAAGTGAAATATAATGACACAAAAGAGTTGAATGATTTTAATGTGTAATATACTAATCACAAATTGTAATATACAAACCACAAAGTGTAATATAGTAACCACTAAGTGAAATATAATAATGACAAAATATAGTTTAATAATTTCACTGTGTCATATACTAACCACAAAGTGTAATATACTAACCACAAAGAGTAATATAATAATGACACAATGAAATTTAATAATTTTATTGTTTAATATGCTAACCACAAAGTGAAGTAACTATAATAACACAAAACAGTTTAATAATTTTATTGTGTAATATACTAACAACAAAATGTAATATACAAACCACAAAGTGTAATATACTAACCACAAAGTGAAATATAATAATGACACAAACCAGTTTAATAATTTCATTGTGTAATATACTAACGACAAAGTGTAATATACTAGCCAAAAGTGTAATATACTAACCAAAGAATGTAATATAATAATGACACAATACGGTTTAATAATTTTATTGTGTAATATACTAACCACAAAGTGTAATATACTAACTAAAAATGTAATACACAAACCACAAAGTATAATATAACGACACAATAAAATTTACTAATTATATTGTGTAGTATACTAAACACAAACTATAATACAGTAATGACACAATTAATTTTAATAATTTTATTGTGTAATATAGTAACCACAAAATGTAATGTACTAACCACAAAGTGTAATATAACAATGACACAATACAGTTTAATAATTTTATTGTGTAATTTACTAACCACAAAGTATATTATAATGAAACAATAAAATTTTATAATTATATTATGTAATATACTAACCACAAACTATAATATAATAATGACACATTTAAATTTATTAATCTTATTCTGTAATATACTAATCACAAAGTGTAATATACTAACCAAAAGTGTAATGTACTAACCACAAAGTGTAATATATTAACCACAAATTGTAATATACTAACCACAAAGTGTAATATAACAATGACACAATATAGTTCAATAATTTTGTTGTGTATAATATAATGAATCAATAAAATTTAATAATTATATTTTATAATATACTAACAGAAAACTATAATATAATAATAACACAATAAAATTTGACAATTTTATTGTGTAATGTACTAAACACAAAGTGTAATATACTAACCACAAAATGTAATATAATAATGACAAAATACAATTTAATAATTGTATTGTGTAATATACTAACCACAAAGTATAATATAATGAAACCATAAAATTTTATAATTATATTGTGTAATATACTAACCACAAACTATAATGTAATAATTACACAATAAAATTTAATAATTTTTGTGTAATATACTAACCACAAAGTATAGTATTATAATGACACAATATAGTTGAATAATTATATTGTGTAATATACTAACCACAAATTATAACATAATGAAACAATAAATTTTAATAATTTTATTGTGTAATATTCTAACCACAAAATGTAATATACTAACCAAAAGTGTAATATACTAACCACAAAGTGTAATATAATAATGACGCTATAAAATTTAATAATTTTATTCTGTAATATACTAACCACAAAGTGTAATATACTAACCACAAAGTATAATATAGTACCCACAACATATAATAAATTAATGGCACAATAAATATTAATAATTACCTTGTATATTGTAACCACCATAATATAATATAATGACACAGTAAAATTTTTAAAATATATAAAAAATAGCCACCTAGTATAATATAACAATTATGTAATATAATAATCACATAACCTGTTATGTTAATGGCATAGTGTAATATAATAACTGCATAATTTGTTTCAATTATTATATTATATAATAACCACATCATATAATATAATTATATAACATGATATAATAATTACATAGTGTAATATAATTATTATATAATAAATTAAAATGATTATATAATTAAACAATAATTGTGTGATATAATGTAATAATTATGTAAGATAATATAATAATTAGTTAGTGTGATGTGACAATTAAATAATAACCAAAGCAATTATATAATATAATAATTCCATAAGATAATATAACTATAGGATTAGTAAAATAATTCCAGGCTAATATATAATAATTATATAATATAACATTATAATACCATAATATAATATATATTATACTATATAGAATATCATCGAATGATAATTATGTAATAGAATATAAAAATTACATAATCGAATAATTATATATCATATAATATAGTAACTGATCATATAAGAATTATGATATAATATAATAATTATATAATTCAATATACGAATTATATGATATAATAATTATATAAAACAACATAATTACATGATGGAATATGGTAATTGTATAATAAAATATAAAAATTACACTTTATAATCTTACTGCATATAAAATTATGTATTAGTCACATAAAATTACAAGGTATTATTTAATAGTTATATGTTTTATAATAAGCACATAAAATAATATAATAATCGATGACAAATTCATTATAAAATGTAATCATATGTAATGTAACATGTCCATAATATTCTATCATCATTATTTAACATAATAATTACATAGTATATTATGATTATGTAATAAAATATAATGATTATGTGATATAAAATTATAATTACATACCATAATAAAATAATTCTATAACATAATTCTTTAATATAATAATTACATAATAAAATATAATAATTACATAATTTAGGAATCACTTTGTTTCATATAATGTTTTTATGTTATTATTCAAGAATTTTATAACAATATAATAATTATATTATGCAATATAAAAATCACATAATATAATAATCTTGTAACATAATATAGTAATTAAACTGTTTCATTTAATAATTATATAATGTAATAATTACATAATTACATAGTATGATAAAATAATTATATAATCATTACATAATATAATGTAATTATAAGGTATAACATAATATTTGCATGATATTACAATAATTGTATAAGATAACATAATAATTACATTGTGTAATATGATAATTGTATAATAGAATATAATAATTTATACTATAATAATTACATAGTATATAATTATATAATATAATAGTCACTGTATGATAATTACATATTGTAATATAATAATTATGTGACACAACAATTGTATAATATATGCTAATTATGTAGTATAATATTTGCATAATATAGTATAATAACTATATAAAATATAATTATTCTACAATATAAGTTAATAACTATATGGTGGAATTAAATAATTACATAATATATAATATACTGTATAAATCGCATAACATAACATAATTATTACATAGTACAATATAATTATGTAATATAACATTATAAGTACACGATGGAATATAATAATTACATAGTATAATGATTACAAAGTAAACTATGATAATTTTATAATACAATTTAATAATTACATTTTATTATATGATAATTACATTGTATAATATAATGGTTATATTATTTAATAATCACATAATACAATATAATAATTACATTGTATAATATAATAATTACATAATGAGAGTTATTTAATGAAATATAATATTCATACTATATAATATCATATTTATATAAGATTATATAATTACAGAGTATAATGTGATCATTATATAATAGAATATAATGGTTGTATAATATAAGGATTACTTACTATAATAA
Source organism: Sminthopsis crassicaudata (assembly GCF_048593235.1). Lineage (NCBI taxonomy): Eukaryota > Metazoa > Chordata > Mammalia > Dasyuromorphia > Dasyuridae > Sminthopsis > Sminthopsis crassicaudata. The sequence goes on along the minus strand of NC_133623.1, from coordinate 41,909,075 downwards.
TTATATGTTGTATTAATCACATAACACAATATGATAATTATATGATACAATATAGTACTTGCATTATATAATATAATCATTTTATAAAATAGCATAATAATTATAGTGTAATATGATGATTGTATAATAGAATATAATAATCACATTGTATATAATAATTGTATAATATAGTCCTATAATATAAGAATTACATAGTATAATAATTATATGATAAAATATAATAATCACATAATATAATATCGTTATATAAGTTACATATGATAATCATATGATATAATTATTATATTATTTTTATTTTTTATTGTTATTATTTTGCTGAGGCTATTGGGGTTAAGTGACTTGCCCAGGGTCACACAGCTAGGAAGTGTTAATTGTCTGAGAACAGATTTGAACTCAGGTCCTCCTGACTTCAGGGATGGTGCTCTATCCACTGTACCAAACAACTGCCCCTTCTATAAAAATTATTAATGTAATTAATTAATCCTTAGTATTGATACACATTGAAATCCATGAAGCAGTTTCTAACAACTGAATTGGTATTTCACTTCCACCTCAGCTCTGAACAGTTCACTCAATATGCATATCTCCTTGAAAGTCAGAGTTTAGCTTGGGCTGGTCATCGTCTGCCAGTGGTCCATTCCTTCAAGCGGTGCTGTAGTCGGGCAGCGAGATTATGTGATGATTAACTGTAATGGACTTCGGTCTTTTCAACATTGAGGGTAATACAAGGCAATTCCAATAGACTTGTGATGGAAAGAGCCATCTGCATCTATAGAGAGAACTATGGAGACTTGAGTGTAGAACAAATTGCTTGTGTTTTTTTTTTCTTTTCTCATTTTTTTTCTTTTACCTTTTGATCTGATTTTTATTATGCAGCATGACGAATACAGAAATATGTTTAGAAAAACTGCACATGTTTAACATATATTGGATTGTGGTCTATAGAAGGAGGTGGAGAGGAAAGAGGGAGAGAAATTTGGAACACAAGGTTTTGTCAAGATGAATGTTGAAAACTCTCTTTGCATGTATTTGGAAAAGTAAAAAGCTATTTTTAAAAAATGTGCTGTAGAAAATACAGGGAATATCTCTCACGGGGCAATCAGCATTGATTAAGGAACATAGGAACTCTCAAAGTGTAGCTTCCAAATTCAAAAAGTGCAAACCTCAGAATTGGGTCACTATGTTGTCACCTGTAGTTACCAAAAGAAACATAAACCAAAATAGGCTGCTAATATTTGGAAATTCAGTCTCAAATTCATTCAAGACAACACATTCTCAAAGCTATGGAAGAGGGGCATATGAGAAATTCCCATCCCTATACTCCCTTCCACCATGGGAAATCCAAGGAAGAACTGTTAAGAGTCTCAAACCACTCATTTACAAGAAGATTAAGACAGAAGAGCAGAACTTGTCTCCCTTTAAAATCTACTGATTTTACAGACCTGTTTAACATACCTCCCTACCCTCTTCCTTGAAATGATGGCTAGCAGAATCTGCCACATAGCACTTAATAAATGTTTGTTGTTTTGGAGCTTTCATTAGAAATTAAAAGATGGGTTAGTTCGGAGTATATTTTAGATAATCTGTCATTTCACAAAAATGAGTTTGTCCTTAAGGTAGTTGGCCAAAATTTTCCTTCCTCTGGCTGAAATACTGCAGTAAAAAGCAACTGACATTCAAGATTTCCCTAGTAAAAAACAATTGTTCTATAAATGATTTCGTATACATTGCACCTTGGGCATTAACAAGAATGGTATTTAAATAAATATTGGAAATAACGTCATAACACTTAACTAATTTGATAATGTCTTTGCAATAGGGGTGGATTAATTGAAAATTTATGTGTAATAACATGAGCAATTATTTGTACTAAGCCAAATTTACTTATGTTAATGGGCTTAATTGGACAAGTCTTTTATTATACAACTTTATTAAGGGAATTAGACAAATGAGGAAATTTGAAGGCTCTGTAATCATTTCTGAATTATTACTTGAAATGGATGGGAATGACCTAATCTGTTTAGGTAAATGATTATTAATTTAGGAATTGTGCAAATGAGCTTGCAAAGTGTGAACATCAATATACATAAGCAACTTTGTCTGCCACTGGCATACATGATTAAATAATAGGGGATTTTGCTTTTGTCTAACTTTTTAAAATAAATGGGGGGGGGGCAGAAAGAGGAGGAAACCTGATGAAGTTATTGGAGTAGTTAACAGTACTACAGAAAACACTTGTATTTCTACCGTTTATCTGAATCTGTGCAATGCTCAATCGTAATTTCAAACATTACTGAGTCTTCCCGCTCCCTCCCACCTCCCCTATTTATCATGAATAAAATAGTGTTTTGGAAAGGCGATAACATAGACAGCAGTACCTGAGCCTGTATGGTTTGGCCTTTTTGAAGCCCCCAACTTCAAGTGGCTCCCCCACCCCCACCCCAAAGTTGTACAAGACTCCAACAATCACGCAGATCTCGCTTGTCACTTTCTGAAAGGGCGCTCAGTGGTAACCCACGGACATTTTAAAAGAGATTTCGATTTCTTAAATATGATGATTCATATATGTGTGAAAGGAAGAGGAGTGGAATAGGGGGAAGGGGAGGGGATGTCAGAAATACTGTTCATTCAGGGTCAATTTGCTGTGGAAAGGGGAAGAAAACGGGGATGACCAGGCCAACATCTTTTTTTTTTTTTTTTTAATAGTTTTTATTTACCAGATATATGCATTTTACCACATTGACAACTGCCAAACCATTTGTTCCAATTTTCCCCTCCTCCCTCCCCCCCCCCCCCCATGGCAGGTCGACCAATACATGTTAAATGTTAGAGTATAAATTGAATACAATATATGTATACATAACCAAACAGTTGTTTTGCTGCACAAAAAGAATCGGACTTTGAAATAGTGTACAATTAGCCTGTGAAGGAAATCAGAAATGCAGGCGGACAAAAACAGAGGGACTGGGAATTCTATGTAGTGGTTCATAGTCATCTCCCAGCAGGGTGTGGCTGGTTCAGTTCATCACTGCTCTGTTGGAACTGGTTTGGTTCATCTCGTTGTTGAAGATGCAGGCCAACATCTAAGTGCCAGCGGCAGTTCCGGTGGGTGAGAAGTCTGGGGACGAGGGAGTCAGGGTACTTGCGGAGCGGGAGAGCAGTCGGGGTCGCCTGGGCCCGCCGGGGCTGAGGGAAGCCGGCGGCGGAACCGCTAGGCTCTTCGGGGTGGTGATGTTAGTGAGCAGAAGTATCCAGAGAGAGGATTGCTTTGGGAGTTTTGTGAGGCAGTTGGGGTTAAGTGACTAGTCCGGGATCGAGAGAGAGTTTGTTAAAGGTCACAAGCGCACTTCCAACATCCCAGAGCGAGGCGACGAACCACAGTCAAATCCCCCTCCTTTCCGCCCACATCCGTCAAATTCCGGCCCCGCCCCTCGAGGGAACTGAGAACGAGGCTGAGACAAGACGGAAGTGTGACGGGACGCACTTTGACGTAGAGGCCTGGCCCGGCTTCCCAGTGCCTCGGCACCTGACAGATGTTTGCCTAAGGGCTTGGCCGCCCCGGGACGGCGGAGGGGGGCGCGCGCTCTACGGCTGGCCCTTGTGGGCAGCGGAGGCGGCCGCAGCGGCTGCCATCGGGCCGGCCTGAAGGGGTCGCGGGGCCCCCGGAGCCGCCCTTTCCAGTGGCCGATCAAAGCGTCGCCGCCGCCGCCGCCAGCGAGCCCGCCGCTTCCTGGGGCGCAGCCGCCGACGGCAGCCTCGGCCCCGGCCCGGCTTCCCTGCGCCCGTTGCTAGGAGAATGGCAGCGGGGCAGGGTGGGGGGAGAGGGGCTGCGGGAGAGAGGCCCCACAGCCCGGGGCCACTTCTCACTGCCCACAGCGATGACCCCAATGCCCGAGTTCGAATGCCTGCTGCCCCGTCACCCAGCCCCCCTGGCTCCGTTTCCCTGTTTGGATATGGACGCCAAATGATCTCTTGCTAATAGATCTAGAAGTCACCTTAGAAGTTATGTGGTCTGCAGGAGATCGTTGTGTACTTCAACTATACTGTATGATGATCAATTCTGATGGACGTGGCCATTTTCAACAATAAGATGAACCAAATCAGTTCCAACAGAGCAGGAATGAACTGAACCAGCTGCACCCAGCTGGGAGTTGACTATGAACCACTACATCGAATTCCCAATCCCTCTGTTTTTGTCCGCCTGCATTTTTATTTCCTTCACAGGCTAATTGTACACTCTTTCAAAGTCTGATTCTTTTTGTGCAGCAAAACAACTGTTTGGTTATGTATACATATAGTGTATTTAATTTATACTTTAACATATTTAACATGTATTGGTCAACCTGCCATGGGGGGGGGGGAAGGAGGGGGAAAATTAGAACAAAAGTTTTGGCAATTGTCAATGTTGTAAAATCACCCATGCACATATCTGGTAAATAAAAACTATTAAAATAAAAAAAATTAAATAAAAAAAAAGTTATGTGGTCTAACTCCATTTGACAGATGACACTGCTGAATCCCTTGGAAGTCACTTAAGAGTAAGTAGGGAAGGAGGGGACTGACATTCAGACTCTGGTCTGATGATTCAAGTGAAGTGACTTACCAGATTCATTGGGTCATGAAGTGAATTTGCAATGTCCTCAGGCTCCAAATAAACTTTCTCCACTTTACAGTGTTGCTTCTCTGTTCCCTTTCCCAGCTAATAATAACGGAAATAAAGGTTTTAGGGTTGGCCAAGTGCTTTCCATGACTTACTGCATTTGATCATGGTGAGGCTGTGAGGGAGCTGCTGCTGGGTTATTGCACGGTTAAATGACATTTTAAATCTCCCGCCAACCTGAAAGCCCAATATAAACCTGAGCAGTTTCCATCATTTTTCCAAGAGGAGCTCAGAAAGCTTAGTCACTTGCCCATCATCTCACAGCTAGTAAGCATCTGAGATGGGAGTTCTAACCCAGTCCCCTTCTTGACTCCAAGTCCAGAACTCTATCCAAGGCTACATCACACTGTCTCTTCAAGATTCTGTAGCATAATTTTGCTAGGCTCTAACAGGCCCATAATTCTGCAGCATATTATGTGACAAAGGTAGTTGGGAGTGCCATTTCAGTTTACAGGTGGGGATCCAGGGAGGCTCCAGGTGGTGACATGGCTAGTAAGTGGAAGAGCCTGGCGGCCATAAGCCCTCAAACCTTCAGTTACCTAGGAGCCACATACTAGGTATGTGCTTAGAGGGTGGAACAAGCTATGGTGTCCCTCCAGAGTGCCAGTTCCTCTTCAGTAAAACAATGATAAAGAACATAAGGCAGAAGTAAGTCTTAAAGGGCTATATAAATGTTAACAATGATTGTGTGTACTTGCTCCCTCACGGGAGTGTTATTAGAATCACATGCGAGCATGTTCAATGAAAGCTCTTTGTAAACTATAAAACACTATATAAATGTCAGCTATTGTAATGATACCTCTGAAGGGCACCTCATGTAATTCCCTTTTAGATAGCATAACACACTTTCCTCACAATAGCCCTTCGAGGCTGCCAGCACAAGCTTCCCATTACTGATTTGATAGATGAGATAACTTGACAGGTGGTGTTTCTTGGCCACAATCACCTACATAGCAGACCTCAGGTGAAGTTCCGTATTTCCCCAAATCCGTGCTGCCACCGGCGCCATTCTTCCCACACAGGTCCCTGGTGAAATTCCCTATTTCCTTCCTTCCCCCTTTTTTATTCTCTCATTCATTCGTTTGTTTTATTTTTTTCCTTCCCCTTATTTATCTCTTTTGCCTCTGTCTTCCCCGCCTTTTTTCCTATCTTCCCCAAGCCTTCCAGTATCTTTTGGCTGGAATTAGAGAAATCAGACCCAACTCTGCACTCTTCCACTTAGAAAATGTGCTGATTATCCTGGGGAAGACTCTTTGCTTCTCTGGACCCTAGGGTCTCTCTCTGGAAAATGGGGTGGGGGAGAAATGGAAACTCTATCTCTAAGGTCCCTTCTAATTCAGATATTGTGTGTGAGTCTGTGCCCAGCACTGCAGGAGGCCTTCAGGACTATAGAGGTTGCTGAATCCTGTGTTATATTCATTGTGGATTTCTGTGCATAATAGAAATGGAGTTGTGAGCCCCTTAAATGCTCTCTGCTTTGAATAGGCTGCCTCACTAAAGAGAATGTGGAGAATCCATAGAATTTGCAAGCTAGAATGGACCTAAGACATCACTCAGTTCAATCCATTTTCCATTAGTTTCTATGACGTGCATGTATCTGTGTGTGTTTTATATAGATTACATTCATATATATAAAACATATACACAATACATGGGTACACATAGCAGCAGTTTGAATTATTTGGTGAGAAACAGAGAAAAATCCAGTATAATTAATGATCTTTCTTTTTCTGACTTTATCCCTTATCTTTTATTCACTACAAATGAATGGACAAAGAAGTTTTTTTTTTTATTATTATTATTACAACTACTAAGCCTCCTGTTCTTCACAGTAGAAAAAGAGGAAGCTTTTGTTGAAAAATTAACAAAAAAGGAACACAGGAATTGCTTGAGACAGATTAATTGACAATCATTAGTAGCATAAACAATGCTTATTAGATTGTATTTGCTGGTTTCTCCAGTGGTCAGGAAATTAGAAGAATAGATTGATGGAAGTAAAAATGGAAAGTATTCACAAATTTGGTAGATATTTATACAATGGAAGATTTGATTTTTCCCCACCATCAGTAGGGGAGAAAGAACATTTTATTTGGAAATAGGTTCAAATCCTGACTTAGCCACTTAGTAATTGTGTTTCAGTGGGCAAGTCAGTTCCTGTTTCTGGACCTAAGTTTATCTGCAAAATGTAAGGGTTGTTCTAAATGATCCCTACCCTTCCTCTGCCCAGATAGCAAGACCTCTGCCAGAGAGACTGTGATTTTGTCCAGGGCCTGCCATAAGCCCTCTGGTTCTTCACCTAATTCACATACACTGGTCTCAATTGATGTGAATCTCTTCAATTTCTAATTCTTTGCCCCCCAAAAAGAGCTGCTGTGAGTATACATATAGGTGTATACATACATATCGGAATGTACATATAGGTACATGGGGTTGTTTTATCTTTTTTGGAATTTAGATCTAGTAGTGGTATTGCTAGTCAGCATGGGTTTATAGTACCTTTGGGCATAGTTCCACATTGCTTTATAGAATGGTTGATTTAGTCCACAACTCCACCAGCAGTCTTATTTTTCCCACATGTTCTCCAACATTTGCCATTTTCTTTTTCTGTCCTATTAGCCAATCTAATAGCTATGAGGTAATACTTCAGAATTGTTTTAATTTGCATTTCTCTAATCAGCAGTGAAGTACAACTTTTTTTTTTATGTGGCTATAGATAGCTTTGAATCCTTCATCTGAAAACTTCATCTCTTTTGATATCAATTGGTGAATGGTTCTTATTTTTATAAACTTGACTCATTTCTCATTTGAGAAATGAGGCCTTTTATCAGAGAAACTTGCAATTGTTTACTACATTTCCCTCCAGCCTATTGTCCCCATCCTCTGTTTATTCTATTTTCTCTCTCTTTTCACACTGTCCCTCTTCAAAAAGTGTTTTGCTTCTGACTACTCTCTCCCCCAGTCTGCCCTCCCTCCTTTCATTTCTATACTCAATTGAGTGTGTTATTCCCTCTTTGAAGTTCACTTACTCTCCTCACCTCCTCCCTCTTCCCCTCCACTGTAAAAGGGTTTTTGCCTCTTTTCTGTGAGCTAATTTATCTCATTCTATCACTCCCTTTCCATTTCTCCCAATTCATTCCTCTCTCACCCATTAATTTTGTTTTTTAGATATCATTCCTTCATATTCAGCTCACATCTGTGTCTTCTGTCTACCTATATGCCTTCTGACTTATAAGCATCATTTTCCCATGTAGGAGTGTAAACAGTTTAACCTCAAGTCCCTTATGATTTCTCTTTCTTGTTTACCTTTTTATGCTTCTCTTGAGTCTTATACTTGAAAGTCAATTTTTCTACTCAGCTCTGGTCTTTTCATCAAGAATGTCTGAAAGTCCTCTATTATATTGAACATCTATTTTCTCCCCCAAATGATTATACTCAGTTTTGCTGGATAGATGATTCTTGGTTGTAATCCTAGCTCCTTTGCTCTCCAGAATATCATATTACAAGTCCTCTGATCTTTTAATGTAGAAGCTGCTAAATCATCTTTATGGCTGGGGCTCCACAATACTTGAATTGTTTCTTTCTGGCTGCTTTCAATATTTTCTCCTTGATCTGGGAGCTCAGAAATTTGGCTATAGTGTTCCTGGGAGTTTTCTTTTTAGGATCTCTTTCAGGATATGATCAGTGAATTCTTTCCATTTCTGTTTTTTACCCTCCAGTTCTAGAATACCAGGGCAGTTTTCCTTGATAATTTCTTGAAAGATGATATCTAGGCTCTTTCTTTGATCATGGCTTTTAGAAAGTCCAATAATTTTCAAATTATCTCTCTCCTAGATCTGTTTTCCAAGTCAGTTGTTTTTTCCAATGAGATGTTTCACATTTTCTATTTTTTAAAAAAAATTCTGTTGCTTTTATCATTTCTTGATTTCTTGTAAAGTCATTAACTTCCATTTGCTCAATTCTAATTTTTTAGGAAATTAGTTTCTTCAGTGAGCTTTTTTACCTCCTTTTCCCTTTGGCCAATTCTCCTTTTACTTTAGTGAATTTTTGTGCCTCTTTTTTCATTTGGCCAATACTGCTTTTCAAGGTGTTATTTTTTCAGTATTTTTTTTTGGTGTCTCCTTCACCAAGCTGTTGACTCATTTTTCATGATTTTCCTGCATCACTCTCAGTTTTCTTCTTAATTTTTCCTCTACTTATCTTACTTGATTTTCAAAATCCCTTTTGAGCTCTTCCATGGCCTGAGACCAATTCATAGTTTTCTTGGAGGCTTTATATGTAGGAGCTTTGACTTTGATATCTTCTGAGTGTGTATTTTGATCTTTTTTGTCACCATAGTAACTTTCTCTGATCAGAATCTTCTCTTCTGTTGTTTGCTCGTTTTCTCAGTCTATTTCTTGACTTTTAACTCATTGTTAAAGCAGGGTTCTGCTTCCAGGGTGGAGGGTGTACTGTCTCAAGCTTCAGGGATTTTATGCAGTTGTTTTCAGAGATATTTTAGGGATCTATACGTTTTCAGTTCTTCCAAAGTGGTATGATCTAAGGATAGGTGCCTGTAGAGCAACCACAAGCACTCTTTTCTGCCCTGGAACTGTGATGTCAGCTCCACTGCAGCAGCAAACGGTGGTGTGTTAGTGCTCCTCCTCACCCTGGGACTGCCACCTGGAACTCCAACCTAGATCTAAGTATGGCTAAAGCAACAGACTCCTACCTCAGTTCTAGAAGAGACTCCTGTAATCTCCTTCTGAATCACTCCTAGTTTGTTGAGGGTTGGTCTGTGCTGGCGCAGCCCAAGCTAGACTATATTCTACATTTTACTCAGGTATGATGGACCATTCTTGCTGACCTTCTAAATTTTTTTTTGGCTGGAAAATGATTCCCCCATCCCTTTGTGAGTTCAGCTGCTCCAGAAACTGTTTTATATCATTATTTAAAGAGGTGTTTGAGGAAAAGTTCAGTGAGTCACTGCCTTTTCTCTGCCATCTTAGCTCTGTCATTGTGTGTTTTTCCACCTTGCTTTGGGTCATCTGAAATTTTAATTCTTCTAAGATCATAGTATTCTGTGCTTCTCAACCATATAAGATCAGAGGAATATTGGAGTTTTTTGTTGTTGTTTTTTTTTTAAGATAGACTTTTGTAGCTGGAAGTAGTTTGTGGTTATGCACTCGTGCTCCATGCAAACCATGAAATCATCAATGGACATTTATTAAGCATTCATTTGTGCCTGGTATTGTACACAAGAAAGAAGACAGACTGTCAGGGCGACATACAAAGGATTTTTGCCTTTGTAGGGACTGGGAGAGGTGGTGGAAAAGCTGGACTCATTTGTAGTTTCTTTCTGTTTCTCCTTTTCATTTTTGGATCAATTGTTGCTTTTGCAATTCAGCAACTAAAGGTGACTGAGGAAAAGTTTCAAAGCTTCCTTCAAATCCCAGGTGACGCTTCACTGTTGCAGGAGGGAGTTAGCATGCATGCAGAGTGAGCAGCCTTTTGAGTCCAAATACACCACCTGGCACTCAGAGTATAGTCCAAAGAAAGGGGATTAAAGTGCATAGAGCAGAAATCACCCTTTATTTGGGTGGGGGACAAGGTGGCTAATTAAACCACTTTGAGCTTGAGTAGATACACCTGGTCCCTGCCTTATTAGATTGAATCTCTGTCCAAGTCTTTAAGATCCTCACCTGTCCTGTTCCACACTATGACTGTCACCAAGAACTGTCATGATCCTGCCACATCTGAAGTGACCTTCTGTTTTCTAGCTAAACCTGACAAGACAAGAAGGCAAGCCCATGAGAAAGCAGTTTGAAAAATAGGTCAAGAAATTGCAAAGGTTTATGAAGCTTCATTTTGAAAAATCAGCCTGATGAAATTGACATACTTAAAAAAAAAGAAAATTAGAGTATCTCTCTATAGGCAATCGATAGAGGAGTTTCCTAATGAGAAAACAAAACATTAGCTGGTCAGGAGACAGTTTAGTATGTTAGGATGAAAAGCACTCTGGCCTGGGTGCCAAGTTGGCCTGGCCTTCCAATCCATGTCGGGAACCTGTTCTTTGAGGCTCAGGCCAAAGTCACTTGCTGTTCCGAGCCTCAGGTGCTGCCTCTGGAAAATGGGGACAAGGGGCCATTTGGCCCAATAATTACTCATATTCATCCCAAATCCTACATACTACAAGTCTGGTACGAAGACAAACTGATATAAATTCCTTCCCTCTTTCCTTGCCCATTCCAAGTTAAAGCAGGGCCAGTGCACAATATTTACAGCACTATCTGCAATAGCCAAAGATTGAGAACAAAGCATTTCTCCAACCGATCGTGTAGTAATACGTCAATAAAAGTGGAATATCATTAGGTTATTAGAAATAACAAATGTGAAAACTTTTAAGAACAATAGGAAGATGTAAATGAAGTGATACAAAGTGGTAAGAACAGAATCAGAATGAAGACAGTTAAGGGCAACAAAATCCTGGTTCAATACTCTGGGCAGTGTCTGTGCTGCCTTGTTGAAGTCAGGGCTTCCTTTCCTTTAACTAATGGTAAATTACAAAAGTGCATGTGCAATCATCCCCAACCACTTGGGTGTTGTCTGACTTCGTTGGCCGAAGGAATGGACTCTATTTTGCTTTGAGTCTCGGGGGCTTTTCAAAGAAAAAAAATGACCATTTAAACACCAAATAAAGGCAGAGACAAGGATAGGCAAGCCAAAGAACACAATGGCCAAAAAGTAAACTTTTTTTTTTCCAAAAGCAAGTCCTTCAACAGATACATTTATAAAATGATCTTATAGTTTATTGGATGACTTTACTTAAAAGTTGTTAACAGCACCTCCTGTCATGAAAGTATTAATCTTGGGAAACTAAAGCTACATGCAGTTTTTATTGTGAGGATCAAATGAGATAATGAATGTGTAAGTGGGGATGGGGGAAGGGGGTCTGGGCATGTAAAGCACTTCCTAACAGGCTAGTCTATGTAAATGGCAACCACAGTAGACCCGGAGCCACCTGGATTTTGTAATGTATGTAAAGTGCTTTACAAACCACAGAATGCTATAGAAATCTGAATTGGTATTATACATGTAAACTATTATTGTTTTATCTTAAAAGGCTTTTTTTTCCCGTTCATGTTGCAATTATTCTTAGTCTCATAAAAACAATAACAGCCTCGGGAGATAAAAATGTTCTAGGGGATTAACAATATAAAAGAAAATGTAACAATAATGAATAAAATGGGAGTTGTCTGCTTTAGGAAAAAAAAATAAAAGAACACCAAAAAATAAAACAAACCATGGTAGATCTACTTGTGCTATTATCAGTGCATGTTTTACATGTTAGTTGATTAGTTTTATTAAAGATCTTTGTGTTTCACTATCAAATGTGTTACTTAAAATTTATTTTAAGCATTAATTACATGAATGCTACAGGTATCTTTTATTTGTGCTTGGAAAAATCAAAACAGATATATGTAAAGTGCTTTGTAGACCTTGAAATGGCAGCTTTTAGTAGTAGTAGTATTGTAGTTTATAAATTGAATGTTGCAGTTCAACTTAAAATTTTTTGTAGCAGTTGATTGATACGTAAGGATGGAGCTGTGACTTGTACAAAATTGTCTTCTCAGATTCATCTAGCTTTTGGCTTTGCCCAGATTAGAAGCTGGTGGCTAAATCCATTAATGGATATGTGTTGTCCCAAGCTATGTTAGGAATGGAAAATCAGCTGAATTTGGAGAATTTCAAATAGAAATAGTTTGAAAAAATCTGAGTGGGAAAAAAAGCACCCAGAAATCCTTTGCTGCTAGCATGGAAGCATCTGTTTCAAGGAAAATATGAATTGGTGTTTTTCTATTTCATTTTAGATTATATTCATGAGCAAATAAAATGCATTTCTATTTAGTTCATTAAAATATAGTTTTTTAAAAGAACTATTGAATATCCAAAGACATCTTTTGAGTCCCTGCCAAAGGCTCTTAAAGCCCATAGAAACAAGTAGGGGTGCTTTGTCAAATAGCTAGTCAGATTCCAAAAGGTCTCTTTGAATGTGAGTCTTCGGGTTCAAGAGCTGAACATAAAGGGGTCTCCCAGGTTCATTTTACATGAATATTTTAAATCAACTTGTGAGTTCTGTTTTTTTTTTTTCTGAGAGTTAAAAAAATGAAAATGTATTTTTCTTATATTAGACAAATATCAAGTAACTCTAATTCAGTGATGAATGATTAATGTTGATAACAAAAGCCCAGCCATTTGTGTCGTTTTCTACTCTTCCAGTGATGAGTTTATTTTCACTATCTAATACCAACCCATACACACATGCACAAACACACAAGCTAGCTCATTTATATGATAAGGGAGAGTTGGGTTTGTGGATCTAGGATTGAACGGAGCATTTCTGCATGCAAAGACTCAAATCCATGCTGTCTAGAAATTGAGTGCTTGAAATCCTGTTTACACTTTGATTTTTTTTTAAAAAGGCTTGAAATTTGCAATGAATAATTATTTCTGTTCAGATTTTTTCACCCTCAAAACATTTCCAGTTGTTTTGGGGAGGAAAAAAATACAAGTTGCCACACGCTCCCTTATATTTATATGTATAATACATCAAGTTCCAGGAAATTGACCAAAAGGTCATGGGGCTTTAGTTAGGAGACCTGGCATCTGACTACCATTGTCCCAGCGTGGGTGGTTACATCATTTCCGGCCTAGGAAGAACAGTGGTAAACCAAGGATTAGGAGTTGTCCTGGCAAGGCCAAGGGTATCATTCTAGCCCCGTGACCCTTCATTTAACTTATGTTTTCCTTTCCCCTTTTTCTCATATACAAAATAGGTATGACAACAGCTTGCCTTATCCTGTCAATTGTGAGGGCTTGTGAATTGTTTAAATTCGAAGAGGCTTTAAAGTGGTAATGAAAATGTTAGCTAATAACATTCACTAATAACCTTCTAGAATTACACGCCTGAAAATGTCAACCTCAGCAGCTGAGCATTCAAAGAGATATTTTGGCATGCTTTACCGGATTGAGTGGCCACACGCAGCCCATTGTTCATGGTTACAGGTGTAGGTAATTATTCATTACAGGAAATCCCAATTTCATTTTTAATAATAGAAAAAGGAAAGGTGGTATGAGGTCCAGAAGTACGACCATAATGAGGTTATATGGTCCCAGACAGCTGAAGAGAGCCTTTGCTTTATTTTTTTAAATAATATTAATGATAATAATAGGTAGCATTTAAGTAACGCTTCAGGCTTTACAAAGTGTTTCACAAACGTTAAGTCATTTGATCCTTTAGGTGGCTTAGAGGGCACACTTATTGTCTAAAGGTCAATGGAAGGGAAATTAAGTCTATTCTCTGTGGCTTTAGAGACCTGACAAGGGACAGATGGATGAAGGTTTCATGAAGTCAGGTTTAGGCTAAAGAAAGAACTTTCGAGGTATAGTGGAACAAAGAACCGGATTTGAAGGCAAGGGTCTGGCTCGGAATGGTCGCTCTAACACTTGCTAGCTTTGACAAAGCACTTTGATTCTATTTCATCATTTGTACTATCTACCTCGAAATTTTATTGTGGATAACTGCTCCTTATAAAACCTTAAGTAGCAGTAGAGAAATGCAAATGATTATTTCTAACAAACAGAGCTGTGTAAAAATGAAATGGGACCTGCCTGGTGAAAAAGTGAGCTCCCCTCACAAATGGTATTCGAGAAGAGCCTAGATGACCCTTTCTGGGGGGGCTGTTGTACTGTCTGGGACCACATAGTTCTGAGGCCCTTAGCCTGAGAGTTTCTGCTTTTGTGACTCACATAGTTGAATAGGACAAAGAGACGTGATTGTCTCTGAGTTAAATCTTAACACTGCTGAGTGTAGAACATAAAAAAGATGAATGCTTAATATACCAAAATGACAGGCTTCCTCGGGGTGGCGTACTAACATGTGAAGTTGTGGTGTTATAAACTCCAACCCTTATTTAGGAAACTAATGTCTATAAAGCTTTTTATATTCACTCATTATACTTCCATGTAAATGTCAGCTAAGGTTGTTTTGATAGCCAAGAGTGTGGTTTGGGATTCAGAGGCCCTGGGTTCCTGTCAGTCAGTCAGTAAGCATTTGTTAAGAGGCTGCTTTGTGCCAGGCACTGTGCTCGGTGGTAGAGATACAAAGAGGCAGACTAATGAGGGCAGAGACAGCCTTCAAGGAGCTCCCGATACAATGGGGGAGACAACAAACAAACATGTCCAAACGAACAATATACAGGATGACTAGGAAACAACAGAGGGAAGGCTCTAGGATGAAGAGGAGTTGAGAGAGGCGTCTTGGAGAAAGTGAGGACTTGAAGGAAGCTCCTTACCATCCTCCTCCTCCTGCACCTTTCCCAATGCCCTTTCTGCGTTGCCTTCCCCCTTTGGACTGTAAGCTCCTCGAGGGGAAGGATTCCCTTATATGCTTGTATTTATATCCCAAGTGCCTGGCTCCCAATAAATATCACTATATCTTTCTAGATAGCTAAAAGCAGAATCCTTAATAGTCAAGCCATGGGAGACCTCACTTCATTCCATTAAACAACATGCTCTTGACTTCTTTGGTTTTCTATGAATCTAACCTTCCAGATAGGGATCATTTGTTTATTCAGATCTAAGCTAGGTAAGACCGGAGTCCTGGCGGGACTCATCCTCTACAGGTTGATAAGATGCAAACACAGATGATTATAATACACAGTGTAAATCCGTGATGAGCAACTGGAAGAACCGCCACAAAAAAAGCTATGTGAAATTTGAAGATATTTAAAAAGCAGGTTTTAAAAACATCACCAGTCTTTATCCCACTAATATCATCTAAAAGCAAGCTTCAGGACTAAGAAGTATAGTTACCAATATACCAAATTACAGTTTCATTTTCATTAAAAGTCTTAGCATGGGGATTAGACCTGGGATTTCATTGGATTGGTAGAGGTGAGGAAGGACCAGGTGAGGGAATTCCCTCTACCAATACAGACTAGCAGCTAAGTCTGGGTTTCTTAGCTTCTGGGATATCTTAGACCCCTTTGGCAGTGTGGTTGAAACTCATGGACCTCTTCTCTCATAACCATGTTTCTAGATGTATGATAAAGTACATCACTACAAAGGAGACTAGTGGGATTGAAATCCAGTTATCAAAATGTTTTTTCAAACACATTCCCAAACCCAGGTTAATCAGAATCCCTGTCTCAGTTGCCTTGAGCAAAGGTATCACACATGCCACCAGCAGTAGATAGAGAGCACCAGCCTTGAAGTCAGAAGGAAGATAGGAGGAGCTGAGTTCAAATTTGATCTCAGATACTTAACATTTCCTAGCTGTGTGACCCTGGGCAAGTCACTTAAGCCCAATTGCCTCAGCAAAAAAAAAAAAAAAAAAAAAAAAAAACCTATCTTGTGTAGCCCAACCAGATTTAAATGTCATTGGGAAAATAAATAAAATACACTACAGCACAGATTAATGTTACTATGTGGTTTTTCAAGTCAATACACTGGGGATCCATTTGAAATTAGGTTAGAGCACCAAGGGCTGACATGACTTGCCCACCATTGCTCATCCAGTTAGCATGGAAGAAATAAGACTTGAAGCTAGGCCTTCCTCCCTTGGAGACCAGTTCATTATCCCCCACTACAAACTGCCTTTGCATTTCCAATTCTTATCTAATCCATACCACCTTGTAGGAAATTTAGAGGAGAGTTGTGATGACCAAAGAGTTGGGGGAATTCAGCAGAGTAACATTATTTAGAAGGAATGATTATTGATTCATTCAGTTTTTATGCACTAAGAGAAATTACTCATTCTAATCAACTTTCCATTGATGACAGCAAGATTAACTGTTGCAGCAAGTGACCTTCCCCCCATCCTGTATATATACAAAGTATAAGGCCAAAGGACCAAGTCACTCATTAGCTTGACTTGCAGGAAATACAAACCTGGAAACTTTCTACTGGCTTTAGAGGGATGGTTGAGAAAGGAAGAAAAGAAGGGAGAGGAGAAAGAAAAGAGAAATTGAGAATGAAGACGGATAAAAGGACAATAGGAACTGTATTTTTTCTATTTTGTATTTGTTTAAAATACAAAAGGCATAAGTTAAGACTGATGCTGTCTCACTGTTAACAATTCTGAATGTGTTTTGGTCAGTCTTTGACTTCAGGATGGAAGAAGACAAAGTCTTCAAAACTACTTTTAGAGCCACATAATTTTATATTACCTCTGTATATTGTTATTAATAGCATATTTTGGTAGATCTCCTTCTTTGACTTGAAAGTCATACTCCACTCTATCGGGGAGTGGTGACAATGGGTTTAGAAGAGGGGTTCTTAAGCCTAGGGTGCCCAGATCGATGGGGGGGGGCAGGAATTTGGATGGAAAAACCTTATACCTTCATTTTTATTCATCTTTGGTCTCCTTTGTACTATGACATATCTTTTTTATGCACTTAAAAACATTATTCTGGGAAGGGGTACGATGCTACAAAAAAAAAAAAAAGTTTTGGACCCTCTATTCTAGGAAAAAAAAACTTCTTTTCCCATGAGTCATTGTCAACTCTCAACACTGGCAGAACAGTACAAGATGAAATGCAATGGTACATGAAGAAGCACTGAATTTGAAGTTGGGTTTGAATTCTCAGCTGTCAGAGGCAGGTCTGACTAGCATTCTGTTAGTACAGGCTCAATGTTGGGATGAAATGAGGCCCTCAAAAGTCCTTGAACAGTTAGCAAAGGGAGGTTTACTTTGCCCTAACACAGTAAGGATATGCAATAAGATAACAGTAGCATTGAGTTTCGGATGAAGGTCCTCCCTCATCTTCATATAGAAATATGTCTGATTGAAAGAGCACAGTAGCATGGCAGAGTATGGTGATTGTCATTGTCTCCAGGGATCCACCAAACCCGAGGGACTTCAA
Organism: Sminthopsis crassicaudata; assembly: GCF_048593235.1. NCBI lineage: Eukaryota > Metazoa > Chordata > Mammalia > Dasyuromorphia > Dasyuridae > Sminthopsis > Sminthopsis crassicaudata. The sequence continues at coordinate 41,891,513 of NC_133623.1, read as the reverse complement.
CCCCAATTATATGGGACTTTTATGCCCTCAGGAAACTTGTCAGAAAAGCAGGGTACCTGGAACCACTTGGTTGGTGTCCTTTTAGAGAAAATTAGAGGATAAGAGGCATGGATCTAACCCATGTTATCTAATCTCAGTTTATCATCAATTTCCTCATCTGTAGAGAGGTTGCCGAAGATGCTCTCTAAAGTTCCTTCTCGACTGTAAACCTGTGATTTTTTTTAAAAACTTGTCTGAAATCTAGAAGTCCACATGTACAAGGGGAAAATGACAGAATTTGGAAACTGCCGGGCCCTTTCCCAAAAAAATCCAAAACTTTCATAGAAATGTCAAGATGGATTTCCATAGTCAATATTGACAATAAACATGTATTCACTACTAACTGCAGTTCCAAAGAAGCTCCTGCCTTCATAGGGCTTAGAATCTCAATGGGATGACAGAGTCTAGGGTGCTTCCTATAGTGCTAAGAGCCCAGAAAGTGCCGTGAACATGAATGGCTCCCTAAGTTCAGCCAAAATTGGTGGCCATTTTTCCCTCCTTGAATTATCTGGATAATTCCTTTAATCTTTTTTGACTGGGGAAATTGTTTGGTATTTCCAGGGTCTCACTCTGCAAAAACAAATCTCTCACTTTGGTCTCCTCCTTTCTGAAATGAGGGGAATAGACAAAGAGGGAGAAGGGAGTTTTGCCATCTGGTGTAAAAAAGGAAGACCTGAGGCTCATATTTAAATTCTAAATCACCCTATAAACCCTGAAAGTGGCACTTAGGCAAAAGCTTGGGTGCCAAAAGTAGGAAGAGATTTCAGATAATATCTAGTGCAACCCCCTCATTTTACAGAGAAATTAAGTGATTTGTGCTAGGATAGCCAATGGTGCAGTGGTTAGAGCACTGGGCCTGGAGGACAACTTTAAGTTTAAATCTGGCCTCATTTACTAACTTTTTGATCTTGGCCAAGTCATGGAATTCCTGCTTGCCTCAGTTTCCTCAGATAAAAGAGGCTAATAATAGCACCTACCTCCTATGGTTGTTGTGAGTCTCAAATGAGGTCTTTGTAAAATGCTTACCAGGGTGCCGGGCCTAAAGTAGGGAACGTCAGCAATTAGCCATTATTGCATAAGTCAGCCTTCTTAAACTTTTTCCACTTGTGACCCCTTGCTGACAGAGAAATGTTTTATGTGACCCCAGATATTTAGGTATATAAAATAGGTATACAAATCAAACATTTACTGCTAATAAATCATAATTTCACGATTCCTACATTGAATTACAAGACCCCATATGGGGTCACGACCCACAGTTTAGGAAGATGGAGTCTAAGGTTACACAGCCAGAAAGCAACAGAGCCAGAAATTGGAACTCAGGTCCCATGTCTCCAAGTTTGGCACTCTTTCTACTCACCTTTCTCCTGGAGGTCATATAATATTTAAGCCCATCTTGCTTCAGTAGATTTTGAGCTGATCCACAGTTAACCATGCCATTAAAAACAAGAGTCAACCAGTTGCTAATATCTTCCCCTCTCAGATATTATTATTGTTCATTTGTGACCCCATTTGGGGTTTTCTCGGCAAAGACACTGAAATAGTTTGCCATTTCCTTCTCCAGCTCATTTTACGGAGGAGGAAACCAAGGCAAACAGGGGAAGTGACTTGTCCAGGATCACACAGCCAGGAAAAGTCAGGATGAGTTAGAATTTAGGTTTTCCTGACTCTGGGCCTGGTGCACCACCTGGCTGCCCCAACCACAGCAGCAGCAGTTATTGCCACCACCACCACTATCACTACTACCTACATAGTAGACGGCACCCAATCTTGCCCATCTTGCCACAGACTGAGCTAAGCCATGGTAACAATGCCATTTAAACCAAGTTTCCCCCAGCTGCTGATGTCTTTCTCTCTAAGACTGCCTTCCATCTGCTCTGGATAACCTTAGAGGTGCTTAGTTATCTGCAGGGGGTCTACCTCGTCACAGTGTAAGCATCATGAGGGCAGGAAGAGTTTTGCCTTTTTTTTTTTTTTTTTTAATCTCCACTATTTTGCAAAGTACCTGGCACTGTAGTAAGAGCTTAATGATGCTTGTTGACTGACTGACTGACTGACTGACTGACTGAGGACTACTTAATTTTTCATGTATCTAAATCGAATAAAAAGAACATTTTCATTTCAACCTGATCAGTTTTCTTTTAGTATCCATCCCGTGTCCCACAGTTCCTGCCCCCTTCCCTGGGTTCTTTTTGCAATCTTACAGCTTTAAGGAAAGCAAAGAGTCCCCAGATAACTATTTAGTATAAACAAACCATGTGGCTTTAATGGATTACCTCAGACTGCTAGTAAATAATTTATAGGAGGCAGTAAATAAAATATAGTTCTCTGTCTTTAAAAGAGTTGTCACGTGAAAAACACCCACCAGAGGGATGTTAACGGAGAAGATTGTCACACTGTAAAGACACTGATTGAAAGCAAGAGCCTGGTGAAAAGAAATAAAACCCGCTTTTCTGCCCTGAAGGGAAGGGAAATATTTCTCTCCCTTTGAGGACCCAATACTTTCAGTGGGGTCTTCCTAACCATGGAAAACAGATCAGGAAGAGAGGCAGGATGTCTTGGCGGATGCTTGGGCAGAGGAGCTAATAGACCATGTGGGGCTGGAGCTGGAAAGAACCTCTCTTATTTTACAGATGAAGAAAAATGGGAGGTCATGCAGGAGAAAGGACTTTACCAAGATCACTCGTCAGATCCCATATCCTGAACTTAAAGTCATCTCTAGGATCCTTGGTGGGGGTGGAGTGGGAAATAGGGAGGGCCAGGACACTTTAGTTTTTTTTAATTAAAGTATAATCTCTGGACGACTTCAGAGGAGGCTTCCAGACCAAAAATTTTTCTAGAATCCTAAATCAGGGACTATATGTTCTCTTTTCTATGATGCTGGCTAACTCCAAAGCAGGGATTCTTAATCTTTTCTGTGTCCTGCACCCTTTTGGCAGTATGCTGAAGCCTATGGACTCCTCAGAATCATGTTTTGAGATGCACAAAATATAATAAATTATGAAGGAAACCAATTCCATAATTATTAAAAACAAAATTCCCCCCAACCCTTCTACAAGTTTATAGACTCCAGATTAAGAAACCTTATTGTAAATAGTGCTGACTTTGCACTTGGGAGTCTTGAATTTGAGACCCTGATTTGTCCTCTATTTTGTATGACCCTAGCCAAGGTACTGGGCAGGTACTGTTTCCCCTCCTTCCTTCCTTTCTTTTTTTCTTTTTTTGTTTTTTCTTTCTCTTTCCTTCCTTTTTCTTTCTTTTTTCTTCTTTCTCTTCCTTCCTTTCTTTCTTAATTTTCTTCCTTCCTTCCTTTCTTTCTTCCTTTTTTTCTTCCTTCCTTCCTTCCTTCCTTCCTTTCTTTCTTTCTTTCTTTCTTTCTTTCTTTCTTTCTTTCTTTCTTTCTTTCTTTCTTTCTTTCTTTCTTTCTCTCTCTCTCTCTCTCTCTCTCTCTCTTTCTCTCTCTCTCTCTTTCTCTCTCTCTCTTTCTTAATTTCCTTCCTTCCTTCCTTTTCCCCAGGTTTCTTCCTGGAACCCAACATAGAGCCTTGAATTAAATTGAGAGACTAAATGAATCCAGAGATCCCCTTCCAGTTCTCAATACCCGAACCTAAGATCCACCTTCCAGGAAAGCAGCAGTCAAACTGAGGAGGCTTTTTATGAGTTCCCGAGTGAGCGTCTTCTCCAGGGTCTCCCAAGACAACCTTGACCATGAAACCCGAGTCCCGAACACTTGACCTAAATTTCCAAGGGCATCTGTTTCAATCTAGTAATTGTCACCATGCTTCACGTGAAACTCGATCCTCTGGCACTAATAGTATTAACAGGAGCTGGAGGTTCAAACCTTTAGCCCAAACTCTCTGGTTTCTACTTCCTTCTCGACCGAGGTAACAGACTCGGCGTGTATCTCCGAACCTTAAGGCAGCTCCTCCCAAGGAACAACAAAAACGTCAGGCTGGAAAGCTGGGGGTGGGGTGGGGGTGGGCCGGGCCGAAGGGGAGGGAGAAGGGGGAAACCCCCCGACTGCAGATAACTGTTTTTCTCCCGATTAAGACAAAGCCACCATTCAGAGAATGGAAAGTCTCGTTAACCATTTCTGAAGACTTTCTGTGGGGCTGGCTTGAAAGTACTTTTCACTAATTCTCTGGCTCCTGTTCGGAAACCAGACGTTTAATTAACGTGACTTTTGTTAGATCATTACGGATAATAAAGCAAACCTTTTCGATAGATACAATTATAATACAAGCTGTCTGGACACCTGCACGGATTACATTTGCCTCCAGCTCGGCTTATCATCTATTGCTTTGAATTCGCCTCCTTTTCTGACCAGAACATTTAATATGTTGCAAGAGATAGATTTCACGAAAACGTGGTGTCCCCTTCTGTAGCTACATCTGCTCCGACCTATTAGGAAAAGTAAGACATTTTGATACTAATTGCAAATAAATTGTGATGTGTTCACCGAGTAATTGATTTAATGAAGTTCATATTGAAACTTCTGAAATTGGTCAAGTAAAAGGCACCCTGGTGAGTCTATTGTGGAGGGCAGGTTTCTTTCTTTCTTTCTTTTTTTCTTTCTTTCTCTTTTTTTCTTTCTCTTTCTTTCTTTCTCTCTTTCAAATCGAGGTAACATGGCAGAGGGACTCGGGCACAGATGTTACCTAGGAAGGCTTCATTGTGGTCTGGATATAAAAAAGACCCCCAATTGTCCCTCCTCCCCGCTCCCTCCCCCCAATAATTACGGAGGAAGCGCGCATCCCTAGCATATGCTGCCCTCGCTGGATCTTTGCAGGCTCCCCCGAAAGCCTGGGGGTTCATGGCCTCCTCTCCGAGGCGCTTTTCCAAAGTGGGGGCCAACACTTGTTTTTGAAACAAAGCGCCCGAACACAAAGGGCGGGTTCCCGGGTCAGAGCCGGGAGCCCCGCCCATCCCAGGCTCGGGCCGATCACAGCTTTTTGTAGCCTAGCTGCTGGGCTTGAGAAAGTGGCTGGGGGGGGGGGGGGGTGAGGGGGAGGGGGTCTGGCGGCTAAAGTTCTCGCCCGGGCCCCCCAGGCCCAAAGGCCCTGAAATTGTCACACACACACACCCCTCCTCACCGCTGCCTCACACGCGGGGTCCCGCATTTATTGAAGCTATTCAGCACCGGCCGTAGGAGGGAGGGTGGGGGCGGGACAGCCCGGGCCTGATTTCCACTCGTAGACCCGCGGGGGTGGGGTACCGAGAAAGCGTCCCCCGCCCCGCCTGAGATTTGTTTGGTCCAGTTTTAAAGTTGTGGCGCCTGCGTTTCCCTCTGTGTTACCTGTGTGTGTGTGTGTGTGTGTGTGTGTGTGTGTGTGTGTGTCCTGGTAAAGCACGTCTAGTAGGACCTGAGTCTGTCCTGCTCCAAATGGCTCAGTACTCCTCCTTCCCTGCCTTTCTCTTTGCTGTTTTCCTAGCTTTTCCTTTTTTTTCCCTTACTCTCCCTGTCTTTTCTTTCCTTCCCTCTTGCTCTTCCTTTTTTTCTCTCCTTTCCCTCTTTTCCCTTCCTCTGCGTTCTTTCCTTTCCTTCCATTCTCTTTGTATTCATTTCTTTTCCTCTCTCCCCCCCTTCCTTCCTTCTGCCCTTCCGACGGGTTGGGGGGCCGTCGAACTTGGATACACGGCCCTTCCCCTCCCCCCCACTGGGGCCTCCCTAAAGGCCCCGCTCTGAAAGAGGCCAGCGCAGGGCCCCGGCCTGGCTCCGACTTCTCGAAAGTGGGGCCGGGCGGGGTCAGAGGCCGGGCCCCCTCCCCGGGGCCGAAGGCCCCACTGCCTCCCGAGAGCACACGGGCCGCGCTCGGCTGAGCAGAGGCCGGGGCGGCTCCAGGAAGCCGCGGGTCCGAGGGTAGGCGCCAGGCAGCTGTCCGCCTCCGACGGGGAGCCAGAAAAATGTTCCCAACCCCGTTCCCAAGGTGCAGGACCTCCGGCAGGCGGCCTCCAGCCCGCTTGGGGAACCATCAAAGGGAATCGCGCGGGCTGGAGAGAAGCCTTGGAGCCAGCCCAGCCGGCCCGGCGAAGCTCCCCCCGGCCTCCGCGGCCACCCCCGCACCTCCTAGCTTAAAGACAAATAAAAAGGAAGGGGCGGGGGGAGCGACGAGTTCGGATAAACCAGGTCGGGGGCTGGGGGCTGCCGCAGCAATCCCGTAATACGTCGGCTCCCCACCCCACCCCCATCATTGTTCTAATGAACTTTCACTGATTTGCCTCTTCCGGGACTCCGAGTGACAGCTAATCTGAGAATCCCACAAAACCCGATTGTCCCGAGCTGCGGGGACCCTCTCATTGAGGCGCTTTGTCCCACGGGCTGCTCCGAGGCTCCGGGAGCAGACGCTGTCCCCCTCACCCACACCCCCGACCACCAGAAACACTGGCCCTACCTGGGAGGGAATTCCCAGGCTTCCCTCCCTTCCCGCCACCCCTCCCCCACTCCCTGTCTGGTCCGTCTCCCCTCCTCCTCCCCCATCCCCGTCCTCAGTCTAGGCCAGTTGGTCTTTGGAAGTTCCGACAATGGGGGGGGGGGGAATGAACTGACCCTGTTTGCGTTTGGTTCCGTGGTCTCCCCACTTCTAGCCTTTACCCAGCCGGGAGGGGCTCCCTGAGGCGAGGGGCGCGCTACCCGGGCCGGACAGGCCTAGCTAGGAGAATTAGAGCTTTGGGCTATGGAGATAGCCCTTCTGCTCAGTGCTCCCTTTCCGGGATTCTCTGGGACCAAAACACCCTCCTCGACTAATACTACACATTTACTCTCCACTGTCTGTCTGTCTCGCTGTCGTTCTCTGTGTCTCTGTCTGTCTCTGGGCTCTGGCTCTTTCGATGTTTCTCTTTCACTCTGTCTGTCTCTGTCTCTGTGTGTCCGTGTCTCTCTGTCTCTGTTTCTCTCTGTGTATGTGTCTGTGTCTGTCTGTGTCTGTCTCTGTCTCTCTCATCCTCTTCATGTTTGTTTTAGTGTTCTCGTGATCTACCTGCAAACGCCCTACTGTGCGATGTGCTGCGTTTCGGACAGGCAAAGGGTAGCCAGAGGAAGCCGCTCGAACTCCCTGTTGGAAAGCCCAGTCCCCATCGTAGGCTCCCTCCCCACCTCCTCTGGCTTCCTCGTCCTCGATTTCCGACTGGCCAGAGCCAAGTGCAAAGGCCCAAGCTCCCGGTGCCAGGGTGGCCGCTCTGCCCGCGCTCTGCCCGCCCTCTCCCCGCCTTTTCTTCCGATTTGGCTCGGGCTCCATCTGAAGAGAGACCAGAGGGCCGAAGCCCTTTTCTCCATCGCTAAGATGCTCCCAACCGGCCGCCTCCACTTGGGGGAGAGAGGGAAGACGCGATTCGGGTTTGGGCCTTCCCCGGAACCAGATGTGGTTTGGGCCGGTTTGTTAAGTGCCCTCGGAGGGAGGAGAGGAGCCCGGGGAACTGGTGCTCCACATTAAAGCGATGGAAACTGCAATGGGGGGGGGGCGTCCCTCCTCTCAATAGAGACGGAGGGCACCCAGCCACCGCTTTCAGGTTGACTGAGCCGTCACAAAGATCATTTCTCACATGTCCTACAGGCTTTAATGCAAACCTTTGGCAGGGCTCTACAGGGAGCGCGGGCTGGGGCCGGCGAGGGCCAAGCCGACGGCGGCCCCAACCGGAGCCCCCCACGACTGTCTCAGCCCGGGCTGTGCAGCGCCTCTGCGTGGCGGCCCGGGCCTCTCCATTCCGTGCGGAGAGGGCATATTTGGGGATGTGCGTGTGTGTGCTGGGGGAGCGAGTGTAATGGTCATCTGGAGACAGACTGGGGCAGTTTGCGGCGGTGCCCGATGGCGATCCCTTAGGGGGTGGTCCCGCCTCTGGTGAATGGGGGGGCACCTCTATGCCAGGGGCCGGGAGAGAAGCAGGCGACATCGGCACGCAAGGGAGGGGTTGGCGCTTTACTGGACGTGCCCTGGGCTCCGCCAGCGGCAGCTGGGGAGCGCCCGGGTTGGGGCGGGGCGCGCCGGGTCTCGGCCGAACCGCCACGGGGCGCATAGCTCACATTCCTCGGTCCCGTGTGAAAAAACAAAACAAAACAAACCCAACGGCCCGCCGGCCTCAGAGCGGCCGGCCGGGGGAAGAGGCCGGCTTTTTTATTAGGTGGAAGTTTGCTTTCCCAAGCCCTTCTTAGGCCCCTCTGTCCCGCCCCCTTACTCCACCTCGCCTCGGGGAGCCCTCTTCCCGTCCCCTTCGACGTCCCCGGGCCCAGGCTCCTGCCCACATCGCGTGCGAAGGCCGCGTCAACAGCTGCGCCTGGCACTGGCGGCCGCTTCCCCCCCCCCCCCTGTCGGGCGCCCCACGCGGCGGCCCGGGAGTCCGTCTGGGGAGCCCGGAGAGGCGGGCCGCCCCGAGGAGCCCGTCACCCGCCGCGGGCTTGGCATCTTCGAGGGAGATGGGGGGGAGGGTGAGATTTACGATCCCAGAGGCCAGAGCGTGAAAGGGGGTATCATCATGGGGGGGGGGAGGGAAAGAAAGAAAACATATCTCCAGGCGCAAGGAGGGCCCTTCCCTTTCAGGCTCGTTGTTAGGACAACGCAAACTATCCTTGAAAAGATTAGTTCCACTTCAAAGGAATTTACATTCAACAGTGAAAACCCGGCCGGTTTTATGGCCGCCAAAGGCCTTCTCCCCGAGGAGAGCTCAGGCTTGGGGCTCTCTATTTATTTTTCCGCATTCACCGGCCACTTGTAGAAAATCAACAGAAAGACCCGCCCAGAGGCTCATTGTGAGCGCCGGCCAACCGTGGGGGGAGTTTGGGGAGCCCCGGGAACAGGTAGACGCGAGCGAGGACGGGGAGGGGGGCAGCCCGGGCTTCCCTCTCCAGCCGCGAGCCCTGGCACCCCGCACACCCCGCGCGGCGGCCGTTACTCGGGAGGAGGAGAGGAAAACGGGTGTTTTTCTTCTTTCTTAAATCAACACCATCACACTTGACCCCGAGACCTCTACCCATTCTCCCGGAGTGTCTGCTGCCAACCCGGGGGGCAAACCGTCTGGGCTACGAGAGGACGAAGCCCGAGGCACGTCGGGAAAGCAGAAGGCCCCGCTTCGCTTGGGGAAGTTCCTACCCTTCCCTCTCCCAACTCAACACCCCCAGCGCCCTTCCCCCAAATGGGCACCCGGACTTGCCAGAAAGTGACCTCCACTGGGAAGCGGGAGGTCCCTCTCTAATGCAGGGCAACTTAGCCTTTATTTGAATAAATAATATTTTGAATCAATTCCCCAGGAATGGGGAACTCACCCCCTTGGGGGAATAAGGGCCAGAGCAAGACTATAGACAAGGTTTTCCCCTTAGTGAATGCATTAAACAAGACAAGCGCCTCCCCCCCCATCTTGTTCTCCTTTTCTCCATTCCCTTTCTTCTCATTTCATCTCCTCTGGTTTAGGGTTCCTTCCCCCACTCGCTGGTCCCTTGAAGCCCGGGTAAGAACTGCCGAAAGAGGCCTCCTGTTGGGCCTTCCTGCCTCCTGCTTCCCATCCCAAAGCGCTCCTTTTTGAACCCTGAGTGATTTTTCTTGGGGGGGGTGGTAAGAGTTGGGGAGGGTAAGTTTTTCTTCAAGATCCCGACCTGCTAAGCGGGGAAACTCGCCCACCTCTGGCTCCTAATTCAATACGTCAAAAATCTACGTCAAACAGCTGTTTTTAAGAAGCTGCCCAGCAGTTGGTGGCAAGATTCGCCTCCCCCACGAGTCCTTGCTGTATGCCCCCCATTACTGTGCACAGCACTCCTGATCCCCCTATCTCCTTCCTGGTGGATATACAGATTCACATAGTAGTAACAAACTGTATTCTTGCAGCCAAATCTGTGTGTGTGTGTGTGTGTGTGTGTGTGTGTGTGTGTGTACATACACACATCTGTGTTTTATGTGTGTGTGTGTGTGTGTGTGTGTGTGTGTGTGTGTGTGTGTGTGTGTGTGTGTGTGAGCCTGGACAAGTTGCTTCACTTCTCTCAGGACTATGAGTTTCACCAAGCGTCTTCCCTTCAGTACTGAGATTACAAATCTGCCCCCATCTTTCTGCTCCCCCTTCTCCCTCCCCCCAGACTCAATCTTTCTCCTTGCCTCACCCTTCTGACAGAATTTAACTGTCTAAGAACTAGGGACCCCCTGGGAGATGAGTTCAGGTTTAGGTCCAGACACCTGGGGTGACTTAAGAGAAATGAAGGACAAGCAAATTGACTTGGATTCTCCTTGGTCATTGAATGTGAGGATCACACTCCTGGAGACCCTGAAGCTAATCAGTGATTCTGTACCCCCCCAAAAAAAAACAAACAAAAAAAACTTTTTAAATTTGATATAATCAAAATTATCCATTTTGTATTTCATAATGTTCTCCAGTTCTTCTTTGGCCGCAAAATCTTCCTTCCCCACATATGTGAGAGGTAGACTATCCCTCCATCTCCTTATTTGCTTATAGTATCACCCTAAATCTAAATTGAGAACCCATTTTGATCTTTATCTTGGGAGAGGGTGTTAGGGGTTAATAGAGGATTCTGAGAACTAGAGAGTGACGTTCCCATCAGCTGGCAAGTCCAGTACAACCCATCTTCGCCCCTTCTACTCCACCGGAATCACCCCAGTGAAGTTCCTCATCACCTTTCTCCACTACCTTAATAGCCTCCTAATCAGGTCTCTTGCCTCCAGCCTCTTCTCCGATCTCTGCACAAAACTGCCAAACAGCTATTTCCAAATTGAGGATCTGTCTGTGTCCCTCTGCTGCTCATGAAGCTTAAGTAGCTCCCTATCGCCTATTCCATGAAATCTAGAAGCCTCTGCTAGGCAATTAAAGCCTTTCACAGAGTGGCTAGCCTAGCTTTCCAGGCTGATTACGCCTTTCTATATTTCATGGGACACATGTTCCAGACAAATGGCTGATCTCTGGCTTCTTTGCCTTTGTAAAGTTTACCCCTTTGGCCCAGAATGCTCTTTCTCCTCATCTTGACTATCTGACATTGCCTGCCTCTTTCCAGGCTTAGCTCAAGGGCCCTGTCCTCCAGGGAAGTCTTTTCTGACTTCCCCAGCTATTAACACTTTCCCATTCCCATGGCCCTGTATAGCCTTTGTACATAGTAGGTGCTTAAGAAATGCTTGCTGAGGACCACAGTACCACAGTTCCATAGGAGAGGCCTTAACAAGTGGTACCCAGACAGTATTCTTCAGGGGGTGTGGTTGCTTCTCTGGGGGAGGGGGTCTACCATAATCAGGCAGTGAGAAAAGGAAGTGAGAAAGCGAGGGAAGAGGAAGCTCTGGTAGAAGAAGGCACAGAGAAGGAGGCCTCCATCTGTCCAGGTAAGAAAAGCAAAGGTGTTTGCTGAGACTTGGGCATCGGCCTCTGGGAACAATCTGAAAGTGGTTTCCTTTACTTTGAGCTCTATTAGGAAAAAAAAAAAACAATTTAAACCTATTGCATTGACTTCAATAGAGCTGAAAGGGACCTTAGAGGCCATTCATTCCAAAACACCCCCCCCCCCATTTTACAGATGAGGAAACTGAGGCACGAAGAAATTAAGTGGCCTAGCCAAGGTCATGAAGGCAGTTAGTAGCAGAGACTGGCATTCAAACCCCAGTCCTCTGGTTCCAAATACCCATGGTCTTTCCAGCATTAGCATGTTGCCTCTATCTGAAAATTCATTTTTCATTTCTGACTTTTGTATTTTTAGTTACATTCTAGAAATTCCTGGGGAAATTCAGGACTTGGAAATATTGACTTCGTGACTTTCTCAATATTATTATTATTATTATTAGTAGTAGTAGTAGTAGTAGTATTTAAAAGGAAGGAAGGAAACAAGAATTTGGAAGCACTATTTATTTAAGTGCCAGGCACATACTGTGAAAAAATTTGAAACCTTTAAACCTAGTATGCTAGGTGCTTTAAAGGTTTAAATTTTTTTCACAGTATGTTTTCCAATAACATGTAAAGGCAATTTTAACATTTTTTTTGAATTTTGAGTCCCAAGTTTTCTCCCTTACTCCTTCATTGCCCCTCTCTAAGATGGAAAACAATTTGATATAAGTGCTGAATGTGCAATCATATAAAACATATTTGCACATTAGTCATTTTATAAAAGAAAAGCATGACAAAGAAGAGAACCAAAAAAAGCAAAAATGGTTGCTTTGATTTGCATTCAGAGTCCAGCAGCTGTTTCTCTGGACTTGGACAGCATTTTCCATCTGAAGTCTTTTGGCATTGTCTTGGATCGTTGATCATTAAGTGCTTTACAATTTCCTGCCATCTTGTTTAATCCTTATTAAACTTAAGAGGTAGGTGCTATTATTGTCCTCATTTTACATTTGAATAAACTGAGGCAGGCAGAGGTTAATGACTTGGTCAGGATCATACAGCTTATTCTAAATGTCTGAGGTTATATTTGCATTTTTGTGAATTTAGATCCAGCGCTCTGTGCCATATGGTGCCATCTAGCTGTAGCAATAGGATGCTTGAAGAAACTCTGCGTGTGTGTGTGTGTGTGTGTGTGTGTGTGTGTGTGTGTGTGTGTTTGGGAGTACTCAGAAAGACCTGGATTCAGATTCAATTTCTCACCTATCCTGGTTGTGAAATTCAGATAGAGCCCCTAACCCCCCCACCAAAAAAAAAAATAAATAAAAACATTTAGCATGGTCATGAACTAATATCTGATGTGTCACTAGACTAAAGGAAGTATAATGGAAAGAGGTCTTAAACAACCACTGTCTAGCTTCCTGACTTTAGACAAGTCCTTTCTCAGAGCCTCAGTATCCCCTCTGTAATAAGCCAGGACTGGATTAGATAACCTTTGATAATCTTTCTAGCTCTTGGTCTAAGATTATTTAAGTCCCCAAGAGCCCAAAGGGATATAAAAAAAGTTTTCGGGGGACAGACAGTCAGAAAAGAGCATATACGTTCCTAGATCCCACCCTATTTCCAGGCTTTGTGGTAACACTGGCAGGAGAGCAGTAAGTGATGGGTTAGGGGCATCATTAGGTGGGCCATGACCTGAAAGCCAGGCTGACTTCCATAATCCCTCTCCAAACTACCTTTTAACTAACTAAAGAAAAAGGTACTTATATTGCACCCCTTGGCAGCTAGGGGACATGATGAGTAGATTCTGGCCTCCCCTCATCAGAACTAGTTCTCTTGACTTATCATCTTGCCCAGAATGAGGCTACCATGCAGTATACCCATCATCCTTCTTTTCTAGCTCCCCTTTATGGTTTTGCCTTTCCTTGTATCTGTAGTTAGCACTTTACAGGATCCTTAGGCAGTACTTCAGATATAGAACTTTTCAATCATTTCCTCCTTCTCTGTCCACCTCTATCCCCATTAGAATGTAAGTTTCTTGAGGGCAGGGACCATTTTTTGCCTTTCTTTATATCTCGGTGCTCAGCATGCTACAGTGTTCTGAAGCAAGTGTAAATGCTTTTAGATTCATTCTTCAGTCTACCCTAACTCAATTACTATTATACACGACCCTGGCCAAATCCTTTAATCTCTTAGCCTTCCTTCCCTCATCTGAAAAAAGCAATTAATGATAATAACTACCTTCCTGGATGGTTATGATGTTCAAAAGGGAGACTTTATGCAAAACGCCTTGAAAACATTAAAGCTGTAGTAGCTATTGTTATTATTACTACTAAAGTGCTTCAATATAATTACAACGGCTATTCCCAACCCTTGGCACTCCGATTCATCCTTTAAATACATTTGCTCAGGATGTTTTAGGTGCCTGGAGTACATTTCTTATTTCTTTTAAATAAGTTTTTAATGATGACCTTTTTTTGTTTTATTTTGTTTTGTTTTGTTTTGTTTTTTTGCTGAGGTGATTGGGGTTAAGTGATTTGCCCTGGGTCACACTGCTAGGAAGTGTTAAGTGTCTGAAATCGAATTTGAACTCAGGTCCTACTGTCTTTAGGGCTGGTGCTCTTATCCACTGTGCCACATAGCTGCCCCTAATGATGACCTTTTTGTATATCTCCAGCAGTTTCCTTAGAATTTCTCCTCTCTCCCGAGTCACCCCTTATAACAAATAGTATTTTCAAGACAAAAGAAGAAAAACCAATATAACTGATCAATACTTTTAAAAAATCTGAAATTACTTGCAATGTACTACATTTGGGCACTTCCTAATCTGCAAAGGGTGGAGATGAGATCTTCTTGTATCTCTTATTAGCTTGTGATTTTGCAATATTCACTTTTTTTTAATTATAGCTTTTTATTGACAGAATATCTGCATGGGTAATTTTTCAACATTGTCTCTTGCACTCACTTCTGTTCCAACTTTTCCCTTCTCTCCCTCCACCCCCTCCCCTAGATGGCAGGCAGTCTTATACATGCAACATTCACTTTTGAATTTGTGTGTGTGTGTGTGTGTGTGTGTGTGTGTGTGTGTGTGTGTATGTGTGTGTGTGTGTGTGTGTGTGTGTGTGTCTGTTCTTTCCATTTACAATGATGTAGTCATTTTGTGTGAAGCAGCTAGGAGGCACTGTAGTGGGTAGAGTGCTAGGTCTGGAGTCTGAAAGACCTGAGTTCAAATCCAGCCTTGGAGACTTATTAGTTGCATGACCCTGGGCAGGTCACTGAACCCTATTTGCCTCAGTTTCCTTATCTGTAAAATGAGGTGCAGAAGGAAATGGCAAACTATTCCAGTATTTTTGCCAAGAAAACCCCAGATGGGATCATCAAGAATTAGACACAACTGAACGACAACAACAAAAGTGATTGTGTATACCGTTTTCTTGGCCCTGTTTAGTTTACTCTGCAGCATTTCATGGAACTCTTTCCATGCTTTTTTATATTTGTGATTTCTTACAGTACAGTAATATTCTATTACATTCATGTACCATAATTCATTTAACTATTCCCCAATCAATGGGTATCTACTTCGTTTCCAATTCTTTGTTATCACAAAAAAAGGTGCATCTGGGGATTTTCTTCTTATTAATGACCTCTTTGGCATATAAGCCTCGTAAGAGAATCTCTAGGTCAATGACAAGCGATGGGTGGCTTAGTCTCTTTGTTTTTCAGAATGGTTCAACTGACTCATATCTCTATCAACAATCTATTTAAGTTTTTATCTTCCCACAACCTTTCAACATTAACTATTCCCATATTTTGTCAGGTCTGATAATTTTTCAGATGTGAAGTGAAACCTCGTGGCTATTTTAATTTAAATTTCTTTGATTATTGTTGTCGATTTGAAATGTTCCTTCATATGTTGTTAATAGTTTGCGACTCTTGAAGACTATTTTGAGAACTGTTCTTGTATCCTTTGGCCATTTAACTAAAGGAAAATGACTTTTGTTAATTGTTTAATCCGCATAAGAGAAATTTGACACATTTTTTTTTTATTTCAACACATCCCTTCTTAGCTTAAGCGCATTAATTTTGTTTGTGCAAAAGCTTTTTAGTTTCAGGTAATCAAAGTTATCTACTTTGTCTTTTGTAATCTCTCCGTTTCTTGTTTGATTAAGAATAGCTCTTTTACTCATAGTTGTGAGAGTATATGATCGGTTTTTCTTCTAATTTTTTTATGCTATGATCTTAAATATTAAAATATTGTACCCATTTAGAATGTATTATAGAGAATGGTGTAAGGTGTTAGCCTAAGCTTAATTTCTGTCAGGCTGCTTTCCAGTTTTCTCAGCAGTTTTTCTCAAAGAGGGAGCTCTTTCCTAAGCAATTTATGTTTTCTGGTTTATCAAACACTGGGTTATTGAATTCTATTGTTTCTGATTCTCCCTCATGTGGTCTGTTCCATTGATCCATCTCTTTGTTTTTTAACCGATACCAGATGGTTTTGATGACTGATGCTATAGAATATAATTTGAGGTCTGGAAGTGCTTGGAATACATTTCTTCTTCTCTGCCTCTTGAACATTTTCTTTTCCTATAAGGCTCAGCTCAGATGGTACCTCTTCCATAAAGTCTGCCCTGGTTTTGCTTTCCACCCACTGAGCAGAAAATTATCTCCTTCTCCTCCTAAGTCTCGTATTATTCTGTCTGTTCATTTTGTACTTCACCTTGCATCATGGTTGTATGTGTGCAAGTCATGTCCCTACTATTAGCCTGTGAACTCCTTGTATCCCCTAGTGCCTACTACAGCACCTGATGCACACTAGATGCTTCATAAATGTTTGTTAAATTTAATTGAACTGAATAGAAGCTCTTTTATAACATTCCTAGAAAATACAGATTTGCTTTGAACATCTCCAGTGTTAGGGAAGTTCACCTTTGTTTAAATTTTTTTTTCTTTTAATAACTTCTTTATTTTTCCAAATCTATGCAAAGATAGTTTTTAATATTTACCTTTGCAAAACTTTGTGCTTTAAATTTTTCTCCCTCCCCCTTCCCTAGACAGGAAGCAATCCCATATAGGTTATTCATCTTTAATTTTTTTCCTTTTTAATATTATTTTCTTTTTTCTGATTACACATGTACATTAATTTTAAATACATACTTCCTTATAAATCAGATCAGGAGAGAAAAATCAGGACAAAAGGAAAAAACTACAAGAGGAAAAAATAGACGAAAAAGAAAAAAAAAATGAAAATAACATGTGTTGATTTACATTCAATCTCCACAGCTCTCTCTCTGGATGCAGATGGCATTTTCTATCCAAAGTTTATTGAAATTGCCTTGGATCAGTGAACTGCTGAGAAGAACCAATTCTTTCTTTCTTTTCTTTCTTTACTTTTCTTTCTTATTTTTTTTTTTTTTTTACTGAGGCAATTGGGACTACGTGACTTGCTTAGGGTCACACAGCTAGGAAAGTGTTAAGTGTCTGACACCAGATTTGAAATCAGGTCCTCCTGACTTCAGGGCTGGTGCTGAACCAGGTTTTTCTTAAAAAAGAAAGGACCTCACTCATTCCTGGTCCAGAATTAATTCTGTTAGTTTGTTCTTTCCCCTTCAGCTGTGCTCCAGAAGGACCTATGCTCCTTCCTTCCCATTTTCCAACCCCCCTCCAATCTGCATAAAATTCCCTCTTTAGGATATGAGTTCCTTGAGGACCGGGACTATCTTGCCATTTTTGTATCCCTAGTACATAGCACAGTGCCTGAAACACAGAAAGAGTTGATTAAATACTCCATCTTTCGGTCTATCAGAGGCTGCTTGCTTGTTAGTCAATAAACATTAAGCTCCTACATATTTTGTGTTAAATATTGGGAATACAAAGAAAAGCAAAAAAGTCTCTGCCTTTAAGAAGCTCACAATCTAATGAGGGAGGAACAAGCAAATTTTGACAAACAAATGATATATAGGAGAAACATTAATAGAGGGAAGGAACCAGAATTAAGAGATATTGGGAAAGGTTTTCTCTCCTGGAGGATATAAGGAGTTAACAGGCTAATTGTAGGGACGTGACTTGCACAATACAACTATGATGCAAGGTGAAGTACCAAACAAACAGACAAAATAATATGAAACATGAAGAGAAGGAGAGAATTTTCTGTATAGTGGGTGGAAAGCAAAACCAGGGCAGACTTTCTGGAAGAGGTCCCACCTGAACTGAACCTTGTGTTATTCCACAGTTCTCTTTTATTGTCCTGACTCAGTTTCCCTAATTATCCCAACTCAGTCCTGCCTCGATTTCCTTGCTTCTTAGTTCTGTAAAAGTTCCCCTCCCTCTTTATCAGAATACTTGATAGATACTGTAACACATTTAATATGTATGGGATTGCCTGTCATCTAGGGGAGGGAGTAGAAGGAGGGAGAGGAAAATTTGGAAAAATGAATACAAGGGATAATGTTTAAAAAATTACTCATGCAATTTTTAATAATTTTTATAATGATAAATTTAATAAAAAAAGAGTTAAAAAAATACTTGATAGAACATCAGAATGCCTCTCCCCATCCCAAGCTATTAGAATATCAGATGCTGTCTTATCAAGATGCCTTTCCCCAAGTGGGGCTGGATTCTTGGAGACCATAGGCTCATTCAGCCCTGGGACCAAACCGTGGATCCAATTTGATCCCAGCATATCTCTCCATTTAATAAACTATTAAATACTCTCTGATCTCTATCTTGCTCAGTTTCTCCAGCATTACACTTGTAGGAAAAGAAAGCTTTCAAGAGGCAGATGAAGAAGAAATATATTCCAAGCTCTTCCAGACCTCAGATTATATTATATAGCATCAGTCATCAAAAGCAGCTGGTGTCATAGCTAGAGTGGATAGAGTGCTAGACTCTGCAGTCAGGATGGCCTGAGTTCAAATCCAGCCTTAGACCATGTGACCCTGGGCAAGCCACTTAACCTGTCTCAGTTTCCTCATCTATCAAATGGGAATAATAATGGTATCTACCTAGCAGAGTTGATTAGAGTCTCAAATGAGATAATATTTGTAAAGTGCTTAGATCTCCTGAGGCTGCCTACTCTATTCTGGACAGCTCTCAAGAATCCTTCCTGATTTTGAATTAGGCTGCCTCCCTGGAATTTCCACTGACCTTTTCTCTTATATTGAGGCCTCTGTTTAACATTTCTCCCCTCTGCAAGTACTGAAAGCACACAATGCATGCTAGCCCAAAGGATGCACGCTTGTCAACTTTGTAGTAGATAAGTGTAGGTAGGACCTTTTGCAGAACACTTCTTTTTTTTATAGTATTTTCCTTGTTCCAATTATATGTAAAGACAATTTTTAACATTTATTTTGAATCAGATTAGTTAAAAGTTTATTAATTTTATGTACCTTTTCAAAGGAACAATTTTTAGTTTTACTTATCATTTTTATGGATTTTTTGTTTATAATTTCTTTCTCCTCTGATTTTTTTCAGTGTCTTTTTTATTAAAGCTTTTTAATTTTCAAAAGATGCATGGAAAATTTTTCAGCATTAGCCCTTGCAAAACCTTGCATTTCAATTTCACCCCTTTTCCCCCTTCCCTCCCCTAGATGGCAGGTAATCCAATATATCTTAAACATGGTAAAAATATATATGTTAAATCCAATATATGAATACATAGCTATACAATTATTTTGTTGCATAAGAAAAATCAAATCAAAAAAGAAAACAAAATGAGAAAGAAAACAAAATGCAAGCAAACAACAAGAAAAAGAGTGAGAATTCTATGTTGTGATCCACTCTCAGTTCCTTCAGTCCTCTGGGTGCAGATGCTCTCTCCATCCCAAGATCATTGGAACTGGTTTGAATCATCTCATTGTTGAAGAGAGCCACGTATAATCTTGTTGCCATGTGCAATGATCTCCTCATTCTGCTCATTTCACTCAACATCAGTTCTTTTAAGTCTCTCCAGAACTCTCTGAAATCATCCTTCAGATCGTTTCTTACAGAACAATAGTATTCCATAACATTCATATACCAAAACTTATTCAGCCATTCCCCAGCTGATGGGCATCCACGCAATAATTTTTAGTTCTTTGCTGCCACAAACACTTTTGCACATACGAGTCCCTTTCCCTCCTTTAAGATCTCTTTGGGATACAGGCCTAGTACAGACTTTCACTGCTGTATCAAAGGGGATGCACAGTTTGCTAGCCTTTTGGGCAGAGTTTAACATTTACTTTTATAAAATTTTGAGTTCTAAATTTTCCCTCTTCCCTTCTTCTCTCCCTTCTCTCTCCTCTTCTTAAAAGGGTAAACAACTTGATATAGATTATATATGTGCAATCATGTAAAACATATTTCCATATTAGTCTTGTTGTAAAAGAAGAAACAGAACTTAAGTGAGGAAGCCACCAAAAAAACAAAGCAGCTGAAAATAACATCTGCATTCAGACTCCATCATTTCTTTCTCCGGAGGTGGATAGTGTTTCCCATCATGAATCCTTTGTGATTGTCTTAGTTCGTGACGTTGCTGAGAAGAGTTAAGTCATTCACAGTCTTGCCCTCATTGTGTACAATGTTGTCCCGGTTCTGCTCATTTCACTTTGTGTCAGCTCCTATGAGTCTTTCTGGGATTTTCTGAAAGCTTCCTCTCAGAACAACTCTTGCAAGTGACTGGGTTGGGTTCCCCAGGCAATTAAGTAAGGCAATTGAAGCTTTAGGAGAAACAAGAACCATAGAGCAAGGAAACATTTGAAAATGTATGCAAATTAAAAACTGCATTTTGGGGTTAAATGAGGTGTTCCAGGAGCTACTGTGAAACTTTCTTCCCCTTACTCTCCTGATTGGAAAGAGAAAACTCCAGGTTGATGAGGGCAGGGTACCCAAGGAGAGATATGGCAGGAATGGGTGAGGGTTTCCTTGTTCTCCAAGGCACAGGTTCACAACTCAAAGGCTGTGATAAAAAAGGCTTTTATTGTTTAAAAAAAGACACCAAGAGAAAGACTTCCTTGGCAGGCAATATCATTCTCAAGGGAGAAGAGATTTGCAAAGAGACATTTTCTGAAGACCTATTTTATGCAGGAGTCTATGAACTGACATTCTGTATGCAAGACCATTCGAGTTTGTATATGAAAGGAGACATTTTCTGAAGACTCATCTTCCTGTCTCCAAAGGGTGTAAGACCATTTGAGTTTGTATAACTTTTTGTTGGTGATTTCCTGAAGGGATAAACAAAGTGTGGGAAATGATTATGTTGAAATACTGATACATTGTAAGAAGCAACAAACATGAGGAATTCAGAAAAGCCCAGGAAGACTTGTAGGAACTGATGAAATGGGAAGTCATCATTGGGACCCAAAGAACGACAGTCACAATGATTAAAATAATGAAAGGAAAACAAACCGAAAGGCAACTGGATTCTGAGTAATTGTAATGACCAATCTTGTCCTTGGAAAAGAGAGAAGTAGGAGACTATGGGGGCAGAATGCTTCATACATCATCACTGTCTTGATTGGCTTTGCTTATTTTGTTTGTTTATTTTGGTTTTTGTTAGAAAAGAGAGTTTGGAGTAAATATGCAGAATATATTCTGAGATGAATATGCTATAGGCAAATGGGATTAAGTGACTTGCCTAGGGTCCCACAGCTAGGAAGTGTTAAATGTCTGAGATCACATTTGAACCCCAGTCCTCTTGTCTTCAGGGCTGGTTCATTTTATATTTTCATTGTCATTTTCAATTATACCCTTCCTCCTCTTCCGAAGTCAGTGAGCTTTCCCTTTGTGTTTTCTTTTGTGCTTTCAATGAATGAAAATCCATCTTTTATCCTTCCCCCTTCCCTCCTCAATTGAAAACAAACAAAACTCTTGTAAAATAATGAATAAAATAAAAGAAATAATATGAAATAGTAGCAAAATAATGACTAATCAAGCCAAGTAAATTCCAACATTTAGAGGAGTCATACATATACATATACATACATATATATATATACATACATATATATATATATATATATATATATATATATATATATATATATATATATATAAAAGAACAGATGCAAAAATAGGTCAGGTCAAATTGACCTGCCATATGGCAAAGGTTTCACTTTGGCTTGGAGACAGAGGAAAGGACCATGGCAAGATTAAGTTAGAATCATAAAAACTGATGAGTGGTTATAGTTTGTCTCCAGTAGTAACTTTGTCTCTATTCCAGCAAAACAGCTCCATTCTGAAAGTTCTCTTCCTCCCCCCCCCCCCCCCCCCCCGGGCAGTTAGATGTAGTGAATAGTGCACTGGGGCTTGGAATCAGAAATACTGAGTTCAAATCTACTCCCAGACTTCCTAGCTGTTTTTTCCTAGGCAAGACACTTTTTTGTTTGACTTTATTTAAAAAAAAATTTTAATAATAGCTTTTTATTTTCAAAATCCATGCAAAGATAGTTTTCAGCATTCACCCTTGCAAAAAACCCTTGTGTTCCAAATTTTTCTCCCCACCTTCTCCCCATGCCCTCCCCATAGATAGCAAGTACTCCAATATATGTTAAACATATGCAGTAGTTCTTCGATACATATTTCTACATTTATCCTGCTGAACGAGAAAAAATATCAAAAAGAAAAACATGACAAAGAAAAAATAGGCAAGACACTTAACCTCTGTCTAACTCAATTTCCTCAACTGTAAAATGGAGAAAAATCATAACACCTATCCTTCAGGGTTATTGTGAGGATCAGACTAAATAATACTTGCAAAGTGCTTAACACAGTGCTTTAACACAGTGCCATGGCACTTAAAAACATTTATTTCTGACTCTCCTCCTGAGCCATTTGTCCCCTCCCATTGTAATAACAATTATGTTAACAACTGCTAATTGAGTCTTTCAGCAACTCTATTGATTTGGAACTTTAAACATCATTATTCCCATTTTACAGATGATAAAACTGAGGATCAATATCTCTCTCCTCTAGGCAGAGACTAAAGGTGCGGAATAAAGCACAAGGGGGAGGATGAGTCATTGGGAAGAAAAGGTGACATTTAAAAAACCGTTTTGGAAAATGTAGAAAGAAAGGCAAAAAGGAAGGAAGATGCAGAGGGGTTAGTGATATGCCTTTGGTCACACAGCTAGCACGTGTTAGAGGCAAAATTTCAACCTAAATCTTGTTAACTCTAATTCTGATACTTTTACTGTGCTGTTTCTCTACTTTTGTTTTGCCCTGTCCCCCTTTACCCTCGCTATATTGGGCTCCCTTCCCCTTATTGTGTCTCTCCTTCCCCAATCAGCTCCTCTCTGTTTGGGTCATGTGTTTCTCCAGTTGCCAGGGAGTATGGAGGAAAGAGTAAAAAAAAAAATCTGTATTCTTTGGTACTTGGAGAGAAAGCTTCAGGAATTCCTAAAACACACACACACACACACACACACACACACACACACACACACACACACACACACAGAGAGAGAGAGAGAGAGAGAGAGAGAGAGAGAGAGAGAGAGAGAGAGATAAAGATAAAGACAGAGATAGAGATAGAGACAGAGGTAGAGATAGAGACAGAGAAAGACGGAGATAGAGACAAAGGTAGATAGAGAAAGATAGACAGATGGACAGACCCCAGCTATCAGTGACAAATTACAGTGTTAAGAAACCAAACTGAGGATCGCCCATCACTTTTTGTCTCTTGTCTGAAACCTGCTGCCCCCTTGCTGAGATTTGTGGTATGGGATCACAGAAGGTTCACAGAGATGGGAAACTGAGGCTCAGAAAGAAGGGACTTCCCTAAGATTGCATAAATAGTGAGGACTAAATGAACTGGGACTGAAATCCAGGTCCTCTGAGCCTAAACCCAGTGGCATCTTTTTTTGTGTTTTGTTTTGTTTTTCGTTTTTTTTTGGTTACTGCACCGTCTCAGCATACGTCAGAATCCTTTGTGGATGGTTTGCAGAGCAGGAGCTCGGCTTGCTCTCCCAAGCCACACGTGTCCTAGAAGGCCAGGTGTCCCCATCACCCAGCTAATCCCTGATATGAATTCCAAACTCACCCAACAATGAGACAAGCACGCTCAGTTGGAGAGGGAGGAAAACAGAATCAGGTAAGACCTGAGCACGTGGATGGCTCCCCGATGAGATTAAGCACTTGGGGTTGATTGCTCAGGGTTTCTAAGACAACAGGCAAACCTTATCCAATGGACCTGCAATCCATAAGACTCACAATAAGGCAAGCAGTCTAGGTCGTTTAAAAAGGGGGAAAATCCCTGAGCATTTGTACAATAGACTTCAGTATTTTAGGGCTGCAAACCCCCTATTTTCAGTTAGGCTGCAATATTCAGACCAGATATAGTAAGCCAAAAAATAACAGCGTATGAGCATTCAGATGAGTGAAAGTTAGCACAAAACAATTGGTTTGACTTGTAAGGAAGATATCAGAAAACCAACAAAAACAATTATGGTCGAAAATAAAAGAGAGTATAATTTAGTGCCTATTTTTCTCTGGTGGATTTTGGAAACTCAGGTATTCGACATGGAAAGTCTCTCCATCGGGTCTCTGCAAATTTGTAGGATGCAATGTCTACCCCTGGACCAAGTAGGGTGTGCTCCTGGTTTGCAGGTATATTGGATAAAGCAACGGGCCCTGGGGTCAGGAAGACCTGAGTTTAAATGTGACCTCAGACACTAACTGTGTGACCTGGGCATGTCAGTTCACCTTGTTTGCCTCAGTTTCCTCATCTGTAAAATGAGCTGGAGAAGGAAATGGCAAGTCACTTCAGTATTTCTGCCAAGAAAACCCCAAATGGAGTCACCAAGAGTTCGATACGATTAGAAAATGGCTGAACTACAATAAGAAGGAAGCCAGGTAGACCAGAAGACAGAGATGAAGGGACAGAGCATTCTAAGCATGGGAGACAGACTTTGAAAAAAGTCCAGGAATAGAGTGTTTTTTGTGGAGTGGCAAAATAGACTTGCATCACTGAATGACAGAGTACTTGGGAAGATTAAAGTGAAGAAGACCAGAAAGATAGAAAAGGACTTTAAAAGTCAAAACAGAGGATTTTATATTTGATCCTGGACATGATAGGGAGCCACTGGAGTTTCTTGAGTAGTGTCAGCCCTTCCAGGTCTGAGATCTTAAAAATGGGAAAGACTTATTATAAGTCTTCTGGTCCGATCCCCTTTGTTTTATGGATGAAGAAAATGAGAGGTGAAGTAATTCACGGTAGAATTTAAACCTCTCACTTCAAATCCAGGACTTTTTGTATCTTCCTCCACTCAAGATAACTTTTAAAACTTTAAAAGCTTCTGCTTCTCCAGATTAAAAGTCCTTGCTTCCTTTAACAGCATGATCTCTAGTCCCCTTTCCATGGGGTCACCCTCCTTCGTAATTGCATCAGCTCGTCAGTACTTCTGCTAAAATGTGGTGTTCAATGACGGGACAGATATTGGCAGGATCATCTCCTCTCTCATTCTGGTTGATTCATTCAGTTGCTCTCTGAAGAAAATTGTAATTTCCATAACATTCTGATTGTATTTAGGGGCAGCAAGACAGCATCCTGGAAAATTGGGACTATCCCTAAGATTCTGGAAGAGCTTGTCCAAAGCACCAAGGGGGAAGCTTGTAACTGAGCTAAGTGACTTGGGAAATTGTCTGAAATGAACTGGAAAATGAAGGGTGGGAACAGAACAAGAACTGAATGGAGGCTATGTCAAGCCTAGGGAATACCAACCACAAAGGCCCCAAGGTGTGAGATCACAGGACTTGTTCAGGAGTTACAGAATAACTGGCATCTAGTTGGATGGCCAGTCCATTGATTTAATCTGTCCGTACACATGGCCCGGATAGCTACTGCCAATTGACGATTTGGGCCCAGAAATAAAGAAAAGCACACTTGGCTCCATTTGGGAAGTTGTGACCCTCCTTATGATCCCTAATTATTCCTGCTGCCAAAGCTGATTTTTACAACACCAGTGTTTTCTCAGAGGTGCTTTATTGCTGCAAGTTATAGAGCATACCTATCTTTGAAGCACCAAAGTTTCAGGTAACCCAACGGGCAAAGATGCTTGGAGGCCACAAATAGCTGGTAGCCCATAACCTTTGACAAGTTCCCTGGATGGAATGGCGTAAAGAACATCCCTGACAGCATGTATCCCTGGGAGAGGAGCTGGGAGATCATGACACAGCAGATGTGCTGTGTGGTACCCAGATGGAGTGGGGATATCCGGGGACCCTGCACCCCCTCCCAATCTGCTTGGTGAGAGTAAAGGAACAACTAAGTGAAGTGAGGTGAGGAGCTCTTGACTCTTTCTGCAGCTTAACTCAACTCTACTATGAAAGCAATTCTCTAGGGTTTTTCTTTGCTGAATGTCATGTCTTCCACTGTTGAAATGGCCAATTGCAAGATGCCAGCATGTATGGTGGAGATGGGGATGGGGAATAGAGAAAAGAGACAAACCTTTTCCTCTCTGTTTCATTCTGGAAAAAGCACAAGGAAAAAAGCAAAGAGTGATTCCCATTCGAGATCCAGGTTCTTCCCCAAAACACCTTTTCCAAGGTCGTATAGTAGCTAGAACGTTGGGCCCAGAGTCACAAAGACCCAAGTTCAAAACCATTTTATCTGTTTCAGTTTCCTGAACTATATAATGGACATAATGATAGTACCTACCTTGTTATGAGGATCTTTACACTTCTTTGACAGCGTAGCCCCTCAAAGTCTGAAAGCGACCAAATTTTGATCTTAATTTATGACGTAGGGAGACTCAATTGATCAGGCACACCCCGATTCATTCCACACCCCAACACACTCATGTACACATATACACATGAATGAAAAGATCTATCACCAATCCATCTTCTGTGATCGATGAACTCGGGATGCAGAATTTCATATGTGGGTGCACACACATATACACAATTATATACTACACACATACATACATGTCTGTGTGTGTATCATGGCCAATGATGGAATTGGTCTTGCATGTTTGTTATTAGGGTGTCATTTTTCTTCCTTTTTTTCTTTAAAATACTGAGTTTTTTCCATGCAAAGATAGTTTTCAACATTCACCCTTGCAAAACCTTGTGTTACAAATTTTTCCCTCCCTCCCCTAGAGAACAAGTAATCCAATATAAGTTAAACACGTGCAGTTCTTCTAAACATTTTTCCACATTTGTCATGTTGCACAAGACAATTGGATCAAAAAGAAAAAAAGAAAAAAAAAAAACCAAGCAAACAATAAAACGGTGAAAATACTATGTTGTGACCCACATTCAATCCCTATAATTCTCCCTCCATCCCAAGTCTATTGAAATTGGCCTGAATCACCTCATTGCTGAGAAGAACCAAGTCCATTACAGTTGATCAGCACAGTCTTGTTGTTGCCATGTACAATGATCTCTTGGTTCTGCTCATTTCACTCAGCATCGGTTTATGTAAGTCTCTCCAAGCCTCTCTGTGTTCATCCTGCTGATCATTTCTTACAGAATAATAATGTTCCACAACATTCATATAATAAAAATTACTCAGCCATTCCCCAGTAATGGGCATTGACTCAGTTTCCAGTTCCTTGACACTACCAAAAGGGCTGCTACAGACATTTTTTGCACATGTGAGTTCTTTTCCTCTTTTATGATCTCTTTGAAATGCAGACCCATAAGAGCACTGCTCTATCAAAGGGCATATACAGTTTGATAGCCCTTTGGGAAAAGTTCCAACTTGTTCTCCAGAATGGTTGGATCATTTCACAACTCCACTAACAATGCATGTGTCCTGTTTTTTCTCACATCCCCGTCCAACATTTATCATTTTCTTTTCCTTTCACCTTAGCCAATCTGAAAGATGTGAAGTGGTTAGGGTTTCATTTTTCAAGGAATAGGAGGGGGAGGTAGAAAAGAGAGAAAACAAATTTTTGTTAACTAAAGAATATAATAGGTAGGTCTCTAGTACATTGGGTAGATCCTGTATCAGACATTTCATGCTTATAGTACTTGAAGGTTTATGTAGCACTTTTCATCCAACAACCCTGGGAAGGAAGGCAATATGAGTATTAAAATAGCCATTTTATGGATGGATCACATAAGTAGTGAGTGTTAAAGTCAAGATTCTAAAACAAATCTTCTAATTTCTGATACAGTTTTCTTTTCTGGCAATCACATTGCCCTCAGTTTTTAAGGAAGGATTTATATAAGGACTCAAAGAAGAATTACATAGAATGAGAAAGTATAAACACATTATGAGATCCCTTAGTTGAGAAACAGACCAAAAACAGAGGAAGATAAAATGAAGTTGCTTTGTAGTTTCTTTTCTTTCAGTTGGTTTGTATTTTCTTTTCCTTATTTAGTTTTGAGACTGGTTCTCCCTCTCTCCTCAGGGCCCCTTCCTGGGCCTGATGCTACTGTTGGTTGGCATGAGGGACTCAATCTGCTTTATTTTTTCTTTCTATTTTTGATTAACTAATAATTTCTTTCAATAGTATTCTATTTTACCAAATATAGAGAGAGCTTTCAACATTCATTTCTGCAAGATTTTGTGTTCCAAATTTTTTCTCCCTCCCTGCCTTCCTCACTTCCCCCTTCCCCAAGACAGCATGCAATCTGATCAAAGTTATACATGTACAACCCTTTTATTTTTTTCTCTATTTATTTATTTTTAAAATTTTAATAGTTTTTATTTACCAGATATATGCATGGATAATTTTACAACATTGACAATTACCAAACCTTTTGTTCTAATTTTTCCCCTCCTTCCCCCCCCCACAGATGGCAGGTTGACCAATACATGTTAAATATGTTACAGTATAAATTAAATACAATATATGTATACATGTCCAAATAGTTGTTTTGCTGTACAAAAAGAATCGGACTTTGAAATAGTGGTGTACAACCCTTTTAAACTTATTTCCACATTTGTCAGGTTGTATAAGAAAAATCAGACCAAAAGGGGAAAAAATCACAAGAAAGAAAAAGCAAACAAAAAAGGTAAAAAATTACTATGCTTTGATTCACATCCAGTCTCTGTATTTTTCTCTCTCGATGTGGATGGCATTTTTCCATTGGAATCGTCTTGGATCACTGCATTGCTGAGAAGAACTGTCTATCATAGCTGCTACTTGCTGTTGCCATGTGTAATGTTCCCCTGGTTCTGTTCACTTCACTCAGCTTCAGTTCATGTAGGTCTCTCCAGGCTTCTGAAATCAGCCTGCTCATTATTTCTTAGAACAATAGTATTCCCCTACATTCATGTACCATAACTTATTCAGCCATTCCCAATTGAGGGGCAGCTGCTCAGTTTCCAATTCCTGAATCTGCTTCATTTCTGACCTGGGATGGTTCATCCATTTTTTAAAGCAATCTGGAGACCTCCCCCATCTAGGCAGTCGCAGTGTTAGTGTGGACATCAATCATCTTTATCCCTACTGTAGCCCAGGACTCCTGAGCTCAAGCGATCCACCAGCTTCAGCCTGCCCCAGTAGTCAAGAGTCCAGATGTATGCCCCACACTCAGCCTGGAGTGGATTTGTAAGGAGCTTGGTCAAGTGAAGGCTGCACTTAGATGGCCTTTGAGCTTTGGGGATAAGAGGGAAGGGAAGTTTCTTCTAGAAATGATATTTTTAGGACTGCGCTACAATATTCAATTTCTGTTTTTCTTTAGATTTATAAATGACGCTGAGGTTAAAGAAGAATGTTAGAAGCTGGAAAATCGGAGATGACCCTCAGTCAGTGGATCAGGTAAATGACCATCAATGCAGAATGGGTCCTATTTGCCTTGTGTTTTCAGACCCAATGTTGTGGGATTTGATTTTGCTCCTGCACTTAAAGAGAAGGAAGTATTCCCTAGCTCTGCGCTCATAATATAGCCCTGGAGGTGTGATCATTTCTGTTGCTGACTTACTTTTCTCCTTTCAGGAAACCACAGCTCACTCAGAATAGCAACCTCCTAACCACTAACCCTCAGTGCTCCCATTTCAGAGACATTTTCTGAAATATCACTAATTTGGGAAGTAGTTGGATCATGCCCTTTGATGTTCTAAAAATTACTTGGAGAGTCCTTTATGTGAAATGTGCCTCATAAGCTGTACCACAACACTAAGTGTGTAGTGTTTTGTACCTAGTTCTTTTTTGGGCATTGCTCATTGCATGTCTTCTCAATTTGCCATCATCATCACCGTGCAACATCCTTAGCCTTGCCACTGACTAACATATGATCTTGTGCAAGTCACTTCCCTTATTTAGATCTCATTTTCCTTCTTTGTGAAAAACGAAGGGGATTGGATTAGATGGATTCTAAACTTCCTTATAGCTCTAACATACTTTTATCTTCAGCTTTCATAGACTTTTGTCCTGAGGCAACTTTCTGGTCCTAAAATTCAATGAATCGTTGTATCTAGTGTCCAATAACCTATCTGCCATTTTTCCTACCATGCTCTGTGTTTGTGTGTTTGCGAAATGATATGTATTTTGTGATTAGCTCTTATTTAGTAGGATAATCCTATCCTTCATTTATCTTCCAACTCCTAGCCATAACTGAACAGAATCTAAATTGGTTCTCGTTTTACTTTTTTAGGATGTGAACTTCATTATCTAGGTCAAATCCATTTTGAGGTTATTGTGGTATATGGTGTAAGATATTGGTTTAAACTCGATTTTGGCCAAAATACTTCCCAGCAATTCCCCCAATCAATTGATGTTCTTAGGTTTACTAAACATTGGGTTATTGATTTTTCCCTTTTCTACTTTGTTCTACTTTTCTATTTTTACACCAGTATAAAAGAGCTTCAATGACCATTGCTTTAAGTGTAATAACATCTAGAAGAGCTATTTTCTCTTCTTAGCTATGTTTTCCTTCCATTATTTCTCTCAAGGTTTTATAACTTTGATTCTTCCAAGTGAATTTTGTTAATATGTTGTCTAACACTCAGGTTCCTGTTTTGGCTAGCGCTCGGGTACCCGTTTTGGCTGGTTCTTGGGTACCCATTTTGGCTGGCGCTCGGGTACCTGTTTTGGCTAGCGCTCGTTCTACTTGGTGATTTGCTTGGAATCTCACTGTATTGAAGTGAATTCGGTAATATTATCATTTTTTCTATGTTATGTTCCCAAAGTTTCTGACTGACTCGAGTCTGGTAAATTAGGTATGGCTGGTGGTTATAGTATCCAACAGTCCTGATGCTGAGGGGCCAATTCTGTAGCTCCACAGATTTCTTGCCTATGGCCAGAAATCATTTCATCATTCAGTCCTCGCTCTGTACACAGAAGGGAGCCCTGTGGTTTGGGGTATTGGACCCCTTGCGTGCCATTTTCCCTGTTCAGCAGTCACAACATGCTCCCTTAGCCATTCTTCTCAGCCCTATTCTGTGCAAAGGCGAGGTTTTTAGTCTGTCTGAGCTGATGGCTCCTGAGAATGCTATGGCTCTCATTGGGGTCAACCCCAGGATTCCCCCGGACATCTCCAAGCCAGTGATGTGTTCTTCCCCAGGTGACCAAGTGCCAGTCATCTGAGGAATAAGTTTCCTAGAGCCGGAGACTGGAGTTCAGTGATTGGTCCTTTCAGAACTGACAGGTCTTGTTATCAGCAAGGGAGAGTTCTACATGCCACTCACTGGCCTCCTGCATTCTCTGAGAAGAGGGAAGAGACAAATAGACTGCATAATCACTTTTCCTAGCTGACCTCAGGGATGGACCCGTCAGCCAGGGGAAGAGCTAGAAAGGGAGCAGCAGCCTCTCCTTGGAGCCTGGAGGGAAGGAGAGAAGAAAAAGAATGGAGGAGAAGGAGAAGGAAGGAGAGTGGGTGAAGGGAAAAGGGAAAAAAGGGAAAAGGATCCTCAGGTAAAAGCAACCTGAACACCTCTGCCCTGGGGTGTTTTATTGAATTTTTGGAAACACAAATCTGGAGAGTTGGGTGATCGATGGCCTGCTCTGTCTCCCTTCCATAGTCAAGGCAAGAGTATCTCTTAAGTACTTTTTATGTGCCCAATATTGTGTCAGTCGTCGTTGGAAGGAGATGGGAATGTGGTACATGTGTTGGATTTGGAGGCAGAGAACCTGGATTCAAATTCCAACCCTCTCACCCTCTGTATGACTTTGGGCAAGTCACTTTATGTCTCTGAGCCTCAGTTTCCCATCTGTAAAAATGAAGGGGGTGAGATTGGATTAGATGACCCTCGAGGCTCCTTCTAGCTCTTTATCCGTAATCTTTTGTTAAGTTGCTTCCCTTCCCTGGGCCTCAGTTTCCTCATCTGTAAATGTGGGGGTTGAACCAGGTAGTGTTTGAGTTCCATTCTAAAGCTAAAGCTATGGTCCTACATGGAAAACCCCTGCTTATGGACTAGTTGATAAAGTGGTTTGTTAAGCAAAAGCTGGAGGGCGAGAGTGAGATTGGTTCCGGGAAGGCTTCCTGTAGGAAGTGGGCTTTCTGTAGAAGTGAATTAGTAAAAGTCAAGATTTAAGAATGACAAGGCCTGTGCAGAGTTCCAGGGCCCTCCAGAAGGCAGAATCATACTTTATGTGTGTCTCACTCAGTCAAGAATCCTTTATTAAGTAATGGCTGTATGCCAAGCACTGTGCCAAGCCCTGGGCATATATAGAAAGGCTAAATATGGTCCCTGCCCTCAAGGAGCTCCTCTTCTAATTGAGGGAAATAACATGCAAGGAATTGTGTATATCCACTATCATCAGTGTAAATAGGAGGGAAGGACAGGGTGGGGGAGACTGAAAGCCAGCCTATATCCTATCAGTATTATTAAAAGGTGGAGGAAAGGTTCAGTCTATAAGCATTTATTAAACACGTATGCGCCAGATGGGGCAGCCAGATGGTGCTGCTGTGGATAGAGACTAGTCAGTGTGGACTAGTGACTGAAGTAGGATTCAAACCCAGATCTTCCTGACCCAAGCCCAGTATTCCATCCACCACACAAAGTACTTAAGAGATACTCTTGCCTTGACTATGGAAGGGAGACAGAGCAGGCCATCGATCACCATTTGGGGTTTTCTTGGCAAGGATACTGGAGTGGTTTGCCATTTCTTTCTCTAGCTCGTGTTACAGATGGGGAAATGAAGGCAAACAGGATCAAGTGACTTATCCAGGGTCACAGCTAGTGAGTTTCTGAGGGTGGATTTGTATTCAGGTTTGTAGGCTCATTGCTCTATCCACAGCTCAGTCAGTGTGCTCAGTCACACAGCTGTGCAATTTGCTGTGTGATACAATGTTACTAGAAGGTAAGAAAGATGCAAATGAAGACTACAAAGGACTATGGGAAGACTGAGATGAAATAATATGGAGAGAAATAAACAGAGATTGCATTGGTGCTCGATGACTACAATGTGCTGAGATAATAATAATATGATGGACCTGAGGTTCGGTTCATGCAGGATACTCCCTCTACCGAGCTATGACTTGTTTAGACAAGCAGTGCAGTGTGGTGGATGGAATACTGGGCTTGGGTCAGGAAGATCTGGGTTTGAATCCTACCTCAGTCACTAGATGTATGACTCTAGATAAGTCATTTCTCCAAGGTCTTCCATCTGGACTAGATGGTCTTCTTCAGCCACTTCCAGGTCCCTTCTAGCTATAGAGCTAGATCTTATGTGTGAGCTTGGCCAAGTTCTTTCTTTTCCCTGTGCCTTAGTTTCCACTTCTGGAGGGGTTGGATTCTATGGCTTCTGAGGTCCCTTCCAGCTCTTGATTAAGGATCCTCTCCTCTTGCTTAGTTTTGTGACCATGGGTGAATCACTTTAACCATCTGAGTCTCAATTTCTAGTTCTATAAATTAGGGATGATCAACAGGTAATCTCATAATATTGCCATGAGGTTCAAATCGGGTCATATGTGTGAAGCAACTTGCCTGCCTGCGTCAGTCGGGGGGGGGGGCTTTCCTTTTGGGAAAGGGCTAGTATTATCGTGGCTTTCTAGTTCCAGAGCCACCTTAGCCTGTAAACAGCTGGTTGGAAAGGGGCCGGTGGGCTGGCTGGCAGCCGGGGCCTGTGCTCATGCAACAGTGAAGCATTCTGAGAAGCCAGTCTGTATTTTGGGCTACATACTCTTCCCATAGTGAGAGGGGCTGATCCCCTGGATGAGAGAATGTCCTGGGCTTGCCAGCACAGAGGGGCTCAGCTGTTGCTCATAGCCACCGGGCTATTTGATCTTTTTTTATTGACAGAAACATTGATGGCAGGAATGTTTCTGGCCCACGGGGGAAAAGGGGGCACAGACCAAATTCTTGGCAGCTTCATATGCAGAGGTAAACCATCTAATAATAGGTTCCCCTTCTTCCAACTTGTAGCTAGATGGCACAGTGGAGAGTGGGGTAGGGCCTGGAGTGAAGAACACTAGAGTTCAAATCTGGCCTTGGACAAATAGGAGCTGGGTTAGCCTGGGCAAGTCACTTCATCTATTTGTTTCAGTTAAATACTTAATC
Organism: Sminthopsis crassicaudata; assembly: GCF_048593235.1. Taxonomy (NCBI): domain Eukaryota; kingdom Metazoa; phylum Chordata; class Mammalia; order Dasyuromorphia; family Dasyuridae; genus Sminthopsis; species Sminthopsis crassicaudata. The sequence continues at coordinate 41,857,813 of NC_133623.1, read as the reverse complement.
TCTTTCTCTACAATTTAGAGTCTTACAAAGTTGGCCCGAGCTCTGAGTCACAGTGATTTGCATAGGGTCACCCAACCACTTTGGGGCAGAGAAAGGACTTGAACCCAGATCATTGTGGCGCTCTCTAATACATCATGAGAAGCCACAGATGAGGAAACCAAAGCCCAGGTCATAGGTCAGAAGTAACAGAACCAGTACAGGATTCAAACTTGGGTTTTCTCACATCGCATTCAAGGTTTTCTCCAGGATATTCTTTAAATCTTATATTCCGTCATTGGAGAGGGTATAAGTAGAAAAGAGAGCCCATCTAGGGTACTTATTAATCTTTGGGAGTGCTCCAAATGCATGTAGTTTTCAACCTTCACTCTTGCAAAATCTTGTGTTTGAAATTTTTCTCCCTCCCTCTCTTCTCTCTCCTGCTCTAGACAATAAATATTCCAGTATATGTTAAACATGTGCAATTCTTCTAAACAGATTTCCACAATTATCATGCTGCACAAGAAAATCAGATCACAAAGGAAGAAAAATGAGAGAAAATAAAATGCAAGCAAACTACAAGAAAAAAAAGAGAAAATTGTGTTGTGATCCACACTTAGTTCCCACAGTGGTCTCTCTAAGTGCAGATGGCTCTCTTTATCACAAAACCATTGGGAGTGGCCCAAATCACCTCCCTGATGAAAAGAGCCAAGTCCATCAGAATTGATTATCACATAATCTTGTTGTTACCGTGTACAATGTTCTTTTGGTTCTACTAACGTCACTCACCATCAGTTCATGTAAGTCTCCTCAGGCCTCTCTGAAATCATCCTGCTCATCGTTCCTTATAGAGCGATAATATTCCATAACATAATTTATTCAGCCATTCTCCAATTGATGGACATCCACTCAGTTTCTAGTTTCTTGCCACTCCAAAAAGGGCTGTCACAAACAGTTTTGCACATGTGGGTCCTTTCCCCTTTTTGATGATCATGATGAATACAGACCCCCCCAGAGACACTGCTGAATCAAAGGATATACACAGTTGGATAGCCCTTTGGGCACAGTTTCATATTGTTCTCCAGAATGGTTGAATCAGTTCACAACTCCACCAACAATATATCAGTGTCCCAGTTTTCCCATATTCCCTTCAACATTCGTCATTATCTTTTCCTGTCATCTTGGCCAATCTGACAGATGTGTAGTAATACCTCAGAGTTATCTTATTTGCATTTCTCTGATCAGTAGTGATTTAGAGCATTTTTTTCATATGACTAGAAATTGTTTCGATTTCTTCATCTGAAAATTGTCTGTTCATATCCTTTGACCATTTATCAATTGGAGAATGGTTTGATTTCTTAAAAATTAGAGTCAATTCTCTATATATTTTGGAAATGAGACCTTCATCAGAACCTTTGAATGTAAAAATGTTTTCCCAGTGTACTGTTCCCCTTGTAATCTTGTCTGCATCAGTTTTGTTTGTACCAAACTTTTAACAAAATCTAATCAAAAGTATAATTTACTGTAATCTCTTTGCTAATATCTTATTTAAGATTTTTGTGTCAATGTTTATTAGGGAAATTGATCTATAATTTTCTCTCTATTTTGACCCTACCTGGTTTAGGTATCAGCACCATATTCGTGGGATTATTTAAGTAACTAATTTCCTCCTCTGTTATTATGGGCAATCTATATTTTTGAAAGTATTCTTCCAATTCATTTAGATTATCAGATTTATTGGCATACAGTTGGGCAAAATAACTCCTAATTATTGCTCTAATTTCCTCTTCGTTAGGGAAAGCAATTATCATTTTTATGGAATTTTTCATTTTTGATACTAATAATTTGATTTTCTTCTTTCCTATTTATAATCAAATTAACTAAAAGTTTGCCTGTTTTGTTGTTTTTTCACAAAACCAACTTTTAGATTTGTTTATTAGTTCAATAGTTTTCTTACTTTCAATTTTATTAATCTCCCCTTTAATTTTCAGAATTGCAAATTTGGAATTTAATTGGGAGTTTTTAGTTTGTTCTTTTTGTAGATATTTTTAGTTATAAGCCCAATTCATTGATCCTCTCTTTCTCTATTTTATGTAAGTAAGTGTAATGCGCTGTCGTCTCTAGAAGCTGCTGGATCGCTCTCTGGGAAGAGATCTGCTGTGTCTACTCACTTCCTTTCCTACAGAGAGCCCCTGTTCGGGCGCCAAAATGCGAAGGTCTGGTCTAGCTCCTCTTGTCAGGATAAGCAAAAGTCCTTGCCCCACGTTGGGCGCCAATTGTAATGCGCTGTCGTCTCTAGAAGCTGCTGGATCGCTCTCTGGGAAGAGATCTGCTGTGTCTACTCACTTCCTTTCCTACAGAGAGCCCCGTCAAGCCTGATGCAATTCTGAGTCTTCTTCTTGAATCCTGGCTCTGAATCTCCTCCAGCTCTTATCCTTCTCCAGGCCGATCTGCTCTTCAGGCACAGTGCTCTCTCTTTTATTCTCCCAGAGAATGGGCGTGGGATAATGCAAGGGCTTCTGGGAAGAACCACCCCAGCCAATGGGCTTGCTCCTTCTACCAAGTCAACCTGAGTTCTCACCTTGTAACTATCCAGACAACCTCAGTTCTCACTTAGTAATCCTAACAAGTAAGCATCTAGAGATATAAAACTTCCCCTAAAAACCGCTTTGGCTGCATCCCACACATTTTAGGATGTTGTCTCATTGTCATCATCCTCTTGGATTGTGGCGCCTGCCTTCAGAGAATCTCAAAGTGTTTTTTCAGATGCTGAAGTATATATTTTCCCATTATTCACAGGAAGCACTCAGCTGCCATCTTTTTCCCATTGTGTAAGGAGGCAGAAAAAGTCCTGAGTCTGGAGTCAGGGGACCTTGGGCTTGCTCCTTGACTTCACTGCTTCCAAGCTGTGTGATCCTGCATAAGTGACTTCCCTGGTGTGATCCTCAGTTTGCTCATCTATCTAATGGAGCAAATGTAGATCTAGAAGTCTTAGTAGTCCCTTCCAGCTCTAAATATATACTCCTGTGTTAGTATGAACCAGTGCTCCTGGGACAGCAATGGCTCCAGTCTTAAGATCCTGTCCTCAGCATTCCTTAGCTCATGGTAGCCAGGGGCTAGAGTAGCAGATACCCACAGCCTAAATCAGAAAGGTCAAGCAGTGTCCCGAGGCCCCCTGTGACCAGCCAACACTCCTGGGTGCAAGAGCAGAATCAGATTAAAGTAGTAACAAAATAAACAGAAATCCAGTAGAACAGAGGATGTTAAAAGGCAGTTTTCTAAGTTGATATGCAGCCCACAAGAATCCTTATATTGGTTTTGTGGCTTGGATTCATTTTGAGTTTGGCCCTACCACTCTAAAGCACCTCCTTGAAGCAAATAGTAAGGTAGGAGGAGAGTGAGATGAGGAGGAGGAAGAGATGGAAAAGGAGAAAGTAGGAAAGAGGAGGAAGAGAATGAGAGAGAGGAAAGGAGAGAGACAAAAGGGGGAGAAAGAGGGAGAGGGAGATGGAAAAAGAAGAGGGGAGAAGAAAGGAAGAAAGGAAAGAAAGGAAAGAAAGAAGGAAGGAAGAAAGGAAAGAAGGAAGGAAGGAAAGAGGGAGGGAAGGAAGGAAGCAAGGAAGGAAGGAAGGAGAGAGAGAAACAGAAAGACAGAGAAATAGACATGCAGAGGCAGAGAAAGAGAGAAACAGACAGATGGAAGCAGAGAGACAGAGACAGAAACAGAGAGACAGAGAGAGGAGTCTGAGGGCCTCGGTGCAAATTCCAGCCGTCACTAATGGTGTGCACATCCTGAGTCCTTATTTGTCATCTGTAAGAGATCAGATAGCTTTTGGGATCCCTTTCCATTTTTCTACATCATTTTCAGATCTGCAAAGGCCTTTGCTTCCAACTCCACTGGGCAAATCAATTAGCCTCTGCCCACCTCAGTCTTCCTGTCTGGAAAGTGGGGAAAATGCTAGCCTGCTTCCCAGGATGGTTGTGAAAATATTTATAAAATACTGGGTAGACCTTAAAGTAATATATATACACGCTACCTCTCCTCGTTCTTGTTATCGTTGGTATCACCTCTGTTTATAGAGAAGGAGAGAGATGACTTGGCGGGGGTCCCACAGCTATGTGGAGGGGCAAGGCTCAGATCTGTGACCTCGGCCTCAGGTTCCAAGCAGGGGGCTGAAGGGCTCAATTCCCATTTTGCCCCTTAGAACTTTAATGTCCCCATCTGTAAAGTAGGGAGAACAATTCAGATCCTCCTGCTTTCCGGAGTTGTTGTGATGGGGGTCCGTGCCCTGAGCAGTCTTCTGAATGCCCTTCTGGATCATCATTGTACCCCTGGTGCACCCCTGGGCTGCTGACAGCATTTCTCCAGATTGGCAAAGCCTTCCACAAACCTTCTCCCCAAGTTACAGATGGAAAAAAGGAGGCTCAGAGAGATTAAACTCAGGATCCCACAGTGGCTGGCTGGGTCTAAAACCAGATTTGAGCCCAGTGCTTCCCCACTGCCAACTCCAGTGCTCCATCTACCGCACCGAGCTGCCTCTCAACACTAAACTGCATGGGTGCAAATGAGTGTTAGGCAGGTACTGTGTGTGATAAGGCAGCAGGGGCTGCTGGGGCACTCTGGACTTGGAGTCTGGAAGTTCTGAATTCAAATCCTGCTTTAGAAACTTTTTAGCTGTGTGATGCTGGACGAGTCATTTGATCTCTGTATCCATCTGTAAGGGGGGTTGGTTTGGATGTCCCCTGAGGCCCATTGTAGCTTTAAATCTCAGCTAAACTCGTTGTTTCTAGGCCCTTAAGGATTGTGAATGTTGCCAGGGTGCTCTAAATTTCGGTGCCTATAGACAAAGCCCCCATTGCTGGGCCTTAGGTCCTGCTCAGGGTGGGCTCACCCCCAGCCGGGCTCAGCTTCCAAAATGGGAACCAGTTTAATTCATGGCATTTGTTCCCCGTCCGTTAATTTAACCCACTTAACCTAGAAAAAAATACATTATTCAGTGTAATCAATATTCATTTGTCCTTTGCATAATCATATTTGCAGGAGCATTTGTTATCAATGCTGCTGGCTGATTCAGAATGAACGAGCCCACGGTACAAGGAGTTCCATTAGGGGTGAGATCCAGGAAGGAGTTGACAGGCATGTGACGAGTGACTAGCGCTTGGGCTCAGGCTGAATGATTCCATCTGAAATGCAGCGGGCCCAGGATCCTCTCTGTGGAGGGCTTCGGTGCTGTGTGCAGTGCTGGACGTGCTCTCACGCAGGAGGAAGGGCGTTCAGATTACTTGGGGAATTGAATCCAGGTTGTTGCTGAACGGTTGGCTCCTCACCAAAGACTTAGCATCAGCTGTTTCTCCGTGGCCCCAGTTAACCAAAACCTCTGTCAATTATCTGGATCGTTCCAAATGGCCAAATGGCAGCACTTAGAGAAACATCTGGATGTGTCACTTCTCATCCCCGCATTCGGCAGCATGGAGACGGGGCCAAATCCCACGGGAGATTCCCAGACGCTGAAGCCCCAGCTCCATCCTACTTCCTTTTAAAGGACAAAGAGCGGCTCCTTATGATGTCACCTTTTTGTCCAAGTGAGGAGGGGACGCGGGGAACCAGAATCCAGGAGAGTGGGAAGGGTATTGGACGTAGCCTCGCAGGTTGTGAGGTTGAATCCTGGCCCTCACTTTAGCTGCGGCATTCTGAGTAATAAGTCTTGGATCTCTCTGAGCTCCAGGTTCCTTCTCTGTAAAAAGGCAGAATGCTCATGATACTTAGGTCATCTTCCTCCCAGTGCTACTGTCAGCAAATCCCTTGGTAAATCTGAGGAGAGCTAGAAGGGCTTCAGAAAACCATTTAGTCCTTTTGTTGGGCAAACTTTTTTGGTCCTAGTGGACTCTCCCTGACCCCATTTGGGGTTTTCTTGGCAAAGACACTGAAGGGGTTTACCATTTCCTTCTCTAATTCATTTTACAGATAGAGAAATTGAGGCAGGCGGGATTGGGTGACTCATCCAGGGTCACACAGCTAATAAGAAGCTCAGAATCGCAGTGCCACCTAGCTGCCCCATCTAGTCCTACCCCGTCTTTTTAAAGAGGAGGCACAGAGAGAGTAAATGAGTTGGCTAAGATCATGTAGCAGTAAGTGGCAGAACTGAGATTCAAACCCAGAATCTGTGCCTCCCTCTTCCCACTTCATGCTGCTAAACACATATTGAAATATGAACTGTATAATTAGGGCTTCTGTTTTCCAAGTCATTTTCATAATCTTACCTTTTCAGAATCATTACGTGGAGAAATAACTGATCAGAGGATTACAGGATTTATAACTAGAAGGGACCTTCTTCACCACCAGTCAGTCCATCCCCTCATTGTACGGTGGGGGAAACTGAGACCCAGAAGGAGGGACTTGCAGGGTCATATATCCCATTAATGGTGCAGCTGGGATTTGAACTCAGATACCCTAAGTAGTACAGTGTTTTCTAGCTCAAGATTTTGTTTTGGGAATACACTGTCCAGTGGTTCGGAACCTGCCGGGTGTTTTAGAAAAGAGCTTGCCACTGCTCTGCTCCCTTGCTGTGACCCTGCCCTTGCTCTTCCTTTTATTGGTCCACACTTGTCTGTTCTATCTAACAAGGGGACCTCTTGGCAAAGACCACCAGATATCTACATCTCGGAGGAGAGGTCTGTAACTTTTAAAAACAGTTTCATTAAAACTCTTAATTTCTTTTATATCATTGCTGTTTCTCAGTGAACTCTTCTCCCACTCCAGTAGGAAAAAAAATACAAAAAGAAATAGAGTTAAGGGTCAGCTAGATGGTGCAGTGGAGAGAGCACCAGCCCTGAACTCAGGAGGATCTAAGTTCAAATCTAACCTCAGTCACTTAACACTTCCTAGCTGTGTGACCCTGGGCAAGTCATTGGGTTAACTCCAATGACCTGGGCGGGGGGAGGAAGTAGAGGTAAGCAAAACAAATTGGTACTTTAGCTACAGCTGGCAGTATATACCTCATATTGTACCTACAGTCTAGCGCCTCTGCTGGGAGGCAGGAATTGTACCTCCTGGCCAGGTCTCTTAAGTTCCAGTTGGACCCTGCATCCCCTTTCAGGGTTGTTTTCTCTGATCATAGTCGGTGTGTAAATCACTCCTCTAGTTCTCTTTGGTCTGCATCTTCTCCCAGCACCCGTGGGAGCGGTCTTTAGACATCTCTAGAAAGTATTGAAAAAACCCAACATAGTCAGCCCCAGCTGGATGCATATGCATATATGTATATGTGATATATTCATATTTATGCATATATATTCACATGTGATAGAGGGCTGTGTGTGTATATGTGTGTGTTTATCAGGGTCCATGGCTTCACGAGCGTGGGAAACACTTTTCTCCTAATGCAGAGTATCTGGGATACTAAGAGTTTCAATGACATGTCACACACACACAATGACAACCTGCCTTTCTGCTTCGCCCATTTCCAAAGGGTTATTTTTTTAAGAATCCTATGAGGTTGGCAGTGAAGGTATTATTATCCCCAATTTACAGATGAAAAGATTGAGACTCAGAGAAGGAACTGAGCTTAGTTCTTCAGATCAAACACAGAATCCAGTGTTCTTTTCATACATCACATAAACACATAAGGGATAAGAAAAAGCAACTGATCACTGAGTAGATTTCTCATGTTAACAAGTATTAAATAGTAGTTGTTTGTTGTTGTTGTTATTGTTGTCATTGTTGTTGAGTTTTTTCAGTTGTTTCCACCTCTTTGTGACCCTGTTTGAAATTTTCTTGGCAAAGACACTGGAGCAGTTTGCCATTTTCTTCTCCAGCTCATTTTGCAGTTAAGTAAACTGAGGCGAACACAGTTCAGTGACTTACCCAGGGTCACATAGTTAAGAAGTATCTGAGACTGGATTCGAACTTGGGTCTTCTTGATTTCAGACCCAGCACATACCACCTAGCTTCCTCATAGCTCAGATCTAAGGTGTTTAGACAATTTCCTTTCAACAACCTAAGAAGACTCAGTATAATTACAAGTATTATTGCCCCATTTTAGAAATGAACCAAAAAACTGTTAAGGCTTAAATTCAAGAAGGTTTTGCAAGGGTCAATGCTGAAAAATTACCCATGCTTATATCTTGTAAATAAAAAGCTATAACAAAAAATGTAACTGAGGAAAAATAATTTTTTAAATAAAAAATAAAAAAGACTTAAGTTCAAATTCAGCCACAGATACTACATCGCTATGTGGTCTTGAGCAGGTCGCTTAACCTTCATCTGCCTCAGGTTCCTCATCTGTAAAATGGGAATGATAACAATACTTATCTCCACTTATCTGATGTGAAGATAAAATGAAATAATATTTTAAAGCACTTTGTAAAGCATAAAGGCATATATAAATGGTAGCTACCCGTTATTATCTAATATATATGGACATATATTAAATAATTTGCTTAATTGTGATTTATTTATTACTGCTTAGTGTCCAGAAAATTTCCTAAGGAAACACTTTTCCAAATGAATAATGGAAGACTTTAAGTATACATGATTTCTAGTTATACTTTATTAATACTTCACTTTTCCAGATATTCATTTAAATGAGGTAAATCTGGAAATGCAACAGTGCCTGGTTCTTAACAGTCGGAGTAGCTGAATCCTTCTCTCTCTCTTTTTTTTTTTTTTGACTTTTTTTAAATTAATTTTATAATTATAACATTTTTGACAGTACATATGCATAGGTAATTTTTTACAACATTATCCCTTGTATTCCTTTCTTTTCCGAATTTTTCCCCTCCTCCCCTCCACCCCCTCCCCTAGATGGCAGGCATTGCCATACATAATAAATATGTTATAGTATATCCTAGGTACAATATATATGTGCAGAACTGAATTTTGTTGTTGTTATTGTTGTTGTTGTTGCAAAGGAAGAATTGGATTCAGAAGGTAAAAATAACCTGGAGAGAAAAACAAAAGATGCTCACAGTTTAAACAGTGTTCCTTCTCTGGGTGTAGCTGATTCTGTCCATCATTGATCAATTGGAACTGGATTAGCTCTTCTCTATGTTGAAGATATCCACTTCCATCAGAATACATCATCATACAGTATCATTGTTGAAGTGTATAATGATCTCCTGGTTCTGCTCGTTTCACTCAGCATAAGTTGATGTCAGTCTCTCCAATCCTCTCTGTATTCATCCTGTTGGTCATTTCTTACAGAACAATAATATTCCATAACATTCATATATCATAATTTACCCAACCATTCTCCAATTGATGGACATCCATTCAACTTCCAGTTTCTAGCCACTATGAAAAGGGCTGCCACAAACATTTTGGCACATACAGGTCCCTTTCCCTTCTTTAGTATTTCCTTGAGATATAAGCCCAGTAGTAGCACTGCTGGATCAAAGGGTATGCACAGTTTGATAACTTTTTAGGCATAATTCCAGATTGCTCTCCAGAATGGTTGGATTCTTTCACAATTCCACCAACAATGCATCAGTGTCCCAGTTTTTCCACATCCCCTCCAACATTCATCATTATTTGTCCTTTCATCTTAGCCAATCTGCCAGGTGTTGTCTTAATTTGCATTTCTCTGATAAATAGTGATTTGGAACACTCTTTCATATGAGTGGCAATAGTTATTCTATTTCATCATCTGAAAATTGTCTGTTCATCTCCTTTGACCATTTATCACTTGGAGAATGGCTTGATTTCTTATAAATTAGAGTCAATTCTCTGTATATTTTGTGAATCCTTCTTTTGACTGAGACTTTATCTGGTCTGGATCTATCGCTCCTCCATTCTGAGAATCACTCTGTTTTGTTCACACACATGTGCCTTTGTTCTCCCATTAGCACTTACAATCCAAGTAATCTAAGGAGGACATGCACAGTGGTCTGCTGGGCCACCTGTTCTGAGGAACAGTCTATACCCTCCCTCTCCCTCCAATCTTGTGATGTTCCATTCTGGCAGAAATACCTAACCCTGAAACTCGGGAAAAGGGTTATTGCCCCAGATCAGCCAGAGGGACCTTGGTCCATCCCCTACCTCATTTTTTATTTCTTGATACCTGTATAAACATCTGGGGAGTCTCGGGTGAGATCCCCCTTCTGGAGGACTCAATAAGCTCTCTTGAGTTGATTTGCCTTTTCTTGTCCAGTCTGTGGTTCCCGGCCCGATGCCAGTGACCTCATTTAGAATTTCCCAGGATCCTTGTTTCTGTCTATGGGCCAGTCGTGCACCGAGAAGTGTGTGCTGGACAGCTCCGCCTGAATATTCCATAGGCCATCTCAAACTCTACTATGTCCAAAATACAGATCATTTATGAGTAAGGAGGGGTCCTCGATGTCCTTCGGCATACCTGACCACCCCAAAGTACAAAATGGGAGAAAGGGAACTGAAGTGTTGGGCTTTCCTAGCTCTCATCTCAATTGTGATGTCAGGATTACAAACCGCTTTCCTAATGTCAAGAGTGAGAATATTATATTTGTTTTATAGATGAGGATTTTTTCTTTTTTATTAAAGCTTTTTATTTTCTAAAACATATGCATGGATAATTTTTCCACATTGACCCTTGCAAAACCTTGTGTTCCACATTTTCCCCTCCTTTCCCCCACCTCTCCCCTAGATGGCAAGTTATCCAATATATGTTAAGCATGTTACAATATGTGTTAAATCCAATATATGTATATTTTGTATATTTATATTATATACATATGCATACATATATTATACAATTGTCTTGCTGCACAAGAAAAATCAGATCGAAAAGGAAAAAAAATGAAAAAGAAAAAGAGAAAACTATATCTTAAGGCCTGCCAAATAAAGTACTACAAGACCATCAGGGCTGACTTCCCACTTTACTCTTGGTCTCTTGTGGAGACCAAACAACGGTCTCTCCTGTGAAATTTACAAATAGTTTTGAGCAAAGGTATATTTTTGATGTATTATAATTATTCTGTGATTGGCCAGTTGCTATGATACTCCTATTGTACCCAAGGTGAAAGATAAATAGCCACGGGAAGCCACAGTATATAATTTTCTGGTGTCTCAGTCCTGTCTCAGTTTTTACAGTTTGTTTAGCTTATCATTACTGGCCCCTCCCCCATCAATTAATGCTACTTGAATCACATTCTATGTACCCCCTTCATAACAGAATCAACTCTTAAGGCAGATTGGGGAGCGCACACTTCGGTGGAAGAGAATGAGATGCATGAACAGTTTCCAAATCTCAGCTTCACAGACTGTCCAACTGGGAAAAGAGCTTAGACATCATTGAGTTAAACTGTCTCATCTGCAAAGAGGGAAACTGAGTCCCAGAAAAGCAAGATGATTTGGCTGAGGTTGAAGTGGCTAGGTATCTTAGTCAAAAACCTATCCCAGACCAAATTAGGATTCATCATCAAACCTCTGATGAATGAAAAGATCACCAAGAAAATGGACACGTATGGATGGTTAAAAACCATGAGATTGATTGGCTCTGGGCTAAGGGGAGCTGGGCTGGACTGGACCTTGAGAGAGCATCGAGTCCAAGCCTGTCATTTCCCAGATAAAGAAGAGAAGGAACTTGGATCCATAGAATGCCAAACTCAAGTGAGTTGATCTCAAAGAATAACTCATATAATCACAACTCCTGGGTGAAGAAATGGAAACTCAGAGAAACCCCAGCACTTCTTGAGATAACATACAATAAAACCCAGATCCCTCAGTCCAGGGCAATAGGGTCACTGTATGAAGTACTCATCAAACTAGACTGATTTTTTAAACTTCTCTTTTCAGAACTGTATATATGGAATTGGTAATGCTAAGAATATTATTGAGTCCCCAAACCTAAGGATATGGCGCTCTCTCCTAGCTGGTACAATGGGCAGGTAGGTTGCACAGTAGCAATTCTGGAGTTTGGAGAACCTAAATTCAAATCTGGCCTCAGATACTTACTACCTGTGTGACCCTGGGCAAGTCACTTCATCCCATTTGCCTCCGCTTCCTTACCTGTAAAATGAGTTGGAGAAGGAAATGGCAAAACAGCTCTAGTATCTTTGCCAAGAAAAGCTCAAATGAGGTCACAAGAATTGGACCCAACCGAATGGCAACAACAGAAGCTCACTGGCAGAGATCAATGTCTCTCCCCTCCATGGAGGATGGAGCAAAATTGGTGAGCTGGAGACAGAAGAGCTTTGGGTTCTTCTGTTCTTTTATTGTCTTGACTTTTAAAAAAGTCTCTGAATGTTTCTAGCTTCCAGCTTGAAGATAGATGGATGACCCCCACCTCACTCCAGATTACTGAAAGGAGAATAAGGCTCTCAGGAAAAAGCTGACATGAAAGGAGTTAGTGGTCTAAAGCAGGCCCCTATGCCTACCTTATTATACTAAACTCTCCTGTCTCTTTCCTTCCCCCTCCGTCCTTCTGTCTCCCTGTCTCTCTCTATCTCTGTCTCTTTTCCCCCTTCTCTCTCACTCATCCCCTCTGTCTCTCTCTGTGTCTCTTTACCACTCTCTCTCACTCTCCCTTGTCCCCTTTCCCCCTTCTCTCCCCCCCTCCCTTCTTCATTCCTTTTGTCTGTGTCTCTATTTCTGTGTCTCTTTCCATATCTCTCTCCTCCTCCTCCTCCTCCTCCTCCTCCTCCTCCTCCTCCTCCTCCTCCTCCTCCTCCTCCTCCTCCTCCTCCTCCTCCTCCTCCTCCTCCTCCTCCTCCTCCTCCTCCTCCTCCTCCTCCTCCTCCTCCTCCTCCTCCTCCTCCTCCTCCTCCTCCTTCTTCTTCTTCTTCTTCTTCTTCTTCTTCTTCTTCTTCTTCTTCTTCTTCTTCTTCTTCTTCTTCTTCTTCTTCTTCTTCTTCTTCTTCTTTTCCTCTCCCAAATGCCCTTTGTCTCTGTGTCTCTTTCCTTCCTCTCTTTTTCTGCTATCTCTCTGTCTTTATCTCTCCCTTTATCTCTCTGTCTCTGTCTCTTTTTTCTAATAGTCGAGAAAGTTGACACCCAGAGAAGTCACTTGCCCAGGGTCAGCAAGGTATCTGAAGTGGGAGTTGAACCTCATTCTAAGTTTAGTGCTCTCTATCCCCCATATATCGCTGCAGATTCCTGTGTTTTAACACAAAGATATTTTCATTGTTATGTAAAAGGAGTCTGGCCAGTGAGGATGGCTCCCTTGTTATATTTGCTAAATAAAACAGCACTTAAGTGTGTGGGTACCAAAACTGGACTTGCCACCTTTGCCCCAAGGAAACTTCTCTTTTTGGTGCCCTTGATTTTGCTAATGGTACCATTATCAAACTATTGGGTCACCCTTCATTCCCTAATGTGATCTCTTACTCTCTCTTCTCAATCCTCCCACAGATCCAATTATGCTCATTTCCCATTGTACCCCTGATAAGATCTGGGAAGAAGGCATTAAAACTATTACCATTCCCACTTTACAGATGAGGAAATTGAGGCTCAAGAAGGCTTAAAACTTTGGCATTAAGTGACTGAAGCTAGTAAGTAGCAGTGCTTTCACTCTCTAAGGCTCAGCTCAAGGGCCGACTCCTGTCTTGATCCCCTCAATTATTAGAGCCACTCCCCATTAATTTGTATTTCTTCTGTAAACTCTTGTGTTGATTCTAGTGTGTAGAAAAATAGCTAAGGGAGTGTTGGCCTGGAGAATGTCACAGAGCTGGATATCCACCTTGCACTATCTGTTTCAGAAATCCTGTGGGTCTTTTGGAGAACACATGGGTTTCTAGGATTGACCACAGCATCTGGCCTCCAATGGTCTAGTAGATAGAAGAGTGAACTTAAACTCAGGAAAGACCCAAGTTTCAATCCTGCTTCTGACACTTACTGACCATGGGAAAGTTATTTAATCTCTCTGAGCCTCAGTCTCCTCACCTGCACAATGAGAATAACGATACTTACAATGGGGTACTTAGAAAAGATTATATGGGGAAAGAACTTGAGATCTGGGCCTTCATTGGACATTCTGTTTGTTGGACATTTTGAAATGGATGTCCCATCATGCCCCAGACAGAACTCATTATTTTCCTCCTCATTATTTCCCTTCATCCAGATCTCCTTATTACTGTCAAAGGTACCCTCATGTTTCCAATCACCCAGGTTCACAACCTCCATATCATCCTGGATTCCTCACTCCCACTCACCCCATAGATCCAATCAGTTGCCAAAACTTGTTCTTTCTAGCTCTCCAGTATTTCTCATATCTGTCCCCCTCTCTCTACTCACACCGCCGCTACCCTGGGGCAGACTCTCATTACCTCTCACCTGGACTATGGAAATAACCTTCTAATTAGTTGCCCTCCTCAAGAGTTGCCCCACTCCAATCCATCCTCCAGCCAGCTGCCAAAGAGATTTTCCTAAAGTGTAGGTCTGCCCATGTCACTCCCCTAGTGGTACCCTATTACCTCTAGGATTAAATGGAAAATCCTCTGACAAAGAGAGCTCTTCCTAGCCCGGCCCCTCCTCGCCTTTCCAGGCTCATTCTGCATCACTCCCCAGGAGGAGGGATTGTTCCATTGTCTGCATTCAGATCCCCAGCCCCGTGAAAAGCATCTGGCATATAGTACAACCTTAATAAGGTCTTATTAATTTGCTGATTCACGAATTCTGCTGAGCGGTTGAATCATCACTCTCACCTTTCTATGTAACTCAATACTCCTTCTCTTTCTCCCTGCCTTTTTTTTTTTGACAAACTGGCCATTCCCCCCCCCCCAATATGCTCTGCATGGTTTCCCTTTCTCTGTTTCTTCGACTCCCCATTTTTCTTCAAAACTAAGCTCAAACATCCCCTTTGACCCAATCGCTCCCCCATTTTGCCCTGATAACTATTTGACATCTATTTAGTATACATCTTGGGGGGGTTGCTGGTAAACGTTTAACAACCAGCTCTCCCCCAAAAAATGTACCCATGGCATACTTTGAAGTTTCAAATGCATGAGTAGAATTTTCTCCATCACTTTCTTAAGTCTAGACAGTCAACAAAATAATAATCAAGTCTTGATTTATCGACATTGCTGATTTCTAAGCTCATGCTAAAAAAAAACAAACCTAGTGATTGGGTCCAGGACCCCTGTATCCCTAGTTAGGATAGTAACAAAACAGAACTTCTATAGACCCTTACGATTTGCAAAGAGGGTAGAACAGAGATGTCAGAGAAAAGGCAGTGACTTGCCTGAGCTCCCCCCAAGTGCCTCAAAATATTTTTAAATAATGCCGTAAAACAATTCCTGGAGCAGCACAGCTTACAGAAAGATTGGATGAAATGATTTCCAGTCAAAGACAGTTTAGAAGATCAGCACGAAAGGTCTACTGCATCTGAATGAAAGTGGAACGCAGTCCGCCACAGTCCAGGCCCCAGAAAACCATGAACAGGCCTTGGGGGTCTGTAGCAGTAGCAGCAGCTATTTCTGGAGGTCTTAGCCCATAGAGGGTAAGAGAGTGGAACAACTGGTCAAAGGATATTACAGGAGTCTTTGTTAGCACTGGGGGAAGGACTCTGTTGCTTTGCCCATACTTGGATCCAATTTGCAGTTCTGAGTGGCAATCCCAGGACTAGGAGAAGCCCTAGCACACCAGAGCTTGCAGTCAGAGTAGAGCAGGTACCTTCCTCACAGTTCCAGGGCAACTTGTGGTTGTTTACAGAGCACAGAATGGTAGTAAACACACCTATCCTGAGATCATATAAGATGATTTTGGAAGAACTGAAAACTGATAGGTCCCTAGAAGGATCCCTGAAAACAGCTGCATAAAACCCCTGAAGCTTGGGACAGTGTATCCTCAACCCTGGAAGCAGAGCCTACTTTATCAAAGAGTTAAAAGTTAAGAAATAGACTGAGGGAAAATGAGCAAACAACAGAAGAAGATTCAGATCATAAAAAGTTAATGTGATGATAAGGAAGATCAAAACACACATTTGAAAGAAGATAACAAAGTCAAAACACCTATAAACAATCCTAAACTTCTAAGAAAAATAAGAATTTTTCATGGAAGAGCTCATGCCATGGAAGAGCTCAAAAAGGATTTTGAAAACTAAGTAAGAGAAGTAAAGGAAGAATTGGGAAGAGAGTCAAAGCTATCTATAGCCATATGAAAAAAATACTCTAATTCTCTATTGATTGGAAAAATTCAAATTAAAACAATTCTGAGATACTCCCTCATAAACACATTAGTCTATTAGGCCACTAGTCTATTGGGATTGCCTTGAATCACCTCATTGAAAAGAGCCATGGCCATCACAGCTGATCATCATATAATCTTGTTGTTATTGTACACAGTATTCTCTTGGTTCTAATCACTTCATTCAGCATCAATTCTTGTCAGTCTCTCCAAGCTTTTTTGAAATCAGTCTGCTCCTCATTTCTTATACCCCAATAATATTCCATACCATTCATATATCATAACTTGTTCAGCCATTCTCCAATTGATGGGCATCCATGCAGTTTCCAGTTCCTTGCCACTACACAAATGGCTGCCACAAACATTTTTAAATGTGTGGGTCCCTTTCTCCTTTTTAAAAATCTCTTTGGGATACAGGCCCAGTAGAGACATTACTGGATCAAATGGTATACAGAGCTATATAGCCCTTTGGGCATGGGAACTTCAAGTTTTAAAAAATGGATGTTTAAAATTGTTTTGCATGTAACTGGGGAAAATAAAATACTAAATTTAAAAAGATTTTTAAAGCATTTTACATCTGTTACCTCATTTGGTCCTTCCAACCACTCTGAGGGTAGATGCTATGCTACTATGTCAAGAAGCAAGAGAGATGAGTGGGAGGTGAATAGAAAACAGAATGAGAAAAGAAAAACAGCATACTATGGTGGAAAAAGTGCTGAATTTAATGTCACAAGTCCTGGGGTGAAGTCCTAGCTCTGGCACTTACTGTTATAACTATGGGCAATCCACTTTTTCAGACTCAGTTTACGCACTGGTTAAAATGGGCATGGTGCCAGACTTTGTATGACCTTCTTCCTAAAGTTGCTGTGATCATCATTTGAGAATATAGATGTAGTAGTAGTAGTAATCATAGTGGTGGTGGTAGTAGTAGTAGTGGTATTAGTGATAGATTGGCATCTATGGGGTGCTTTAAATGTTACAGCGTGCTAATAGTCCTGTGGCATGAGTATTTCATATATTCTTCTGTCCATTCTACAGATGAAAGAACTGAGTTTCAGAGAAACTCGGGGACTTGTCTTCAGTCACATAATTAACAACTCAGTGTTAAAAGCAAAATGTGAATCCATATCTTCTATCAGCAGAAGCAGCTAGGTGGCTTTGCAGTGGGTAGAACAATGGTAGAACTCAGGAAGACTTCAGACACTTGCTATCTGTGTGTCTCTGGGCAGGTTACTTAACTCTTGTCTGCCTCAGTTTTCTCATCTGTAAAATGGGGATGATAATGGTACCTACTTCCCCAGGTTGTTGTGAGGATGAAATGAGATAATAATTGAGATAATAATAAAGTGCCTAGCAGAGTGCCTGACAGATAGTAAGTGCTGTATAAATGGCAGCTCTTATTATTCCTGAGGGTACTCCCCAGCCATCTCCTCTCCAGCTGGAACCAGAAACAAAGTCCCTTAATCCATCCAAACCAGAGCCAACTCTTAACAACCACACTCTGGGTCCTGATTGGTTGTTGACTTAATCACCCCCTCCATCTAGGCAGGCTCCACTTCACTCGGGAGCCATCTGCAAATGAGCCCCTTTGTTCCTCCTCCCACCCTCCTCACCAGCTTCTCCCTCCCATCCATAGTTCTCGAAACCATAATCCAACCCATCTTGTCATTGCATTCAAAAAAAAGCCGGCTAGGTCCATACCGGCATGATTTCTTCTGGAACTTTCCAAATCCCAAACCCTCTCCCTATCTTGTGTCCCCCTGTTCCCCCTCCCCCATCAAAATGTTAGCCCTGAAGGTGAGGACTGGCTTTATTTTCGTTTTTATATCCATGGCTTTTATTTAGCACATTGCTTTGACTCATAGCAGGTACATTGTTGTTGTTCAGTCATTTTGGTCATGTCTGATTCTTTGTGACCCCATGTGAAAGAGATACTGGAGCAATCTGCCATTTCCTTCTCCAGCCCATTTTATAGAGGAGGAAATTGAGGCAAACAGGGTAAAGTGACTAGCCCAGAATCATACAGTGTCTGAGGCAGAATTTGAACTCAGATCCTCCTGACTCCAGGTCTTGTACTCTATGCACTGGGCCACCCACTGCCCCAAGTAAGTGCACAAGTAAGTGCCTTTTTCCTTCATTCCTGATTTCATATCTAATAGTGTCCCTGTGCCAAGATGCAGATATTTTGTAAATCAAAGAGCTCTGCATTATTTTACATTAATAATTTAATTACTTAAATTATTTATTTAATTTTACTTTATTTTGTTTGGTTTGTTAATTTATTAATTTAATTATTTAAATAATGAATCATTTAACATTTTAAGAGCACAGAGGTGGGATAGAATGGGAGGAGTTAGAGATGGTGGGGTCAAGTATAATGTAATAGAAAAACCTCTGTCTTTAGAGTCAGAGGATTTGGATTCAAATCCTGGATCTGCTGTTTACCACTTGGATAACCTTAGATAAGTCATCTCCTCCCTAAGCCTCAGTTTCTCCTTCTGTAAAATTAGGAACTGGACTAGATCAGGTTTTCTTAACCTGGGTCTGAGGGTCTGAAGATGAAGAGATTTTCAGGAGTTTATGAATTAAAAATGATTTTTTAAATTTTGTTTTTTATTAATTTTTATAATTATAACATTTTCTTTGACAGTACATATGCATAGGTAATTTTTTTTTACAACATTATCCCTTGTACTCCCTTCTGTTCCGAGTTTTTCCCCTCCTTCCCTCCACCCCCTCCCCTAGATGGCAGGCATTCCCATACATATTAAATATCTTATAGTATATCTTAAGTACAATATATATGTGCAGAACTGAATTTTGTTGTTGTTGTTGCAAAGGAAGGATTGTATTCGGAAGGTAAAAATAATCTTGGAAGAGAAACAAAACAAAACAAAACAAAACAAAACAAAACAAAACAAAAAAACAATGCTCACAGTTTACACTCATTTCCCAGTGTTCCTTTTCTGGAAATAGCTGATTCTGTCCATCATTAATCAATTGGAATTGGATTAGCTCTTCTCTATGTTGAAGATATCCACTTCCATCAGCATACATCCTCGTACAGTATCATTGTTGAAGTGTATAATGATCTCCTAGTTCTGCTCATTTCACTCAGCATCAGTTGATGTAAGTCTCTCCAAGCCTCTCTGTATTCCTCCTGCTGGTCATTTCTTACAGAACAATAATATTCCATAACATCCATATATCATAATTTACCCAACCATTCTCCAATTGATGGGCATCCATTCATCTTCCAGCTTCTAGCCACTATGAAAAGGGCTGCCACAAACATTTGGCACATACAGGTCCCTTTCCCTTCTTTAGTATTTCCTTGGGGTATAAGCCCAGTAGTAGTATGGCTGGGTCAAAGGGTATGCACATTTTGATAACTTTTTAGGCATAATTCCAGATTGCTCTCCAGAATGGTTGGATTCTTTCACAACTCCACCAACAATGCATCAGTGTCCCAGTTTTCCCACAGCCCCTCCAACATTCATCGTTATTTGTTCCTGTCATCTTTGCCAATCTGACAGGTGTGTAGTGATATCTCAGAGTTGTCTTAATTTGCATTTCTCTGATCAGTAGTGATTTGGAGCACTCTTTCATGTGAGTGGAAATAGTTTTAATTTCATCATCTGAAAATTGTCTGTTCATCTCCTTTGACCATTTATCACTTGGAGAATGGCTTGATTTCTTATAAATTAAAGTCAATTCTCTGTACATTTTGGAGATGAGGCCTTTATCAGAACCTTTAACTGTAAAAATGTTTTCCCAATTTGTTACTTCCTTTCTAATCTTGTTTGCATTAGTTTTGTTTGTGCAGAAACTTTTTAATTTGGTGTAATCAAAATTTTCTATTTTGTGATCAATAATGGTCTCTAGTTCTCCCTTGGACATAAACTCCTTCCTCCTCCACAAGTCTGAGAGGTAAACCATCCCATGTTCCTCCAATTTATTTATGATTTTGTTCTTTATGCCTAAATCTTGGACCCATTTTGATCTTATCTTAGTATGTGATGTTAAATGTGGGTCCATGCCTAGTTTCTGCCATACTAATTTCCAGTTTTCCCAGTAGTTTTTGTCAAATAATGAATTCTTATCCCAAAATTTGGGATCTTTGGGTTTGTCAAACACTAGATTGCTATTTTTATTCATGATCTTGCCCTGTGAACCTAACCTATGCCACTGATCAACTAATCTATTTCTTAGCCAATACCAAATGGTTTTGGTGACTGTTGCTTTATAATATAATTCTAGATCAGGTACAGCTAGACCACCTTCATTTAATTTTTTTTCATCACTTCCCTTGAAATTCTCGACCTTTTGTTGTTCCATATGAATTCTGTTGTTATTTTTTCTAGGTCATTAAAATAGTTTCTTGGGAGTCTTATTGGTATAGCACTAAATAAATAGATTAGTTTAGGGAGTATTGTCATCTTAATTATATTCACTCGGCCTATCCAAGAGCACTGAATGTCTTTCCAATTATTTAAATCTGACTTTATTTTTGTGGCAAGTGTTTTGTAATTTTGCTCATATAATTCCTGACTCTCCTTTGGTAGATATATTCCCAAATATTTCATACTATCGACAGTTATTTTGAATGGAATTTCTCTTTGTATCTCTTGCTGTTGGATTGTGTTGGTGATGTATAAAAATGCTGAGGATAAAAATGATTTTTTTGATAACTGCATGCCAATATTAGTTTCCTATGTATTTTATTTTGTGCATTTAAAAACATCCTTCTGAGAAGTCCACACACTTAATCAGATTGCCGAAGGGATCCAGAACATCACAGAAAAAGTTCCAAACTCCTAGATTAGGAGATCAATTAGGTTTCCCTACACCATGTGAAGCTAAGAAATCAACCAATCCAAATCTTCTCAGTTCTGTCACAGACTTTGGCTTAATGTTATCTGTAAGTTAGAAAGTCCCAGTGTGACAGTGGTATCCAAAAATGTAAATGACAGCAATAAAGAATCAGATGTTATTTTGTGGAGAGATACTCAGTTAGAACATCTGGAGGTTATCCTACATCTTAGTATTCAAAAAGAGTTTGAACTTCAAAATGGAAAATATACTTTACCAAACGCTCGTGCCTTAGTTTGGAAACTCTCGTGGCTTATTTATACTTAACTCATCAAAGTGTCATTTTGTAAAAACTATTTGATATTTAAGAATCCTTTGGGCCTTTCCCATGAACCATTTTTCCTAGAAACAGGAATTGGCATTTGGCAAACATAAGCAGCTTTCCACTGCCAACTGGTTTGAGTTCTTTTCAAAACTTGCAACGGGTGAAATTCTCAGGCAGGCTCATGGCTGGGCTCACGGCTGGGCCCACCGAGAATTCTCATTTCTAGCAATGTCGTTTTAAACCCAAATTTCTTCTTGGAAGGAAGACATCGTCTTGAGGAAACTACCTCTTCAAATTTGGCCCAAACCAAACTTTACTGAGGCTTGGATGCACTCCCCTTCCCTGCGTTGCCTTGCTTGAACCTAGGGCAAAGTGCTACCGTGCCATCCACGAGAAAACTTCCCACCTTTTGCATGGAAGCCAAGCTCTGGAAAGAAGTCATTTGGTTGATTACTACCTTTGGTTTCTCTGGACTCTCCCAAGAGATCTGCCTGTATTCTGGTTCTGAGACCTAACCTAAGAGAGCTGGCTAGTAGGCAGCATTCTCCCTAAGACCTAACTCACTTAATGTCCCTGTGGAAATATAGATAACCCCTATGGAAATCTGAAACTGGAAATACTAACACTTTATTTTCTGTGTCCCAACGTCCTATCTGTCCCTGACTCTCTATGCCCGAAAGATCTTTCTAGCTGGGAGAGCCTGTGTTCTTTTCTTTTCTTTTCTTTCTTTCTTTTTTAAATACCTTTTTATTTACAAGACATATGCATGGGTAATTTTTCAGCACTGCCCCTTGCAAAACCTTCTGTTCCAACTTTTTCCCTCCTTCCCTCTACCCCCTCACCTAGATGGCAGGTAGTCCAGTATATGTTAAATATGTTAAAGTATATGTTAAATCCAATATATGTATAAATATTTATACAATTATCTTGCTGCATAAGGAAAATTGTATCTAGAAAGGAAGAAAAAAACCCTGAGAAGGAAAACAAAAATGCAAGCAAACAGTAACAGAGTGGAAATGCTATGTAGTGGTTCATAATCATCTCCTAGAGTTCTTTTGCTGGGCGTAGTTGGTTCAGTTCATTCCTGCTCTCTTGGAACTGATTCGGTTCATCTCATTGTTGAAGAGGGCCATGTCCATCAGAATTGATCATCGTATAGTATTGTCGTTGAAGTGTATAATGATCTCCTGGCTGTGGAGAGCCTGTGTTCTTAAGTCTCATCTAGATCTACCAGTCTGTGTTCTATATGCTAAGGTCCTTTTCCTCTTTACCCTCTTTGTTCTCTGGTACCTTTTAGCCACAACATCCCAATTCTCACACTCTGTGTTTTATGTTCTGAGTTTCTTGACTATATATGTGCTAAGGAACAGTTCCAGTATTCTATGTTCTATGAGTTTAATGACCCTTCCTGCTCTGACATTCTCTGGTCTGTATTCTAAAGTCATATAGGAGGTTGTGAATCAATGGTGGCTAATTGATTGTGAAGTCCCCTTTGGCCCTAATGCTCTATATTTTCTGTCCTAAAGTCCTTTCTATTTCTAGCACTATATTCTAATGTTCCTTCCAGCTGTGACATTCCATATTCTGATGTCCCTTCTAGGTCTCACCTTCTCTGTTCTGAGTTCCTTTCTGTCCCTAGTACTCTATGTGCTAAGGTATTTTCTTTAGAACGTCTAACATTCTATGATCTAAGGTCCTTTCTGACTTGTAAAATCTGTGTTCCGAGGTACCTTCCAGCTTTGGCATTCTCTATTTTCCGTCCTAAAGTTTCTTTCATCTTTAACATCTTACCACCTAGATTCTACCTTCTAAGACCCATTTGAATTCTAATGTTCTATGTTCTAAGGTCCCTCCTAGCTCTAATACTTTCTGGTTCTAATGTCCCATCTTTCTGCAGACAGAGGAAGGAGCCATTGATGGCCATGATTCTATTTTTAAAAAGACTCAAAAAATGAGGTCATTGGTATAGATGTCAGACATCCATTCCAATACCCAGTGGATTTACATTTGCAAAGCATATGTCCTTCAACTGTAAAGCCTATTGCCAAAGGCTTATGGCCTGTAATCCTTGAATAGGAGATCTGCGGGAAGTCTCTGCCTCCAGAGCAAGATTTCTTTTCTGGGCCTCCCAGTGCACATCACACCCAGTGCAGGCCATTGTAGTCATGGTCGCAGTAACTGACTGGACAGAGATGAGGCCCATAGAGATCTAGAGGCTTTCCAGCTGTGCTCCCATGGGGATTTCTCCAATCAAAAAAAAGATCTAGATAGTATAGATAGTGGATCAATCAATCAATAAATATTTATTAAGTGTCTACCATGAGCCAGACACTGTGCTAAACACTAGAGATACAAAAAGAAGTAAAAGATACTTCCTGCCCTCAAGAAGCTTATACTCTATTGGGATTGACAAAAAGGCAGAGGGAAAATAGACATTGTGGTGGAATGTAGTCTGAAAGAATCTCACAGTATTTGGGGGGGTGACTCAAAGCCAATGTGCTGAGGAAAAATGCTCCCCTCAAAATGCTTGGTGATCCTGGTTAGGTCTGTCTCTTCCCTTCTTCTGTCCTTCCTTTTCTTCAGTGAAGGCCTTGGGCTACAGTCCAGTTTAACTCTGACATTCTGTGCTTCAGCGCTCAGAAGTTTCTCTAGCTTCAGAATGCTTTTGTCCTACCTTTCATGCTCACTCTTGGAATCAGAAGACCTGCTTTTGACGAGTGACAGTGGGGAAGTCATCTGGGCTTTAGTTCACTTATTTGTCAAATGAAGGAAGTTCTACTGGATGATCTCTCCTCTTTTAAATATACTATGGTCCTAAGTTACTTTACTTCGTTCAGTCTCACATTCCTTTTCTTCTCCTGTTGTTGCCTTGAGGATCAAATAGATTACTATAGGATCAGCAATCTAGGGTTGGAAGGGAACTCTGAGGTCATTTGGTCCAAATCTCATTTTACAAAGGAAGAAACTGAAGGTTAAAGAGAGGAAAGGATGTGGCTAAGACTATACAGGTAGTAAGTGAAAAAGCCCTCTTGAGATTCTTTCTTTTTTTTTTTTTTTTGGAGGGGGGGAGGCAATGGAGTTAAATGACTTGTCCAGGGTCACACAGCTAGTAAGAGTCTGGGGCCATATTTGAACTCAGGTCCTCCTGACTCCAGGGCCAATATTCTATCCACTGTAGCACCATCTAACTGTTCCCACTCCCCCAACCCCCCCCCATGGGATTCAAACTCAGGTCCTCTGATTCCTAACGCCATGATCTTTCCACTGGGCTACACAGCCTCCCATATGCCAATTGCTTTGGAAATATATTTTAGGGAAAAAAAGTACTCTAGAAATATGAGGGCTTGTATTTCATTTTTGTCATCAGTGCAAGCATTATAAAATCACCTTAGAACTGGGAGGCACCTTTGAGGGCGTATAGTCCAATATCCTTGACTCTATGAGGCCCATAGAGATTAAGTGAGCGTGGTCAAAGTCACATGTGAACTCTGGGCCTCTGTCTCTGAATCCAGCAAGCTTTCTACTATGCTGCACTTCACCGCTTTTCTGTCCCTTTGAAATGGCCCCAGAGTTCAGTCAAGGTGATAATCATTCCTGCAACAGCCAGTGGAAGATGGCTGGATTGCCCATCCAAGTCTCCTCCTCATTGTGCCTATTGTGTTCCGTCTGTGGTGGCAATTCCCCACCAGTCATAAGAGAAAGCATCCCTTTGTGTCAGTCATTCCTGAGAGAGCATACTTGGTCGCCATGGAAGAAATCGGTTTATTAAGAACTGGTATTAAATACCCCAAAGATATAATTGGGTCACAAACTGCAAGAAAAATTAATCTCAACAAAACATCTCCTGGACTGAGTTTCTGAGCAATTGCCCTCCAGTCTATAATTATGGATAAAATTCCCTTTGAAAAGACCTCATCAGAAGCAGAGAAAATGAGAACAATGGGGTAGAGATTACAAAAGATTGATTCCTCTCAGGTAATTGTTTTTAATAAAATGGGGAAAGTGTAGAAAACACCAGGCAACTATAATTAGGATAATAATCTATTGTTTGACAGAGAGGGAGTCAGGGACCACGGTCTCTGCTGTTGTAAAAGCAGCCAAGAGGCTAGAGGAGCAGTTAAGTGTGCAGTGCAGTGGGAAGAAAGAACGAGGATTGTGAGACACAGAATGCCAACCATAGGCTTCTCTTTAAGGACACGGCCAGCCAAGTGATCTGGAGTAATGTCGATGCTTTTTTGAATGGGTTGAGAAAGAACTTCGCAACTACAAGGGAGGACTAGAGAAACTATGTGATCAGATGTCTGATGGGTTTGGGGATAATTTCCTTGCAAATGCAACTTGATCCCCAAAGGGTTCCTTCCAGCCTGTTTAGTTTTATTTTCTCTCAGGAGTGACTGGGCAATTCCATGTTTACTATAGCAGGTTCAGTTAGGAGAAATTCCTGGTAGTTAGCAATGTGGGCTCAAGGCTCATGGCTGGGAGAGTGTTATAAACATGTGAGTGAAGCAGCTGATGGGAACCCAAAGACATTCAAGGAGGTTGAGTTAACATTTTTATCTTGCATCAAGTGTGAGGAAGAGTAAGTAGGCCCTATATGGCTAGATCACAGAGTTCATGAAGGAGAGAAAAGTGTAAGAAAACTGGAAAGGTAGGAAGGAGTCAGGTTACATGCAGAGATTCAAATGCCAAACTGAGGACTTGAGATTTGATTCAGAAGGTAATAAATAGGGAACCACTGGAGCTTCATGAGCAAGAAGATGACATGCCTTAGACCTATGCTTTAGGAAAATCATCTTAGCAGCTGAAGGAAGGCTAGATCAGAGTAAGGAGAGACTTGAGACAAGAAAGCCTAGTGGGAAGCATTTTGTAGTAGTCCAGAAGTGAAATAATGGGGGCCTGTAGTGGGGTGATGAAAACATCAAAGGAGAAGAGGGAGCATACATGAGAGAAGTTGGGAAGGTAGAAGAAAAGGATTTGGCAGCGACTTGAATATGGGGGATGATAGAGTGAAAAATGAGGATGATCCCTAAGTTACAAGTTGGGCGATTGAGAGAATGGTGGACCCCTTCAAATAACAGAGATGTTTGAGAGAAGGGAGGATTTAGGAGGAAAGATGATCTCAATTGGAGACATTGTTTAACAGGATGCCCAAAGTCAGCTAGTGACACAGACGCTAGCTCAGGAGAACACTTAGGACTGAATATGTAGATATGGACATCACAGGCATAGAGATGATCATTTAATCCATGGGAGCTAATGTGCCTGCCTAATGAGATATTATAGCGTGCAAAGAGACAAGGACAGAGCTTTGGGGGAGATAACCACAGCTCAGCCCTGATCAAATAAGACTCTTCAGTACATCCCCATTCAAGTCTTCCATTCAGCATCTTTTGTGTCCCTGGCACACTACCAGAAGTTCAGAATTCAAAGACCACGATGACATACGTCCTGCCCTCCAGGATCTTACATCCTACTACTAATACCCATTAGTTTCAGGGAAATACTCTGACCCTCCTGTGGATTGAGAAAGGGAAAGGACCTTTGAAGCCCAATATCCATATTTTTACAGGTGGTGAGTAAGTGACGTTTTCAGGATTACAGTTAGGAAGTGTAAGACAGAATTCGAATATAGGTTTCCCTTTCCCCAAATCTAGTACTTCTTTCAGTGTGTTACTTTTAGTTTTTACATGAGGAAAGCAAACTGTTAAAGAGAGATTAAGTGATTTGTTCCATTCCATAAGGACCGGGGTTTGAATCCTACCTGTACAATTTCGAACAAGTCACCTAAGTTTCTTCCTTTTGACTCCCTAGAGACTTCTGTTTCTTGTGCACTGTACTTCTTCCTTCTGTCAGCTTAGAAAAGCTAGATGACTTTCAGCCCACATCTGACTAGTTCTCTCCTCTACTCAAGCTCAGTGGGGAGTAGGGTGCCTGGGTAGGTGGGGTAGAAAATAGTGGGTGGTGAGGGAAGAAAAGGCCACATCGCTCTTAGTAGGAAGGAGGGAATAGACAGGACTGGATAGTAGCAGCAATTCGCCCCACCTTCTACAGCAACACCCAGAGGTGTCCACACACACACATACATACTCACACACACACACACACACACACACATATGTATGCGTACATATATGGGAGAGCTGCTATGGGGTCCTTACAATACACAGAGTGTCAGGCCTGAAGTCAGGAAGAATTCAAATCCAGCCTCAGACAGTTATTAGCTGTGTGACCCTGGACAAGTTCATTCAACCCGTTTGCCTCAGCTTCCTCATCTGTAAAATGAGCTAGAGAAGGAAATGGCCACCCACTCCAGTATCTCTGCCAAGAAAACCCCAAATGGGATCACCAAGAGTTGGCCATGGCTGTAAAACAACTGAACAGCAATATATTTGGGGGCAGGTTGTACCTCCCCTTCTGCTCCCAATGGAGTAGACTCCTTGAGGACAAGAACTATTGGAGGTTTGTCTTTGTATCACCAGTGCTGGGACAGTGCCTTACATTTCAGATCATACATTTAAAAGAGGGTCTCTCTAGTTCATTTAAAAGATGAAGATACTGAGGTCTCTAGAGGAGAAGTGATTTCTATAAGGTCACACAAGTGAGCTGCTGACCTTCTGGAATCACAAAATGTTGGAAGTGGAAACGATCTGGGCAATCTGAGACCCAGACCTGGCTCTCACCTGCAGCTGTAAGCCTCCATGGCCTCCCTCCTCCCTTTGTCTACTGCTCTAAAGGGATCCTTTCTACTCTGGATGGGAAATCTGGCTCTTGCCACCTATGCTGATTGAGCCGTTATACGAAAATTGGCTGGAAGGTATTAATCGTGTCTCGATGAACCCCTGCATGTAATTCTCCAGAAGGAAAAGCAGCCATGCTTTCAGGAAGAGAAGAAGCCAGAGGCAGGCTCAGGAGGAGCCTACCCTGGCCGGGCCTTGCTACTCCCACCCCCAGTCCTCCTCAGTTCAGACTGAGCCATCCTTTCCCGTGTCTCCTGAAAGGTCAGGATATTGGTTTTTCTCTCAGAACCTGAAGCCGGCGAAAGGGGGGAATGAAACAAACCAGACTCAATACTGAAAAGCAAAGGAAACTCCCTCCCCGTGGCCACGAGCTTGCAAACTGCATATATTTTCAGACTGTTTTCCCTGGATTGATCAATTTATGCTGATTTTTTTCTTTTTTTTCTTAGAGATTCTATTGGTTACACAAGACAGATCTCTGAGAGGGAGAGGGGAGATAGGGGGAGCTGGCGATATTAAAAACAAAAGATCTCAAAGAACAAGTTACTTTATTATTTTTTAAAATTTTATTTATTTATAATTTTTTCACAGTATATATGCATGAGTAATTTCTTTTATAACATTATCCCTTGTATTCATTTTTCCAAATTATCCCCTCCCTCCCTCTACTCCCTCCCCTAGATGACAGGCAATCCCATACATTTTACATGTGTTACAGTATATCCTAGATGCAATATATGTGTGTAAATCCCATTTTCTTATTGCACGGTAAGAATTAGATTCCGAAGGTATAAGTAACCTGGGTAGATAGACAGTAGTGCTAACAATTTACATTCACTTCCCAGTGTTCCTTCTCTGGGTGTAGATGTTTCTGTCCATCATTGATCAGCTGGAAGTGAGTTGGATCTTCTTTATGTTGAAGATATCCACTTCCATCAGAATACATCTTCATATAACATTGAAGTGTACAGCGATCTTCTGGTTCTGCTCGTTTCACTCAGCATCAGTTGATGTAAGTCTCTCCAGGCCTCTCTGTATTCCTCCTGCTGGTCATTTCTTACAGAGCAATAATATTCCATAACATTCATATACCATAATTTACCCAACCATTCTCCAATTGATGGGCATCCGTTCAGTTTCCAGTTTCTAGCCACTACAAAAAGGGCTGCCACAAACATTTTGGCACATACAGGTCCCTTTCCCTTCTTTAGTATTTCCTTGAGATATAAGCCCAGTAGTAGCACTGCTGGATCAAAGGGTATGCACAGTTTGATAACTTTTTTTTAACATAATTCCAAATTGCTCTCCAGAATGGTCTCTCCAGGCCTCTCTGTATTCCTCCTGCTGGTCATTTCTTACAGAGCAATAATATTCCATAACCTTCATATACCATAATTTACCTAACCATACTCCAATTGATGGACATCCATTCATCTTCCAGTTTCTAGCCACTATGAAAAGGGCTGCCACAAACATTTTGGCACATACAGGTCCCTTTCCCCTCCTCAGTATTTCTTTGGGATATAAGCGCAATAGCAGCAATGCTGGGTCAAAGGGTATGCACAGTTGGATAACTTTTTGGGCATAGTTCCAAATTGCTCTCCAGAATGGCTGGATTCTTTCACA
The DNA here is from genome assembly GCF_048593235.1 of Sminthopsis crassicaudata. NCBI lineage: Eukaryota > Metazoa > Chordata > Mammalia > Dasyuromorphia > Dasyuridae > Sminthopsis > Sminthopsis crassicaudata. The sequence goes on along the minus strand of NC_133623.1, from coordinate 41,828,247 downwards.
ACTCCACCAACAATGTATTAGTGTCCCAAGAAAATTTAAGGAAGAGAGTGCCTACTACTGGAAGAATGGCCCATCTCCCGCCACTCAAGGGTTGGGAATCAATGCTCCAACCTCCAGCTCCACCCATGGTCTCACCGGGGAGCCAGTGGGGTATAGTGGCCCCGGACTTGGAATCAGTGGTTCTGGATTCAGAACTAGGCTCTGTCGATAGCCAAGTGACTCCGTTTCCTGAGGTGTAAAATGAAGATAGCAGTTCTTGTTCCACTTATCTAGCAAGATTCTTGTGAGGATCGAATGCAATCATTCATTCAGGAAATATTTATCGGGCACCTACTGTGTGTTCTGTGCTGTGCTCATCTTTGCCCTGGCCCTCAGGAAGCTTACAAAGGAGCAAAAATATTTTTTCTGACAAGTAGAGAGATGAAATATAACACAAAAGAGAGGCAACAATAGTAAAATGAACTCCAGTATTATGAGGTTTGCCAAACACTTTATAGACATTATCTCACTTGACCCCCACCCAACAACCCTATGAAGTAGGTATTTTTATCCCCATTTTACAGATGAAGAAACTGAGGTTCAGAGGGATGATAGAAGTTGCCTAGAATCATACAGCTATCAGGGACAGTATTTGGGGCAAGCCTTCCTGACTGTGAGTCTGGTTCTCTATCTTTATGCTAGGATGATGATTTGGGGTTTTTTTGTTTGTTTGTTTGATTGATTGCTTCAGTCATGCCTGACTTTTTATGACCCCATTTGGATTTTTCTTGGCAAAGATACTGGAGTGGTTGGCCATTTCCTTCTCCAGCTCATTTTACAGATGAGGAAACAGGCAAACAGGATGAAGTGATTTATCCAGGGTCACACAGCTAGTATAATTTCTGAGGCTGCATTTGAACTCAGGAAAGTAAATCTTCCACCCTGTCTACAGCAGCGCCGCCCAAACATAATGCTGGGAAAGTTTGTATGATTGAGATCAAAGAAAGCTTTATGGAGATGATGGTATTGGAACTGGGCCTAGAAGTATGGGTAAGATTTCAACAGGTAGAGATAGTACGGGGGGGGAGTGAGGTTCTGAATGCCAGATTAAGTAGTTTAGACTTAATCTCATGGGCATCGGGATGCTATTGATGAGTTATGAGCTGAGGAGACCCATGGCTGGAACATAGATAGTTGACATTTCCTATGTGCCTAAGTCTGGGCAAATCACTTCACTTTATGGACCTCAGTTTCCTCCTCTGTAAAGTGGGGAGGGGTGTTGGACCAAATCACTATTAGGGTCCCTTCCAACTTCTAGGTCAAATTCTATGAGCTCATGTCATTTGGACAGTGGCTAGTGGGCCAGGAATTGATGGTAATAGAATGTGCAAGGAAGCTAGAAAGGTAGATTGCAGTCAGAAATGGAAGTGCTTTCAGTACTAGGCTAGGGAGCTTGAATATATCCTAGGGGCAATGGCTCTGAACCTCAGTCTGCCCACCTGAAAAATAGGAGGGTAAGCTCAAAGATCTCCCGGATCCCTTCCTGGCTAGTTCTATGGGCCTACAATTACACTGGCCATAGTATACGGAGGCTGGCCTGGGGGGAGGGCAGCAGAGTGGAGAGGAGGAAATTGGTTATTCAAGAACCAAGATATGAGGGCATCTGACAAGGTATATAAAGTGAGATATAATTCTTGGATTTGGTTTGAGTTGGATAACACGATGAGGCAGGGAATCCCCAAGCAGCTATTGGCTCCGTGAAAAAAGTGAGAAGTTGTGACCCCATACCCCTTTGGTCCCCTTACAGAGGTACGTTCTTGATCAGAAGGAGGACAGTGGTGGTGGCCAATGGGAAGGGGAGAATGGGAGCGGTTCATTGGATCCCCATTGCTGGGGAACAGAAGAAGCCCTGAACTCTAAACCAGATTACTAACACATTTGAAGCAAGGTGCAGATGTTAGAGGTGGAAGGGACCTCGGGGAATATCTGGTCCAGCTCTTTCATTTGACCAAGAATGGAAAACGTGGCCCAGAGGAAGAAGCAAATTGCCTGAAAACAGCCAGCTAGTAAGTGACTGAGACGGCCAGAATCTGAACCCCCATTTTCTGACCCCTCGTCCGGTCTGATTTCCTCGGACTCTGCCACTTACCAGTTTTCCTTTTCAAAAGCAATCTATAGAAATGTCGACCGCCCTCGACGCAGTTCCGAGCTCATTGGTGGCAGGGATCCGATGCGAGAGGACTCATGCCATTTGCCTTGGGACTCATCCGGAGAGAGCTGGAGGCAGGATGGGCACATTTTATGTGCAAATGGGTCTTGATTTGGCTAGAGAGCTAGAAGACTCAGCATGGCATAAAGGTAGGGCAAAGTTGGAGGCCATCAGAGGTAAGACCCTTGGTGGGCAACCATTTCAAGGAGGTTTCGGAAGGGATGTGGCTCCCAAGGGAAGGAGCCAGAAGCTAGCACCGAGCCGGTGATGAAGACGGCCCTCTCTGATTGCCGAAAATTGGCTGTACGAGTAATGGATGGCAGCAGAGCGGCCTGCTGCTAGGGAGAGAATATACTTTAAATTTAATGAGGAGAACTCTAGAGGCCCCGCTGATTTCTGATTGATAAGTAGTAAGGAGCTTCACTTAACTTGCCCGCCAAGCTTTAGCACTGAGCGATGGACAGGCCGGGAGTGAGTGGGGCCCCAGAGGAGGCCACTGGAGAGGAGTCCCTGCCTGGCCTGCTCCTGCCTTTCGTCCCAGGTCTGCCAGAGGCTGGAGAGGGCCCAGCCCCACCGAGGTTCGGGGCCCCCACCGAAGGAGCCCCTCACAAAGCTCACCAGCCTGATTAGCAAGAATTAGTCTGGAGGTCTGTGAAGTATCTTCGAAACCCATCATCCTAAGTTATTTCTGAATAGCTAGTCAATGGATCATTTCCATACCCATTATCAGAAATGATATGCCGGAGGGGAAAAATCTAGCTGCATTGTATCTGATCAGTACTTATAGAAATGTTTGCCTCTCCTCTAATGCCATCTTGGCAGCGGGTCTCCCTCCAGGCAGACCAGCTTTGAGTTCCTTTCTGGCCGTCAAGAGTGTTTGATTATTGACATGTTGTGTTGCAATGGGAAGAGAACAACACGATTTATTTAAGGATCTGGGAGATGAAGATTTTTCCCCCCTCTCCCCCTCTTGATAACAGCCTCTTCCTTCCCAGCAGCCGTAAGCTGACAGTGCGTCTCTCCCCCCTCCACATCCCTCCCCATCCTCCATTCCCAGCCAGCAGGTCACGAGCCTGCCAATGGACATCACGTCTGTGGGAGGAGACAGCCATCCAGTCATGTCATTCTTACAGTAAAGAAATGGAGAGGGGGAAGGGGAGGAGATGGAAACAGGGATGTTTTCCCATCAAGAGGAGCTGCTTTGGGCCTCTTGACTCCCGGCTGCCTGCTTGCCTCAGTCTCCAAAACCCATCCCGCACCTCCCTGGTCACACTCAAGCTACACAGGGAATCTTCTTCCTGCCTTCTCCTCCCACCTCTGCCCACTCCAATTGTGACCAATCTTCAGCGGTAAAAATAATCGCCAGTGTTTATGTAGCACTGTAACATTTGCAAATATCTCATTTCTGAGAGGTAAGTGCTATGATTATCACCTTTTTACAGATGAAGAAACTGAAGTAGACAGAGCAAGGTCAAGACCACACAGCTGGGGAGGCTGCATTTGATTTCAAATCTATCTGACTCTGAGGCCAGCACTCTTTCCATCATACCACCCGGCTGCCCACTCACACGCTACCTTTTCTGTGAAGCTTTTCGGAAAACCCCTTTCTCACCTCCTCCCGCCCCCAGCAAATCCATCCCACATCTGATTTCTTAGCAGTTTATACAGGCTCTTCGGGTCTTACTCATAAGGCGGCAAAACTCTGATTTAACTGTAACGACCCATCTTGGTCCCAGGGAACAGATTATGAGACACGCTTCTGTCCTCTCAGGAGGGAAGCAGAAGGCAGAAACTGTTTTCTTGGTTCGTCAAGTTTAACTTTTTCTTGGCCACCCCCAACTCACAGAGTTTTTAGTCGATTCACCCTAGGCAAGTCACTTAACCTCCCAGCTTCAGTTTACTCCTCTGTATAATGAAAGGCTTAGACTCAGTAGTTCTAGATGTAAGATGCTCTAATTCTCTAATTCTAAGGTTCAGGCAGAAGAAGTGATCTGTCCTGGGTCACATAAGGGAATAGCAGAGCTAGGACACCTGGGTCCCCAGAGTCCCAGGTTAATGTTCTTTCTGAGATACCACAATTATAAACTTTTCATCTTCTACCATTGGGGAAGTAAAATGAAAGAGAGAAATTGAGGAAATTGAAATAGATTTATGAATGATATAGACAAATAAACGCTGTCCATTTAGAGTAGACAGGGAAGAAAGGTGGTGCAGCGGGAGGCATATTCTTACCCGATGACGAAATGTCAAGGCTTTAATTTTGAAGCTGTCTTGGACCTGATGTGTTGAGTGGCTGAGGAAAAATATTCACCCGGAGAAAAAGTCCCTTTGAAAATTAGGAGCTGCATCATTTGCTTAGGTAAAAGGCAGTCTTGCCAGGCTCTCCTGCCTCTGAAAATGAGTCCCAGCAGGTGGACGATTACATTCTTACCGCAGGATGGGAAATGTTTTTAGAATGGCCCGGGAGCCCGAAGCCTCCATGCTTGGTGATTTGATGTAAAAGCAATATCTGTGGAAGGATTACAAGCAGAATGGGCATATTTAAAAACTAGTTTCAGCCACGCTCTGTTTAAAAGAACAAACGCGAACGAACGTTTTCCTCCGTGGCCTGCATATATGAATACATTGCCTCTGCTTCCCATATTTGGGTCAAGCAACAGCTGGCAAACACAGATAGAGAAACCACGCCGAGGACTTTCAAAGGTTGTTTCTTCCCTCTATTTGCATTGGCAAACGCTCATTAAAAGGACGACAAGGCGCCCGTGTACTGCTGTCTTGGTCGACGTGGCTAAATGATCTATAAACACAGGTGAAATATTTAAGCCAATTAGTTCTCCAAGAAGACGGATGGTACCCTAATGGGGAGGGGGGGGTAGCTCGTGTGTGTTCTCGGTGGAATCACTTAGCACATGGCATGGATGATGTGGAGATATTTGGATTGCATTAGAGAGCTCTGGGAACAGCTCTAGGGAAGGATGTTGGGGGCCTGCATCTCAACACCCATCTGGAGAATTTTCGGTCTGGTGAAGGAAGTTTGGAGTGGAGGGCCCAAGACAAAGGCACCGTTTAATTCGCCTTCCTAGGTATGTTTATACACTGGGGGAGGGAGGTGGAGGAGAGGTACCCAGATGAAACGTGACTCTAGCCCAGCAAGGGGGCAGCAGGTCTATATGTGAACAATGGAAAGCCCTGTTGTCAGCTAGGTGGAGCGGTGGATAGGGTGCTGGTCTTGGAGTCAGGCAGATGTAAGTTCAAATCCTACCTCGGACACTTACCAGCTGGTTCACCCCGGGCAAGTCACTTACTTTTCCGCCTACCTCAGTTTCCTCAACTGTAAACGGGGAGAGTAATAAACACCTACCTCTCAGGGTTTCTGTGAGGGTCAAATGGGAAAGTATTTGTAAAAAGCACTCAGCACGGTGTCTGGCACATAATAAATGCTTATTCTCCTCCCTTTCCCTCCCTATGGGACTGTGGCTTGTCATGATCTAGATTGGCCTACACCTCTGACCATATATTCCCCTGAGATGGGACCAGCACATACTGTAACCCCCATACTGCAGCCTCCCCAGCTATGTGGTCTTGACCTTGTTCTGTCTACTTCAGTTTCTTCATCTGTAAAAAGGTGATAATCATAGCACTTATCTGCGGGTTCGCTTTGGCCCCCATTATCGGTCTCATAGAGGGATGCTAATGTCTCTGTCTTCAGAGGTAGTATAGTAATGCAGTGAGTAGAGAACAGGCTCCGGGTCGGAGTTCTGGGCCCAAATCTTGTCCCACCCTCAGCTGTGTGATTCTGGGTACATCACGTAGTCTCTCTGAGGTTGTTTCTTCATCTGCCAAGTACAGAGAAGGATAGCTGTTATTACTTAACTCACAGAGTGATTGTAAGGATGATCAAGGGAGATGATATTCATAAAATCACTAGACAAAGCTCATTAGCATAATTAATTGAAAAGCTTGGAGTCAGGAGATCTGGATTCAAATCCTGGCTTTGCCACTTCCTAGCTGTGTGACTGTAAGTGTAGACTGTGGTTCTGAGCTTCCGTTCCTTCCTCTGCAGAAGAAGGCTAATCAGACTTATAGCACCAACCTCACAGTAGACTAGGAGAGAAAGATTTTGAAAAGTGTCCAATGCAGTAGAAAAAACAGTGACTATCGAGTCACAGGACAGCCACACCCATGTCCTCTATTTGCCACCTGGAAGCCTTTGGGTAAGTCACTTGTCTCAGTTTTCTCAGCAGTTTCTTCTCTCTGAGGAAAAAACAGCTTTTCATGCATTATGAATTGATGATGTTAATAGAGAAGCGATACTAGAGAGATTTCAGGTAGAAGTGGTCAGATGAAGAATAGATGAGTACTAGGAGACAGCTAGATGGCTCAGTGGCTAGAGCACTGGGCCTAGAGTCAGAAAGTGTTGAGATCAAATCTGCCTCAGACTTTGGGCAAGTCACTTCACCCCATTTGTCTTAATTCACCAAAGGAAATGGCAAACCACTCGGGTATCTTTGCTAAGATAACTCTATGGACAGTATGGCCCACAGGGTTCCTGAGAGTTGGACACATCTCAACAAGTGGCTCAGCAACAGAGTGCTCTTTCAGAGTATCCTGGACATGACATAAAACTGCCATGAAACTCCTCAAACCCACCAGCCATTCCTGACTGGGAGGAGTTAACAAGCTTAACGAGGCCGCCACAAAAGGAACCTAGAAAACATCGCTAGGGACTGTGAACTCTGGGATAAAAACCTGAAGACCGGAGGGACACAAGTAGTGTTTTCATCTCTGTTACTGATCCAAGGCAGGAGCTCCTGAAGTAGAAAGTTGGAGAAGAATATGATAGTTGAGAATGGGGTTTGGAATACTGTACCATAAATTAAAATATTGGAATGATGAGTTCATGCCCGGGGATGGAGAGCGCTTACAGCAAAATATATTTGCCCAGAGTCTTGTAAATCTGTTATGAGGACTTTAAACTGAAAATGGAGATAGAGGGAGAAAATTGCCAAGCTAGATACCACAGAGAGCAGTGGTGAGAAGATGAATATCCATCCAGAGGATTGAGAATTCCCAGGAGATCCAATTCAAGAAAGGATTTAGTGACTAAAAAACAAACACGACTTGAGATGTCTATACAAAAATGCAAAAAGCATTAAGTAGCAGGATAAGTGAACTTAAAACTCTCTCTTAAAGAAACAAATTCTGCTTTGTTGATACCACTGAGACTTGGTGGACTATGGAAGGTGGTTTTAGAAGGCTATGGCTTATTCCAAAGAAACAGAATCAAAGTATAGGAGAATCACATTGATTGAATCTTTTTTTAAACTGAGACAATTGGGGTTAAGTGACTTGCCCAGGGTCACACAGCTAGGAAGTGTTAAGTGTCTGAGGCCAGATTTGAACTCGGGTCTTCCTGACTTCAGGGCTGGTGCTCTACCCACTGCACCACCTAGTTGCCCAGAGAATCACATTGAATAATAAGAAGGTGGAGAAGAAGTTCAGGAAGCAAAGGGTAAGTATGCTGCAAGAGGGTTTGGGGGATGACCAGTAGAGGAAGAGAAAAGTGTGCCTGTATATTCCACAGCAACTGGACTGAAGGAGAAAATAGAGCAGTTCAGGGTAAAGAGCACAAATGAAGGCCGCAGACGTGACATAGAAGTAATGCAAAATGTCAATCATCTGGATTTCGGCAGGAACTCCCACTCTCTCAGCTAAAACCAGAGAAGCTCCTCGGGGTGGCTAACACACTGGATGGCAGGGTTGGGATCCACAAAATAATTTCAGTGGACTAGAAGGATGGTTCATATGTAACAAAATGGGACTTATAGGAATGAATGTAAAAAAGACGAACTGCTCAAGTGTGAAACTAATGAGGTATAGCCAGATAAACTTTTGTAACCTGACAGAGATCTGAGTCTTTTGGCCAGTGATAAGCTTGATGAATCAGTAATGTCACGTGACATCCACAATCATAAATAATAATAATGACAATATTTACATAGACCCTACTATGTGTCAGTCACTGTTTACATATGTTATTCCATTTGATCCTCCCGACAACCTTGGGAGGTGGCTGCTGTTTTACGGATGAGGAAACTGAGGCAAATGCCTTCTGCCCTCTTTTCTGTCTCCACCCAACAAAGTGTCTTATTTAGTTCATTTTCTCTTCCCCGTCTCCAGTGCTCCTTTCCTTCTATCTCTTCTTTCTCCATCCCCAATCATTTCTTCCTTCTATGGGTATCATCCCTACTTGTCTCTTCTCTCTCTCCCTAGAGGTCCTTTCCATTTCTCCCCCCATATTCTTTCTTCCCCCCATTCTCCATGGTCCTTTCCCTTTTTTCTCCTCTGCCAGCTCAATGGTCCTTCCTTCTGTATTTCTCTCTCTTCCCTCCCCAATGGTATCCTTTTATTCCTCTACCTCCATCTTCAATCCAGATCTAACTGGTCTCGTCTCTCATTAAGTTCATTCTCCCCCAACTCCTCCAGTGGTCTTTCCCCTTTGTCTCCCCCCTACACATCTTCTCGTGGTGGCTTCCCTTTTTCTCTATCTCTCCCTCTTCCCACATCTCTAACATCTCTTCTCTTTGTCTCCCCCCCCCTGCTTAGTTGTCAGTCCTTTCTTTCCTTCCTTCTATTTCTCCCTTTCTGTCTTCCGTTTTGGTCTCTTCCCCCTTGTCCCCCCCTAATCTTGTCAAAGTGGTCACTTCCTTCTCTCCTCTACCAGACCCCCTGCTATATTTTCTCTATTGATTTTCCCTCCATCCCCAGTAGTGTCTTCCCTCTGTCTCTATCCTCCCATCCTCAATGGTCCCTTTCATCTGCCTTCTCCCCCCATCCCCAGTGGTCTTTTCTCTTTGTCTCCCTATTCTACATCTCAAGCGATCCCGTCCCCCCTTCTCTCTGTCTCTCCCTCTCTGTCTGTCTCTCCCTCCCTCCCTCTGTATCTCCCTCTCTGTCTGTCTGTCCCTCCCTCCCTCTCTTTCCCCCCCTCTCTCTGTTTCTCTCTGTCTCTGTCTCTTCCCCCTGCTATATGGTCAGTCTGTTCCCTCCCTGTCCTCCTTAATGATCTCTTCCCTCTTCCTCTCCACCTCCAATCAAAGTTGTCCTTTCCCTCTTTTTCTTTTACTTTGCTCCCCCCCCCATCCTTCTCAGTGTTCCTAGCCCTCTGCCGTTCCCCATTCCATCCCCAGCAGTCTCTTTCTTCCATCTGACACCTGTCAGATGTGAGATGTGGTGGTAGAAACAGCAAAATTTGGCAACTGATTCAATGTGTATGCTGAGGGAGAGTGAGGAGTCAATAGTAATGCTAAGATAATGAACATGAGAGACTGGAAAGATGGTGAGGTCTTAAATAGAAATAGGGAAGTTTGGAAGTGCAGAGAGTTAATCAGAAAAGATAATGAGTTCAATTCAGCACACACACACATCTATGTACTTTTTGGTTTCATGTAGGCAGCTAGATTTCACAGCGTAGAATGCTGGATCTGCAGTCAGAAAGAGCAGAGTTCAAATATCGCCTCAAACACTTATTAGCTATAGGCTAAACACTTGAGCAAGTCATGTAATCTCTTTCTCTCTCTGCCTTGGTTTCCTTAGCTGTAAAATGGGAATAATAGTAGCACCTTTCTTCCAGGGTTATGTGGATCAAATGAAATCTTTGTAAAGTGCTATGGCATATAAATATTAGCTAGCTTTCATTGTGTAATCAAAATGAGGTTTGTTATCTTTTGTGTTTACCTCTCTATATACCTCTCTATACCTTTTTTGGTCAAGAATTCTCCTCATCATCATGGCTATGAAAGCTGCCTGGTTTGCTTCTTAACTTTTTAAAATTTTGAGCATATTGTGTCATGTGTTATAAGATGTTGTTCTAAACCTAATTTCTATCAAACTGTTTTCCAGGTTTCCTAACATGTAGAAAGTTCTTTGTCAATAATTTATATTCTCAGGTTTATCAAACACTGGCTTATCGATTTATATTGTTTCTGATTTTTCTATCTGGTCTATTTCATTGATCAACTTTTTAATTTTTGAAGTAATGCAAAATGGTTTGAGGATTACTTCATAGAATAACCTGAGGATCTAGAAATGCCGTTTCTCCTTCACCTTGACTTTTATTCCTAATTTCCCTTGAGATGCTAAAACTTTGGTTCCACTAAATGATTTTTATTATTTTGTCAAGCTCTGTAAAGTATCCCCGTTGGTGGTTTCTTTGGTATTAACACCAAATGAGTAAACTAATTTAGTATTATCATTTTTATTATATTGCCATAGACTAGAGGTGAACATTGGATATCCTCACATTGACTTAATTCATTCTTTGTTCTTCTAAAGAGTGTTGTATAATTTTATCAACGAAAGTCTGAGAGGGGCCTTGATAGATTGACTCCCAGATATTGTAGTTATTTTGAATGGAACTTTCTTTTCTGTTATTTCCTCCTGGATTTTATTAATATGTAGAAATTATGCTGCTTTTAGAGATTTGTTTTGTATCCTACTCTTTTACTGAAGCCATTTTCTTAGTTTCTTTGTTGATTCTCTAGAGTTTTCCAAGCAAACCCTAATTGTGTCAACAAGTAAAGATAGGTTAATCTCTTTTTTTGCTTAAGTTTATGTCTTCCACTTCTTTTCTTGTATTAATTGCTTTTGTGGGCATTTCTAGAACTGTGACCTTACCCTGGGGGAAATAGAATATGCTTGCTTTATACCTATACTTATTGGGAAAATTTCTAGTGTTTCCCCATTTGTATATCACGCTAGACTTTGGGGTTTTGATGTATACTTTTTGTGAAAAAATAGCCCTTCTATGCCTATGCTTTTTAGATGTTTTAATATAAAAAAATTATACTCTTTCAAAAGCTTTTTCTTTATTGATAGGATTAGGAGGTTTAGGAATGGTTTTATTTTTAATATTCTTTTCCTAACATGAAACCATTTTTTGCATCCTTTATATAAATCCAACTTCACTTAAATGACTAGCTTTTTGTATATATTGCCATCTAGGGGTTTTTTGTTTTGTTTTGTTTTGTTTTGTTTTTGACCAGAATTTTACTTAACATCTAAAAATTGATATTCATGGATCAGCTAGTGGCACAGTGGATAGAGCACCAGCCCCAAAGTCAGGAGGACCTGAGTTCAAATCTCATCTCAGACACTTAACACTTCTTAACTGTGTGACCCCTAGCAAGTCACTTGACCCCAATTGCCTCAGGAAAAAAAAAGATATACATTACTAATATTGGTCAGTAGTTCTCTTATTCTGCTACTTATATAGTAAATTCTCCACAGGTAAAAACAATCCTCAAAGTGGTCAAAAGTCAAAAAGCTAAAAGCCACTGATGGGAAGGTTAGGAGCAGTTGGCCAGGGAAGTCCCTTAGAGTCTCAGGAGCTCCTTCCCCTAGTTCCAAAAGCACAGTTTATATTCTTCTTGGCCTCACCTGAATCCCCAGTTAATCTGCCTGGGCCCAAAGGGAACACAAAGTGCACCACTACTTCCTTACTGGTAACAGTCCCAGCTGGAGATATGAGAGTGATTCACTCTAACTTCTGCAGTGTTGTATACAATATTCTTGCCGTTTGCTTTATCCCATCCTTCTCTGGATGAATGCTGGAGGCCTTTATTTGTCTCCTAAAAGAGCACTGTTTGACAGCTTCCTTTACCAAGTTTTGAAAATGATTTATGTGAAACGGGTATTAATTTTGCTTAAGCGTGCTAGAATTTCTGTAACTCCAATGCCATCAAGGACTTTTCTCTTTCAGGGGTCCTTTTTGGCCGGTTCACTAGAAATTTCTCAGATGAGCCTACAATGACTTTACTGGTCAGCTCCACTTGCTATGTTCAAGCATGAAAAATGTGACCGAGTGGAGATGTAGGGCCCTCCTGGGGGTTACCCTTCCCCCTAGGCACACACACACACACACACTCACATACATACACTCACATACACACATACACACACACACATTCACACACTCACATACACACACACACTCACATATACTCACTCACATACACACACACACACACACACACACACACACACACACACACACACACACTGGATCCTCTGTGGGGACAACTTCTTTGAGCTAAGGGTACATTGTAGTTCAAGCCTCCTAGAGTACAGTTTACAAGCCACCCCTGATGCTGGTACCCGACTCCCATATCCCATCTGTGGTGGAGTCTTGTGGTTCCTACCTTCACAATCTCTCAGGTACCCCCTTGTCTCCTTTGCTGCACTGGGGATAGCTATCCCCTGGGTCCAGCCCCGTCACCACGTATCCAGATTATTGTAATAACCTGCTGCTTGGTCTCCCTACTTGACCTCTTTCTTCACCCCAATATGTCCTTGATCAGCTGCCAAAATGTTATTCCATAGGGGAAGGTCTGACTACTCTGTGGCTCCCTATTACCTTTAGGCCCAAATACAGAATCCTTTCTTTTGCATTTAAAGGCCTTGGCAACCTGGCCCCTTCCGAGCTTCCTGCCTCCTCCCATCCCCTCCATTGATATTCAGTAATCCAGGAATATGGGCCCCAGAGGTTCCTCTCCCAAGTCCATCTCCTGGCTTGGCGCCTTTGCATCAGGATGGCCTCCAGGCCTGGGATGCTCTTTCTCCTCCACTCCAGTCTCTGGCTTTTTTGGCTTCAACATCCAGCTCAAATCCCTGCCTCCATAAGAGACCTCCCTTCCGCCATATTTTCCCTCAGACATCATCTTCCATTTACACTATCTTTGTGTTGTCTATTCATGGTTGTTTCCATATTGTCTCTTTAGACTGGGAGATCCTCGAGGTCAGGAACAAGTCGGTCACTGTGTTTCCTTGGTTCCCCAGCGCTTAACACTTTGCTCTGTATATAATAAGTACTTACGAAATGCTTATTGACTGAGAAGGTTCTGAAGGCCTTATGGTTGAAAACTGGCATCCATGCCCAGGGAAAGAAGTGATGAAGCCTAGGTACTTTGGGACTTTCTTCACTTTTCTTGGGTTTTTATTTTAGTCTTTGTTTTCTTTTTACAACATGACCAATATGGAAATATGCTTTGTATAACATATCAAATGGCTTCCCTTCTCAATGAGGGGATGGGGGGGGAGAATTTGGAACTCTATTTTGAAAATGTTGAAAATGATTTTTACATGTCATTGGGGGAATACTAAATTTAAAAAAATAAATATTTATGGATTAAGGACATAATTAGTTCAAAGCAGAGGCATTGCTTGAGAAGACATCACAGGAATTATGATAATAAAACGTTCCCCCATTGATGAGAGTAAAACTGACCTAAGACAGCCATGTAAAGTTATATAAAATCACCAACAAAAAGTAATACAAACTCAAATGGCCTTGCATATTCTTAGGCTGCTGCATAAAATAGGTCTTCAGAAAATGTCTCTTTGCAAATCTCTTCTCCTTGAGGATGACATTGCCTGCCAAGGAAGTCTTTGTCTTTGTCTCTTTAACCATAAAAGCCTTTTTTTTATCAGCCTTTGAGTTAGTGCATTTCCTTGGAGAACAAGGACACCTTCACCCGTTCCTGCCACAGCTCTCCTTCACTACACTGCCCTCATCACCAAAAGCTCTTATAACTCCACGGGCACCAAAAGGCCCTGGTAGATGTAAACATCGCGTTCCCCTCAGGCCCTGCAAGGCCCCATTTTTTTTTTCTTTTGCTGGTGCCCTCATGCTGTTTCCCTACCTCTCCTGGGCCGCTAGCTCTCTCTTCTGGGCTACCCAGGCCCATTCCTCTGGTTCCGGATTCCCTGACTCCAGCTGGCTCATTGGCAGAGGCCCTTCTTCCTCCCAGCTGCCCCTAGACCCAGCCACCAGAGTTGTGAGCCATCCTCAAGAAGTCACAGCTGGCCCCCCCTCTAAATCCCATCAAGCTAAATCCAGAGAACATCACTCCTTCCCTAAGGTGACAGAAGACTTTTTAACACTTCTTTTAAGACCTTGAAGCCTCCTTATCTCTGTTGCCATTCCCTTATCTTCTGTGATTTCCTCAATCAGCCTGGGAGGAAATTCTCCCAGCACCTGCTTTGAATGGCGTTGTTTGGGAGGCTCAAATGAGATGTTTAGCAAACATTAAGACAACATAAATGGAGTTATGTTTCTTGCTATTGTTGTCTTGTCAAGATGTCCCCATGGACTCCCCTCTTCAGAAATGCAAAAAATATTTTGTGTGTCTAAAATGGGTTACCATATTCCGCAACTGATTTCTCTCCCCTCAACTTCTCTATTTCTCTGGAGAACGTTGTCTTCTTGGGCATCCAGGAGAGAAAGCCCAAAGCCATCTGTAATTCTTTCATCTTCATCCCATAATCAATCAGCTGAGCTGCCAAACCCTTAGCCATCTCTCTACCATCTCTTGGCCCCCATCCTGGTTGAAGCTCCTCTAGTCTCTTTCCTGGATGACTGCAGTAACCTCCTAACAGGTCTCCCCGCCTCCACCTTCTCTCTCCTCCCTTTATCCAGTGTAAAATAATTGTACCAATCTGCACAATTGAATGTATTACTCTCCTACTCAAAAAATGTTCAATAGTGGGGTAGCTAGGGGGCGCAGTAGATAGAGCACCAGCTCTGAAGTTAGGAAGGACCTAAATTTAAATCTGGCCTCAGAAACTTAACACTTCCTGGCTGTGTGACTCTGGGCAAGTCACTTATCCCCAATTGCTTCAACAACCAAAAAAATCAGCTCACTCCCAAGCTCAGTTTCCTCATCTGTAAAATGGGGATAATACCAGCTCCTTTCCCCTGAGGTTATTGTGAGAATCCAAGAAGATCATATTTGCAAAGTGCTTTGTAATCTTACAGGAGCACCGAGGTGGATAGAGGACTGACCCTGGAATCAGGAGGACCTGAGTTCAAATGTGAATTCAGACACTAGGTGTGTGACCCTGGGCAAGTCACTTCACCCTACTAGTCTCAGTTTCCTCATCTGTAAAATGAGCCGGAGAAGGAAATGGCAACATCATTCCAGTATCTTTGCCAAGAAAACCCCAAATGGGGTCACCAAGAGTCGAACGTGACTAAATAACAATCCTTGAAAAGATTTAGAAACATTTGCAGTGAAGAGGATGGTGTTGTTTTGAGCTTTATCACATCCCTGTTCTCATCATTGTGGATGCCCATTCCCACCTTCTCATTCTGTGTTATCACATGGGCCCACCAGTCCTATGGGCAGGAGCCACAGGAGGCCTTCATCTCTCGCTCTTATAAACTGGAGATGCCAGAACAGCCTTTCGTTTACCAGTTTGCTCTCCTGTACTCTCCCCAAATGACACTGGCTGCCCTTGGCCAAAGTAGTCAATTTTCCACTACTTCTGACATGTCAGTCCCCAGAGATGTCATGGGACGGCCTGCTTGTGCCTGACACAGCCAGAGGTGAGGGTCTTGGCCCCAGGGGCAAGTACACTAAGACATATCCAGTGAGTGGTACTGTTCTCAGAGAAGAAAAGAAGGAAGGAGGGAGGGAGGAAAGGAAAAAGTAAGGGTAGGAAGGGAGGGAGAAAGGGAAGGAGAGAGGAAGGAGGGAAGAAGAAAAGAAGGAAGAAAAGAAGGAAGGAAGGAAAAGAGGGAAGGAATGAGGGAGAGGAGGGAAGAAGGAAGGAAAGGGATGAAGGAAGAAAAGAAAGGAAGGAAATGAGGGAAGGAATGAAGGAAAGGAGAGAAGAAGAAAGGAAAGAGATGATGGAAGAAAAGAAGGAAGGAAGGAAGGAAATGAGGGAAGAAGGAAAGGAGAGAAGAAGAAAGGAAAGAGATGATGGAAGAAAAGAAAGGAAGGAAATGAGGGAAGGAATGAAGGAAAGGAGAGAAGAAGAAAGGAAAGAGATGATGGAAGAAAAGAAGGAAGGAAGGAAGGAAATGAGGGAAGAAGGAAAGGAATTAAGGAAGAAAAAAAGGAAAGAAGGAAGGAAGAAAGCATTGGTAAAGTGTCTATTTATGCCAGGCACTGTGCTAAGCACTTTACGAATATTATCTCATTTGATCTTCAAAACAACTGTGTGTTATAGATGCTGTTATTATCCCCATTTTACAGTTGAGAAAACTGAGGCAAACAGAGGTTAAATGACTTACCCAAAGTCACACAGCTAGTAAGAGTCTGTCACTGAATTTGAACTTAGGTTTTCCTGACTCTAGGCCCAGCACTCTATCCACTGTGCCACTTAGGTCTGTAGGAAACTGCTCTGTGGATGAGAGGCAGAGACCTTGGATGAGGGTTTAAGACCATTTCCAGGGGAGCTTCTGTACAAATGGAAAAAGCACATCAGGGCAGACTGAAAGAAGAGATCATCTCAGCTCCTATTGTGTATCCGATTTGACTTCATTTCTCTTGCTAGAATCCAGATGATAGAGTAAATACAAAGTGATCCTTGAAGCAAGGAACTAAATTTGAGTGCTGGCTCTATTGTGTATTGTCCAGGAGCCTTTGGGCAAATCACTTAACTTCTCCATTGAGTTTTTTTAAGTCAGCCAACTCTTTTTAAGTCAGTAAGTTTCCACTGTGCATTAATAGAGGGTGCTTCCTCACTCCAAAGCTCCCAATAGCGGTGCCATTTACAATCTTGTCCTTGATAACTTGGTGCTAAGTGATTTTGTTTCTATACTTCGTGTGTTCTCAGCACCCTCTAAATCGGATTGCCTGGAACAAAGCCCTAGCAGCCCCACCCCAGATATAGCTTTGACTCTACCCCGCACCTTTCCGTTGCTCTTTGGGACCCCGGAAATCTCGGTTCTTCTGGCATGAAGGCAGCACGGTGCTACATGGCTCAATTGCATATGTCATCTTTGGGAGAATACTGGGTATCCCAACAGTACTGGGGAGTCGGATCTTTGTTGTAGAAGCCATTTGGGCTTGTGATAAAGCACGAGGTAACTTTTCAAATACTATCCAATCTTAGCTAATCTTCCTGTGCTAGGATTTGAACTCATCTCCAGATACCAAGTTCATTACCCTTTCTACTATATCATGTTGCCTACCCAGCAAATGGGGAAGCACATGACTTGAGAAGCCTCTTCCCTCTTTTCCTTAAGCGTATTAAAGCAAAGGGGTGCAGTTCGTCAGCTTTTTCCCATGCCATGTGGCAGGCAGACAATTCTCTAGGGGACTGTGGACAGGGAATCATTAGAAGAAGAAGGATGTATGAGAAAGGCAGGGAAGAGAGGGAGAATCTGTGTGTCTCTGTGTGTGTGTGTGTGTGTGTGTGTGTGAGAGAGAGAGAGAGAGAGAGAGAGAGAGAGAGAGAGAGAGAGAGAGAGAGAGAGAGAGAGAGAGATGAAAATCCCTTCCTTATCTCATTGCCATAATTATATGCTTCTTTTTAAAAACCTAGCACTGGCATATCAGGGGCCTAAATAAGGGCATTGCCTAGTCTGATTTGGAGAATTTTACACACCTTCTAGGTCCAAGAGAATTTCAGTCGAGCTCCTCTCTCATTGTCGCTTGTCTTTCTTTCTCTCTTTTCTCTCTCTCTCACTATCCTTCTCTTCCCTTTATTTTCCTTTCTCCTTTCCCTCCCTCTGTCTCTCTCTCCCTTCCATATCTATTTCTGTCTCTCTGTCTTTGCATCTCTCTGTCTGTCTTTACATCTATTTTTCTCTCTCTTTCTGTCTTTGCATCTCTCTATTTCTCTTTCTCTGTCTCTCTGTGTGTCTCTCTGTCTCTGTCTGTCTCTCTCTCTCTCTCTCCTTTTTATAAAAAAAAAAACCCAAACCAGACAATGTCTGTGGTCCCCTGTGGTTTCTAGAGGTTTCAATAAGCTGACTAGATTAATGGAAATCGTGTAAGCAAATTATCATGGGGAGGAAATTAGCCTTTTGGGGGCTTCAATTTAAATTGGTAAGGCAACATTAGTTTTAAATTAAAGAAAATAACTAATTGTCTAGACTTTATTCAGTTGATAAATACGCCAAGAGGAGTTCGTCCCAGGACACTCTTCAGTGGAGACAAGTGTGAGGAGACACTGCAGAAAACCAGAGAATCCAGAGAAGCTACTTACTTTTATGATGCACACAGTTCTGAAAAACTTGGGAGCCGGCCTAGCAGGGGATTCAGCCCTTGGACTTTAGTTTGCCCAGCCCCAAATCCTAATCCAATTCCCTGATATCACAGGAAGCTAGGAGGAGGACACAACTTGGTCAGAGTCCCACAGCTTGGTCGTCCTGTCTTCTGGAATCCAAGTCTTCTGACTCCTGGTCATTTTCACCTTTTCACCTTCCAAGACTGGATGATTTCCCATATCCTGCCTGCAGAAAATTTGGTGAGGATCTCTCTCAAGATGATTCCCAAATCTTCACATCCGTATCCTGGGCTCCGGCCTTCTAGACATCCCTATTAAGGTATCCCATAAGTACCTCAAGCCCAACACATCCATGTAGGACCTCATTCTCCTTCTTTTAAATTTCTATATTTTTGTTGAGGACACCAATGTTCTGTTACCTAGCTTTACAACCTCCATCTCACTCTACCTGAACTAGACAAGATTTGGCTATTAATTGGACACATGAGATGAGGGAAAGTCCCTCATCCCGCCTGTCCAAGTGGTTGCCCATCTTGTCTGCTCTCCTTCCATTTTGCAGCTGTCTCCTTCTCACCTCCTAATTGATCTCCCTGCTCACAGGCATTTCAATTCCATATCCCCTCTCAGCTTGGAAAATAATCCAAAAAACCCAGGTCTAAGCATGTCACTTCCTGCTACTGATCGCCTCTGAGGTGGAATTCAGACGGACTCTTATGCCAGCCATTCAAACTTCCTGACTTGAGTTAGGACTCAAGTCCTGTAGTAAAAGTCTTGAGACTTTACAGACTGATTTCACATCACTGCCCCTGGCCATCATACATCTTTACATTCTCCTCACACTTGCCAGCTCAACGTTACCTATATGCTGCATTCCACGTCCCCCCTTTGCACTTTTGTCCAGGCTGTCCCCCATGCCTGGAATGCTCTCCTTCCTCAACTATATCACACGGAGCCTTTCCCGACCCCCTCCAACCCTCAGCACGTAATGTTTTCTCCATCTTGAAGCGACTTGTTTATTTTTTATGTTACCCGGCTGAGCATGTAGAGTCATAGATTTAGAGATGAAAGGAGCCAGAGAGATCATGACATCCAACCTCTTCATTTTATAGAAGAAGCAACTGAGACCAAGAAACTAGGAGAGAGCCAAGAGGTTGCCTAATCCAACTCTTCCTCCTACTATTTAACAAAAGAGTTATCTCAGGCCCAGGGAGGGAAAGTAACTTGCCTAAAGTCACACAGGAACAACTGAGACTTGAACCCTAGGTCCTCTGATTCTGTGTCCAGCGCTCTTTCCACTGTGCCACACTGCCTCCATGCTGTATCTCCTTAAAATGTAAGCTCCTGGAGGGCAGAGATTATTTTCACCATTATCAATCATCAACCATCATCATCATCATTATTTTGATAAAGAGCGTCTATCACAATACTTGACATGTAGTGAATGATTAATAAATACCAAATTGAACTGAACCATGTAATGCTATTCTGCTATAGAAAAAACTTTATCTTTTCCACCTGCAGCCATCATATGTCCCCACGTTACCATCGAGGATACTATCTTTTTATGTAACTGTAAAATCTTTGTTTGGGTCATCTTAGATGGCTGACTCCACAGCATGGCCCGTGGCCACACTAACATAACAGAGAAGAAGAATTGTGCTTGGTTTCCCTCTAGCCCATCCCATCCTACCAATAACACGAAGTTTGTTTTGGTTTTTTTTTTTAATTGTTCAGTCCTTTCAGTCATGTTTGTCAGAGATACTGGAGTGATTTGCCATTTCCTTCTCTGACTCATTTTACAAATGTGGAAAATGAGGCTCATTTCCTTGCCTTCATTCTGAAATTGTCTGCCCCCTGCCTTGACTATTGGCTAAAATATTTCCAAGGAACTTTGTCCTGACCAGACCTGGCATCTGGCAAGATACCTCTTGGCCATAGCCAAGGTTATGACCTGTGTGTCTTTGAGCAAATCTGCCCTCCCCCCCTTCTTGAATTTAGACTGTTGTAGGTTTTTCCAAGCATTGTCTGGCACTTTTCATTCATTATTTCTTATGTTCTTCACTTTTCTTTGTGATGCTCATTTTCTGTGGTAGAAGTACTGGGAAAGTATTTTGTGAAAAACATTATAGGAGATGGTGAAAAGAATCCAGGATTTGGTGTTCAAGTATCGGTCCTATTACTGTCTGTGAGACCCTCTCCGGATCACTTCCTCTCTTTGAAGTTCATTTTTCTCCTCTCTCAAATGAAGAGTCGAATAAGACTTCCAAGATACCTTTGAACTCTAGGCACTTGGATCCAGCCACAGGACATTTTTCTGTATGTTTACTTTAGTTTTATAGGTGACTTTTGTTTTTATATCCTAGTATTTCCTGAGATACCCTTCTGTCCCTCCCCTCCTCAAGCACAGATAGAAACACAGTTAAGCAAAAGTAAAACAGTGACCACATATACAGTATTCTACACCCAGAGTTCTCCACATCTCTAGTGAACGTTCAGATCAATTCACATTTGGGCTTGGAAGGGAGTGTGATCCAATAGAAGAGGGCACTGGGTTCAAATCTTGACTCTTGTATCCTTAGACCAGGTATTATGAACCTTAGAGGCCTTTAGAGACAATTTCCTCAATTGTCAGATGAGAGGGACTGAATAGAACGACCTCTGAGGTCCACGTTCAGCTCTCAGTGGATGATCTATGATGCTGTAATCTTTAGGGGGCCTCCTCGTTTAACACAGATGGTCTCGGCACCCCTGGAGCTAGACTTCTGGCAGACCATGAAGGAGCTCGCTCTTCTGAATCAAGTTGTTGGGGCAAGTTCGTTCTTGATGAAGTCAAACTGACACTGTAGGCTTGGAGCCCTATGGAGGAAGCCTTTTTCTAGGACTGGGGAGGGGAGAGGGAAGCATCTGGATTCCATTATCCTGCCCCACCTCCTGGTGCTCTTCAGAGGGAGACGAAAGCTCTCAACTTCTTTCCTTCTCGAAGACTATGAGATTGGCCTTTGCTTGACCCCAGATTTCCCCCCTCCAAATGTGAGGAGTGATGCAGCTGTAATGCATTAGATAGGAGGCAGGGAGGAGGGAGGGAGCTGGAGGGGGAAGAGGTAGCAGTGCTGGGACAGGGACAGCCTAGGGTCTTTAGTCCTCCAGAATGGTCCCTGACCCTCTTCCCTTGTCCTGCCCCACAGGCCAGTGGTTATGTGAGATCTGAGCATCCTAGAGCTAGAAGGGACCCCTGAGACCTTCTAGTCCAATGCCTTCATTTCACGGTGGGGGGGGGGGCCCCGAGGGAGACCGAGGCCCTGTTTCACTTGTACCTTCTTTGAATTAACAACTCAGTTTTACCTACTTATCTGGTGATTATAGGATCATAGAATTTAGAACTGAAAGAAAGAACTGATGTCCTCTAGGCTACCCCCATCCCTTCTATAGGTGAAGAAACCAGAGAAGTCATAAATAGAAAGGGAAAGCATTTATTAAGCACTTACTGTATACCAGGCACTGTATTAAGCACTAGGGATAGAAATGCAAACAACCAAGTCTTGATCCTAGGATCCTGGAGCTAGAGCTGAGAAGCCCCCTAATCCACCACCCCCCATTTTATATAGAAAGAGAGTAAGATCTTTGGAGGAGAAGGCCCAAGTTCATATAAATATAGTCCAGAAAATTACTGTTGCATCTACCCCATAGAAGAAAAGGAGCCATATGTCCAAAATTATTTACAGTAGCCCTTTTTTACAGTAACAAACTGGAAACTAAGTGGGTACCCATTCATCAAATGGAGAATAGCAATGAACAAATTATAGTATAGCGCATAATGCTAGAAGACGATATGAAACATTTGTATGGTTTCAGAGGCACCTGGGAAGAACTGCATGAGCTGATGCAGAGTGGAGTGAGCAGCCCCAGGACTTGGAAAACTATAAGTTAAACTTATTACCTACAAGGTAAACTTATTACCTACTTGAAAAGCAAAGCAAATGGTCGGTAGTAGAGACCTGCAGTTTCATGCATAATCCTCTGTTTCTGTTCTACCACACATATGGAAATGCCCATTTTCTTTGGTGGATAAGACACCAAGATTTTGGGAAATTTTAAAAACAGAGGCAAATCCAGATAATTCTGAAAAATAGAACAGTTGGTCAGGGCCTTGGAGGTGGCTTGTGCTTACATGGTTTCCTTTGTTCGCAATGGAGAATTCAAAGGGGACTATAGGTCAAAGTCACAAAAGCTATGACTGAATAATAGAGCTAGAGTTTTGAATGCAGGGTCTTAAACTCAGCTAGGGTCATGCTGTAATGGTCAGTGTGCCGGGTCTGGAGTCAAGAAGAAGACTCATTTTCCTGAATTCAAATCCGACCTCAGATATTGACTAGCTGTGTGACCTTGGAGGCTTGTTCTCCTTACCCCAGTCCTCACAGAACAAGCCCTGCTCCTTCCAGGTCACGGGCTGCATTAGTCTGGCTTGCGGAGAACCCTAACCCTGAGAAAACTTTGGAAAGAATTGGAAAGGACAGATCAGCAGCCAAACCTGGGCGCTCTCTAAGCCCCAGGTCTGCTATGTAATTTTGAGCAGGTCACTTTTCATTGGGGGCCTATAGTCGTGCCTCAGTGTTTAGCACAATACCTTGCACATAGTGGGTGTACTTATTGCTTGATTTTGCTTGATTTCTTCCTTTGTATAATGGAAGGATTAGATAAGATCATCTTTAAAGACCCTTCCAGCTCTATCCACTATATCAAGTAGAACATAAAGAAGAAGCTTCCTAATTATTACCATTGTTTTTCTAACCAACTGAGTTCTTCCATGGAACCAGGAGAGAAAAATAGGGTTGAATATCTCCCGTGTCAGTATAGAATTGAAAAAGGAAGGAAGATAGGAAGAAAGAAAAAGGCATGAAGGAAGGGAAGAAGGAAGGGAAAAGAAGAGGAAAAAAAGAAAAGAGAAGAGAAGAGAAGGAAGGAAAGAAGGAAGGAAGGAAGGAAGGAAGGAAGGAAGGAAGGAAGGAAGGAAGGAAGGAAGGAAGGAAGGAAGGAAGGGAAGAGAAGAGAAAAAAGAAAAGAAAAGAGAAGGAAGGAAAGAAAGAAAGAAAGGAGCATTTATTAAAAGTTCTTAAAATGTGCCAGGTACTATGTTAAGTGCTAGGGACACTGATAAAAGCAAAGAGACAATCTCTGACATCAGTCAGTACTAGAGTTTTGAAGAGGTACTGGGTTCTTGAGCACCAGTTGGGCTGGGGCTGGCATTTGGAGCTTGGCACAAGCACAAAGATATTCCATATGGGCTTCCCCACCATAACATATTTTTCTGCCTGGAATCCTTCAGATTGCTTTGTTAGAAACTCTGGGCTCCCAAGAAGACTAAGAACATCACTCACCTCCTTTCTGACAGTCTTTTTGCTTTACGCAGCAGTTCTGCCCCCCATAAGCACACCTGCCCCTTGACACCTTTTAGCCCCCACAAGTTCCCTTAGAACAAAGTAAAACAACTAACAATCCCTGTCTGGCTCTGGGGACTGTTTTCTGTTTGTTAGGTAACTCTTTCTTTTATTTGTTTATATAAAACATGTTTTTTTTTAAAAGCATGTACTACTATATGCTAGGTGCTACACTATCTGGGATATAGAAGCAAGTGGAAACCAGTCTCTACTTTTTAAAGAATTTATGGTATCAGAGAGGATATGATTGCAATCAAAAAAGACCTCAGATAATAATAGCAATGTCTCACATTTCTATAACACTTTAAGGTTTACAAAGCGCCTTACACATGTGACAAAGGCTCCGTAGCTACTCTACCAAAGTCCTGTTCAAATAGAAAGACTGGATAACCAGACCAAGGCTGGCTCTTCGCCAATCAGGGTTCTAGGGGTAATCCCAGAGGGATTGGGGCTGGTTTTTCTGATTCTGTAGTTCCCAGAAATGTGCCTCCTCCAATGATTATAAGTGGGTATCTTTCAGCCACTTAATTACCTTTTAGGACCAGATATTTATTTACTAAGATAGAAAGGACAATCCCTGCCTGCAACCCAAGGCCTTGCTCTCCCACAAGAACATATAGAATCCAGGGAAGAATGGGCTCACTGTTTGCAAAATGGGCAACTCATAGCTCCTAGAAGTCCTTTTTTCTTCTTTGTAGGGGCCTCAGGAAGTCCCCTGGTATATCACTCCTTCCAGAATACTGAGGCTGCCCTTCCTCAGTATGTCTGATTCGTCTTTGGCTCCGGACGGACACACTGACACCCCTGTCGCCGGTCCTAAAACACTCCCAGGATGCCATTGGGAAATTCAGCATCTCCCACCTTCCAAAGTTTGCAAATCATTCCTTGGTTGGGGTGCAGAGAAAACAGATTCCTTCCCTCCCTCCCTTCCACCAGCAATCCCCCCTCAGCACCTAAGCTGGAACTGTGCTTTCCTCTAAGCTGACAGACATTCACATGCTGGGTTCTGAAATTGCGTGCTATTTTATAGACGCCCCACGGGATGACAGGAGGATATACGTTAATTTAACACCACTGATTGATTGATTCTCTATAGATGTTTTGACCTGATAAAGGCGATAGGGCTCGAGAATTTAAATTGCTGCAAGTATATTAATGACAACTTTTCTCAAAGTAGCTTTTACATATGTTATCTCATTTAATCCTCACAACAGCCACAGATGGACAAGATGCCCGAGGATACAAGTACCATATACCTCCCGATTGGCACAACATACAGACACAGATGGAACCCAAATCACTGTGGGCACACTGCTCAGCCATGGCCAAGAATCCTGCCTGGCTCCTCTTCTCTCTGCGACTAGAGATTTGGGTCAGCTGATTAACATACCCCAACAGAGTCCCTCCTCTTCCTTCTCTAATATAGAATCACAGTTAAGGCAGTCCACAGGAGGGGGGTTAGTATAATCTAGCAGTTGTCATTCAGTCATCGTTCACTTGTGTCCTGCTCTCTGGGACCCCACTTAGGGTTTTCTCGGCAGAAACATGGGAGTGGTTTGCCATTTCCAGTTCATTTTGCAGATGAGGAGACTGAGGCAAACCGAGTGAAGGGACTTGGCCAGGGTCACACAGTTAGTCAGCTTCTGAGGTTGTATTTGAACTCAGGAAGATCAGCATTTCTGACTTTGAGCTGGGCACTCCGTGAGCAGTGACACCTTTATGGACTGAACAACAAAAATGACGTTGACAACAGTGGGCAACTTTGAGAAAGTCTCATCTCAGCTCTCTGGGCCTCTGTTTCCTCATCTGTAAAATGGTGATAATAAAACCTGTCCTGACAGGTGATCAGAATACCCAGTTGGTCATAAGATCATAAATTTAGAACTGGAAGAGGCCTCAGGGGTGGGATCTCTCCCTCTTTTAAAACATTTTGTACAAGAGGAAATTGAAACCCAGAGCAGTAAAGTGACTTGCCCAAGATCTCTGTGCATAGTAGAGCAGCAGAGCTAGGGTTCCAACTCAGGTCCTCTGGTGGCAAATTGAGCACATTTTCCATTGTGCCATGCTGCTTTTCAGTTGGCACAGTACAGAGAGAGGTCTAATCTGGCAGGTAGCAAGTCCCGGGTTTGAGCTCTGTGACTTTGTGGTCTTGGACAAAGTGCTTTACCTCTCAGTGCTTTACCTGACAACTTATGAAATCTTAGATTGGAGATCAGCATCAGTGGATATTGTTTCCCCATTAGGGAGTTCCCCATGCTGATGAAATCACAGGTCTGGGACCAAAAAGAGAAAAAAACAACCTGTCCTACCTAATGAGATAATGGATGTGAAAGCACTTTCTACATATGTAAGTGATTATAATTAACAGACCTGTCACTCACACTAGCACAGAAGATTAGATGAGGTTCACACAATTTAATCTTTGTAAAGACATTATTCGTTGTTACCAGTGCCCTACAAGTAGATTTTTTTTTAAAAAAAATTATTTTTCTGAAGATATTCAGATGGTTTTATTTAACCAATACAAGATTCTTACTGTGTCACCATCATGTGATCTGTTGTCCAAAAAGAGTCCCTCCCCGCTTCTCCTGATGCTCTTGTGCACGTGTTAAAATCATTCTTTTTCTTGTTCTGCTTTCTTAACCGGGGCTTTATTCCAACCCCCCCCCCACTCCACAAGAAGCCCGTCTTGTCAAGTTCCTGGACTTGGATTAAGCAACAAACAGCCATCATCACAGCAGCATTCGGACTCGGTGTCTTAATCACTGTGATCTCTTCCAGCAGTTAGTTTGATAATATATGACATAATGAATTCATTTGTCAGTTATGTGGCTCTAATATGTCTATGCAAAAGAGTCCATTTAAATTCACATCCATCTCGGAGAACCTCAGAAAACCACTAGCCAGTCCTTGTTCCCCCGCCCCCTCCGTCTTCCATTCTCCACATGTAAATCACATGCAGGCAATTTTCATAATATGTAGGATTTCTGGAGCTAGATTTCTGAGACGAATCCTTCCAAGGTTCCTGACCAACTGTCCCTGCAGTGAGAATTCAGACTTCCTCAGTAGGCTTTCATCAGTCATAAAGAAGTAGGGGTTATTGCTATTGTCATTTTGCTTCTAAGTGCCCGAGGAGATCTGGGCCTCTTGGGTGCTAGCCGGACCATTTTTTTTTTTTTTGTAGCGATCGAACACGTGAACCGGATGCCATCAAGAACTAAGATAATTAAATCCTTCCAAGTGACATAAACTGTGGGGAATGGCAGAAAGAAGATGAACTCCTTGGGGGCTACTATCTAAAAGTCTTACAGGGGAAATCAAACCACTCCCTCTATTTTGGAGAAATAAACTGAATAAAGCAAATAAGCCACCCCATCTCCTCAGATGGAAAGGAAGGGAATCCTAGAATACCGGAGGCAGGGACTTGAGTAATAACTGAGTCCAACTTCAATTCATTTGGATGTAACTCACTGAATATTTTGAAAGCATCTACACTGTGTTTGGCACCAGGGTCAGGGAATGATGTCTCTGCCCTCACAGAGTTTATACTCTAGGAGTAGGATAAGAATTGCACTCAAATAACTAGAAATACTAGAGTGAGAATATAAAATGCAGAGGAGAGGGGAAACAGCAGGATGACAGAGTGGAGGACAGAGCAGTCCCTTCTAGGATCGTAGATTTAGAGTTTAAAGGGAACATAGAGTCAAGCTCCCCTCATTTGGCAGATAAGGGAACTGAGGCCCAAAAGGAATAAATGGGAAAAAAAAAGGAAACCAGGGTCACACAGGTAGAAAAAAATGAAGTAGAGCTTTCTATCATTTCATATTCTGCAAACCCTTCTAAGGATTTAAGGGAAGGCTCATGGGAAAGGTGACATCTTGCCCAGATATTGAAGGAAGAGGGTAGACCAAGGCCTGGAGTGAGTACGATCAAGGCATGGAACAGAAAATCTTTTGTAAAAGCTGGAAGGAGCATTGCAAGCTATCTCATTCACATACACCCCTTCCCCCTTTTTTTACAGATGAGGCAACCAAGGCCCACAAGGTTAAACCACTTATCCAAGGTCACACAGGTAGGCTATACTATGGCCAAGAAAGAAATCCAGGTGTTCTAACTCCCAATCCACTTCTCATTTTCTCATACCATGCTGCATGTGAATGAAAATATGGACAGGTAAGATAAAGCAAGACAAGATCAGGAAAGGGCTCCTATGTCAGGTAAGGCAATAATATTGACATAGTATTGATGATAAATAATAATAATATTGGTATTAATAACATTGATATAATAATTATTAGACTCTACAAATAATTTTATATATCTTAGTTCTTTTTAATGGTTGAGAGGTAGGTGTTAATATTAACCCCATTTTACAGATGAGAAAACTGAGGCTAAGGGAAGTTAAATTACTTGCTCATAGTCACACGAAGAATTGGCTGAGAAGGATTTGAACTTAGATCTTCCCAACTCCAAATTCGGTATGAAATAAAGCTAGAAAGGTTAAGTTGCATATAGGCAATGAGAGGTCTTGAATGCTTGGTTAAGGCATTTGTAGTTTATCCTATAAGAAAAGGGGAGCCACTGACAGTGATTAAAGAGAGGCCCAGATCTATACATTAGGGAAACAAGTTTGACAGTGATGTGAAGGATGGAGCATAAGAGAGAGAGATGGAATCATGCATATAATTAGGAAACAATAGCAATAATCCAGGTAGGTGGTGTCATAATGGATAGAGTGCCAGACCTGAAGTCAGGAGGACCTGAGTTCAAATCCTTCTCAGATACTTACTAGTTTCCCAGTCGTTTGACTGTGGGCAAGTCATTTCATCCTGTTTGCCTCAGTTTCCTCATCTGTAAAGTGAGCTAGAGAAGGAAATGACAAATCAGTCCAGTATCTTTGCCAAGATACCCCCAATACCCTCTGGAAGAGTCAGACCCAACTGAGAAATAACTGAACGACGGCAATAACCGAAGTAATGAGAACTTGAACTAGGATGGGGGCAGTGGTCACTGACAATGGGACAAAACCAACAGAGATCATGGAGGTGGGGTTGGCCATACTAGCCAAGAGGTGAGGAAGAGGCAAGAGTCAAATAGAGATACCAGGATGTAAACTTAGGAGACGTGGAGGACAGTGGTGTGTCTTAGAAAGGCTAGGGTGCTAGACTTGGAGTTCAGATGCTGCCTCCTCTGCTTACTCTCTGGATATGTCATCGAACTTCTTTGTGTTACGGTTTTCCCATCTGAAAAATTGGGAGGTTGGGCGAGATGGTATTTAAGATCTCTCACAGATTCTACTCTATGGTCCTTTGTATGATGTTGGGCAGGTCCCTTAAGGATCTGTTTCCTTTGGTGTAGAATGAAGGGACCGGATTCAATGGCTCAAGGTTTCAGCTCGAGATCTGTGTCCTATGATATTCTGGTGTCAGCAGTAGCAATAGAGATGCTCAGGGGCAGGCGGGGAAGCAAGGAAAAATGGGGTGAATTCAGTTTTTGACATGTTGGGATTGAGGTATCAGCAACACTGTCCTGGAAACAGCTAGAAATGCAGGATAGAGACAGACTTTTTGGAGTTCTTTTTGTGACGGCCCAAACCAGGCCTACCCCTCACCTGGGGAATGACTGTGAAGAAATTATGGTATATGAATCTAATGTAAGAAATGATCAGAGGAATGGTTTCAGAGAAACCTGGCAAGATTTACATGAACTGAGAAGGAGTGAAATGAGCAGAAACAGAATAATGTCTACCATAATAGCTTTTCCAAAACAAGTAACTTAACAATGACCATTTTTCCGGAAGACTCATGATAAGGCATACTATGAACCTCCTGACGCAGAGGTAAGGAGCTCAGGGTACAGACTAAGACATAGTCTTTTGGAAAACGGGCAATGAGGGAGTTTATTTTGCTTGATTATGCACATTTGACAAAAGAGTTGGATGATTCTTTTTTAACGAGAGGAGAGGCTGTAGGAGGGAGAGAAGGAAGATTTTTGTTCTTTAGAAAATTAATTTAACTTCTGAGAAGGTTTTCACCTTATGGTTCACTAGACTGTCAAAGTAAAACAGACACCAAAACAGGTTAAGAACCCCCGTGATTAGTGAAATGATATTAGATAATAAATGGGTGTGTTGATATATTTTTTAAAAATTTAATTTAAAAACTTGATAATGCAGAGAAAAGAGAGAGACAGACAAACACACACACCCCCAGGCAGATGGACAGATGGAGATAAACAGAGATACAGAGTTACTGATAGAAAGACAAAGGGAAGGGAGAGACAGAAAGTGAGAGACATGCAGAGACGGAGAAAAATTGGGGGCATACATTTTCAGGTATGGTCAGTGTGAAAAATTTTTCTGGACTACCATTTATAAAAATTAAATATTAAAAAAGTAAATTGTAAGGGAAAACAACTTTGAAAGACTTAAGAACTTTTTTCAAAGCAAGGACTGACTGACTCCAGTGAATCAATGAGGAAGAATACTATCCACCTCTTAAAGGTGATAGACTCAAGATAGAGAATGAGATATACACTCTTAGATGTGGCTTTTGTGGGAATTAGTTTTGTTGAGCTGTGATATTTGTTAGGAGAAGTTAATTTTAATTTTCCTTTTTTCCACTGAAGGTGAAGGGAAAATACATGTTGGTTAATTTTAAAAGGTTAATTTTAAAGAGATTAAAAATCATCTGTGTAAAGGGAAGAGTAGAAGCCTTACAGGATGGGCTCATCCAGCAAGAGCGAGGCCTTGGGAAGCACTCACAGTTAGGGGGCAGGAGGAAAAAGAGGAGTGGGTGAAAGAGACCCATAAGGTAAAGAGAGAGTAGAAGGGCCAGGAGAGAACTTTTATCCAGAAAGAGGGACTGGTCATTTGTGTCAAATGTGCCAGAAAAATCAAGGAAGATGAAGACTGAGAACTTGCCCACAACATCCTTGACAAATGATCATCCAGTCTCTTTTTGAACTCTCCTAGTGATGGGGAATTCATTATCTTATGAATTAGTCTCTACTCCATTTTCAGATATCTCTCCTCATATTCAGCCAAACTCTGCTCTTCTGTAACTTGCATGCTCTGGAGCTACTTCTGTCTTCTAGATCCAAATAAAACAAGGCCAAATTCTCTTGAGAATCTCTTGAGAAATCTCTAACTCTTTCTATCTTTGACTACCAAACAGGTTTCCCTTTAGCATTCTCTATCCCTGGTTAATCACAGCTCCCTTTCCCCACTCCTCCAACCAAAATGGCCTCTGCCACTGATCCTCAGACCTTTGTCTTCACCGTTGTGCTCTGGAGCAGCATTTCTATCTCCTGGTTGGACATGCCAACTGCTCTTTGCTTCAGTGGATGCTCTCACTTTCTCTGGCTGCTCCTTTCTCATGTGGAGCACACCAGCTGACAATGGTGACAAATGCCCAGAGCGCATAGGTACCATTGATGTATAAAGGCAAGGGATAACTTAGCCTGTCCTCAAACGCAGCAGATCCCATAGCTCTTTTATAGAAAACTTGGAAAATAAGAGACAAGCATAACATGAAAAATAGTTTGACCTTCTAATATCTACAAGAGGAATATCAGATTACAATCACAATGCTACAATGGAAATGAGTTATATTATTCATCCTCCCCACCCCCTTCTCCCTGCAATCCATAGAAATGGATTCAGGCTGCAACAGTCACCATTTGTGTTATCATCCTGGGACACTATTCATGGAAAAAAAGGAAGACGCACTCAGTTCTATCTCCTGATGGGTGTGTGTTTAACTCAACCAAATCTGTGATTCATTAACTGCTTGTCATATTTTGATATGTGGACCAGGAATTGATCACTAGCTAGCAAAATTTAATAAAAAAAGAAGCTCATTTCTAGAAAAACAAGCTTGTTGCCATGCCAACTATCGATCTTTCCCAATGGAGGCTCTCCCGCCAGTTGTGAGATGGGGTCCCGTCAGACAGACCCTACTGTTTGTCAGCAGAAAATCTTCTCCTCTTCCATCCTCCAGTGAATTTCCAAAAAATGGCTTCAGACACACAGTTGACAGCGCTTGGTCTCCTTGTGGTCACAGCCAAGACTCCAGCTGAAGACTGAGTGCTTACAAAAGTACCCCTACTGTGACAGTCTGACCTTTCCAGGGAGGAAATACAGCGCTACAGAAATATGGTGTTGCAAGTCTGTCTGGGTAATGCTTAGCATGTTATAGCCACGGAGGGTGAGAGTGCCGGTAAACAGTTCAATTGAGCCTGAATAAAGGTATATGAAGTAGAAAGATAAAGAAATACATTTACCCAATTTTCCTCTCCTCTTTGTAAAAGAATTAAGACCAGCTCTATCCTAAAAAAGAGATTTCGATCAGTTCGGTGGTATACACAAAGTGAGACAGAGCATCAAAGGACACTTTTGAACTTTTGGAAACTCATTGAAAGGGAAATCCTTAGAATATTAGTAAATGTCATGGATTCTATCTAATTGGGGGAATGAGGATCTGGGGCTGAAAGGGTCCTGAGAAAGCATGCAGTACAACTCCTCATTTGACAGAAGGAGAAACTGAGACCCAGAGGGAGGGAAGGACTTAGGAGTATAGTTTTGGAAATGAAATGAACCTAAGAGACCATCTAGTCCAATTCTCTCAGTTTAAGGTGAGTCAATTGAAAGCCGGAGAGGTGAACCCCTTACCCAGGGCCATCTAGGCTAACTCCTTTTTTTTTTACAGAGGAAAAAATGAGATTACGTCACTTTCCCAATATCACACAGGAATAAAAGGTTGGATTTGAAACCAGATACTCTGAATAATTAATTATTAATAATTATAATATGATAAACATTATTACCCCCATTTCCAGATAAGGAAACTGAGATCAAGAAAGTTTATGGGATTTTGGTCATTCAGATAGAAAATATCAGAGGTGCATCTGAACTGAGGTATTCCCGACTAGATTAGGTTACTTTTTCAGGGTTATTTTTCAACGACAGAAATGGTATCGTGATATTTTGTGACCAGATACTCATGTGGACAAGGTCTTATTTCCAAAATGTACCATCAGTTTGTATGCCCTTTAAAGGTCACAAAGTGCTTCCCGCAGCAGCCCTGTGAGTGCCTTCCTTTGGGGCCTTTCTCTTCCCAAAGAGGAAAGCATATCCTTGGAGAGGCAAGTCTTTCTGCTGGAAGAATCAGTCTGGGAGCAGAAAACTGGGATTCTAGTCCCAGCTATTACCCTAACTAGCCTTGTATTCCCAGAAAGTGAGGCACTTATCTTTCTCTCACCCTCAGTATCTTCCTCTCTAAAAGGAGTGGGTTAGATTCCGTAATTCCTTGGGTTCCCTTCCAGCTCTAAGATGCTCTTATTTCTGTGATCTTCAGGGTGTATTTAAATGTTTCCAACCCTCTTCCTCCTTCCCCATCCTGAAGATGAGCTCAAAAACAAGGCAAGTGAAGAACTGTCTAAATTAAAAAGAAAGCAGACTGCTCCAGTCTTCATGGAGTAGTTAGCTAGAAAACAATATGTGGCATTCTGGAAAGACCTGCACTTGGAGTTTGGAGGCCCGAGTTTAAATCCTAATG
This sequence comes from Sminthopsis crassicaudata, assembly GCF_048593235.1. Lineage (NCBI taxonomy): Eukaryota > Metazoa > Chordata > Mammalia > Dasyuromorphia > Dasyuridae > Sminthopsis > Sminthopsis crassicaudata. The sequence goes on along the minus strand of NC_133623.1, from coordinate 41,795,047 downwards.
CCATCTTTTCCTGCCTTGTGACCCTGGACAAGTCACACTACTTCTTACAGTCCTCGGATTACTTTCCTCCCATGGGTGCTTTGGGGAAAGTCCTTTGGCAATCTACCAGTTTGCACAGAGGGAGCCGTTATCAGGAAGAAAAAGAACAAGAGTGAAAAATGAGGAGAGCTCATGGGAGGGCCCAGCATAAAGTAATGACATAAGAACAGGATCAAGAGCAAAAAGTGAATGGAACTGGATTCCTGTTCAGGATATGCAGTGCAGGCATTGATATCAGGAGACCTGGGGTGGAATCTAGATCATCAGAACATATCCATGACATTAACTATTGCTAAAAATTGTGTGATTTGGGGCAAATAAGATACCTCTTCTATTTGGGAAAGTTTCCAGCACTGTAACGAAGTATAAGCTTGGGACAGCTAGGTGGCAGCTACAGTGGATAGAGTACTGGACCCAGAGTCAATCTGCCCTTGGGCCCTTGCTAGCTGTGTGATCTCACTTAAGTCACTTGACCCTGTTTGTCTCAGTTTCTCCAATTGTAAAATGAGCTGGAGAAGGAAGTGGCAAACCACTCCAAGATCTTGGCCAAGAAAATCCCAAATGGAGTTGTGCAAAGTTGGATACCACCAAGTTGACTGAACAACAACAATAACATTGGCACTTAGTCTACCAAGCTCTTCTTTTGGGCCAGTGGGGAGGTCAGCCAGCTAGCGTTTATTAAACTAGAGAAACAAATAAAAAGCAAATTGGTCTCTGCTCCCTCAAGAACCTGACATTCTACGGGGGGGAGGGGAACCACCCAGAAATAGTGAAGTCATCAGGTGATATGTGCGGAGGTCTTGTTGTCTCCTTTCAGTCATGTCCAATTCTGCCCATATTTGGCCCCATTTGGGACTTTCTTGGCAGAGATACTAGACTGGTTTGCCATGGAGCGACCAGGGGGAAGCTGAGGCTTGAAAGAACTCAGGAAAATTAAGAAATAGAAGTGAATTATCTTAAAGACAATGATGACGATGATGATGATGATGATGGCTAACAGTTAACTAGTGCCTCTACATGCCGGGCACCGTGCTAAGGATTTTGAAAAGGATAAAAAGGGAGACTATTCCGGCCAGGCTTGGGGGAAACTGAAAGGCCATCTAGTCCAGTACTTTTATTTTATAGAGATGGAAACTGTGGCCCAGATGTGTTTACTGACTTGCCCAAGGCCACATACAGGATCAAAGTACTAGAAGGAACCTATAGTCCAGCCCCATCATTTTATAAAGGGCCCAGGGAGGCTACTAGAGGTAATAAAGATTCATGGTTTCACAGGCTAGCCCCTTTTGGCATTCTTCTTTGTATATACAAATGGGTGTAGCCTCCAATCTCTGATGTGTGCTTGCTTATTCCTTTACAAAAATTGTGCTGACGATCCAGTAGATGATGCATCAGAAAGTGTTTTGGAAAAGAGATCTTAAGAACACAAATTATTAGAATTAGTGTTTAGATGCCACAGCTAGAAGGGACTTTGAAAACCATTGAGCCCAACTTCTTTGGTTTTTGATGCTCAGAGAGGGAAGAGGCTAGCTCAAGGTGATCCACGTTTTGAAGCATATCTGCTAGGTTCCCATATCCCAGGCATCTTTCCAGGGCATTGTCCTGTTGTTCCCATCTTCCCCTCCTTCTAACTACCACCATAGCTGACTTCTTGGCTTTCCTATCTCACACTATTGTCAGTGTTTAGAATTTTGAAAGAATTGGTTTCAAAGAAATCGAAGTACATTTTGAATAAATTTCCCCCTTAGGGCACCTAGGTGGCCCAGTGGATAGAGCACAAGCTCTGAAGTCAGGAAGACCCGAGTTCAAATAATCTGGCCTCAGACACTTAATACTTCCTAGTTGGGTGACTCTGGGCAAATCACTTAACTCCAATTGCCTCAACAAAGTAATAATAATAATAATAATAATAATAATAATAATAATAATAATAATAAAATCAATCTCCCCCTTACTTTTGCATTCCATTTTAAGATCTTGTGGCTCTCAGAAAAATGTCCATGGCCCATCTTCTCAACCAGCAATAAATGGTCCCATCCCAGCCTAGAATATGTAACAGACTGAAAATCTACCCTCTTTGGTAAACGCGTATTTGATTCAGCTGGAGAAATCTTGGTATCCAGTGTCATCCCCAGCATGCCAGACCTGGATAAATGGGATCTGTCAGCAATGTGCATGTAGCTATGCATGTTATCCTGTCTACTTGGCTTAGGCTGCCATCAAAAAAACTAGCTAATTTTACCAGGCCTCCCAGGATTACAAACCCAGCTCCTGTTACGGGTCAAATGCCATTAGAACAAATGGCTGGGGGTTGGCCAAATTATTTTGTTGTACAGGAATTTTGTTATATTAAATATTGCTTGAAAGAAGGCATTAGTTGGAGTCTCTGGGCATAACATGCTTTTCTTGTAATTTTAGAACCACAGCCTCAGAGAACAGAATGCCAGGAAAGGATTTGATAAATCATCTTAGCAAGCTGTCACATTATACAAATGAGGACACTGAGTCTCCGAGAGGTTAGTCACAATGAATTAGTGACAAAGCTAAGCCTAGGACCTAGGATACCAGGCTCCTGACTCTCACCCCAGTGTTCCTTCCCCTTTGATGGTAATACCATTAGACTTTATTCTTAAGAATATTAAGAAGCACTGGATTTGGAGTAAGAAAACCCAGGTTCAAATCCCAGTGGTTCCACTTAACATATTTTGACCATAAGCAGATCATATCCCTGCGTATATACTTTCATTGGAAAAATGGGCTGGGAGATGCACCTTGTTCTCCAAATCATAACCCCTGGGGAGGAGGGTTATGCTGTGACCTAGAAGGTTATATATTCTCTTATCATGGTATACTGGGCCTAGTGACAGGAAGACCTGAGTTTAAATATGGCCTTAGAAGCTTACTGGCTGTGACTCTTGTAGGCCGCTGTTTTCTCAACTATAAAATGAAATGATAACAGTATCTACTTCCCATGATCGTTGAAGGATCAGATGAGAAAATATCTGTAAAAGTGCCTAGCATACACAGTGCCTGGCACATAGTAGGTATGGAAGAAATTCTTGTTTCCTTCCCTTCGCTTTTCCCTCTCATGGATGGCACAGGCAAAAACTTCTGAAACCAGAGCTTGCGACCCCATATGGGGTTGTGTAACTAAATGTGGGCATCACAAAAAATTTGGCAATAGCCAAAGATATCAAACATCCCTCTGCTATTTGACTCTTTATGTAAAAATAAGGAAGCACATCCATCTCATTGGTATGCATATGTGCTTTCTTCTTTAATATAAAATTATATGGATACCAAAAGAACTGTTTAAAAAGAAATTTCATTTTGATTTATTGTCAGTAAATGTTTAATTACTATACCAATTTTATAAATTGAAATACCCAGAGTCGTGTAAAAATTTCTCCTGTGAAAAGGGGTCACGTGTGGAAAAAGCGTAAGAAACCCTGTTCCAGGCCTTCTATCTCTTCCAAAGTTCTTTGGCCCAAGATTCTGAATGCATTCATGAAAATAATAAACTCTTTGAGGGCAGGGGCTAGGTCTCTTTCTTCAAATCTCCACTATCTAGCACGATGCCCTCAAACATTTGTTTGTTTGTTTTTTGTAGGGGGGGGTCCAATCTAGCAGGGCACTCCCTCTTGCCAGTACAGATGGACGACTTTCTATAATGTATTTAAGAGTTGGAGCAGATGAGAGGTTATATGAATATGTGTCAGAGGTGGGACCTGACTCGGGTATTCTTGCTCCCAAAACTTGTCTGAGACACAGAGAAATTAGGTGACCTGCCTTGGAGCACAGCTAGGAAATGTTTAAGGTGTGTTGGACAAGAGTATGATATGAGAATGGGATATTATTGTGCTCTAAGAAATGACAAAGGGGGATGATTTCGGAAAACCCCAAGAAAACTTGTATTAATTGAGGCAAAGTGAGGTAAGCAGAAACAGGAGAACCATTTGAAAGATGGCAACAATATGGGAAAGACAAACAGCCTTTGAAAGCCCTAGGAACTCTAAGCAACACAATTTGTGATAAAACATTACACACACCTCTAGAGAGAGAGCTGATGGACTCTTAAAGTGTGGGTTTTAGAGGGTACCTGGATAACGTGGAAATTTGTTTTGTTTGACCACCCTGATTTGTAATGATTTGGTTTTGCACACTTTCTCGATGAGTGGGGAAGGGGGTGGAAGTAGGAAGGAGACAATTCAAACCTGAAATTGAAATAAAAATGAATTAAATTAGAAAGAAAAAAGTAACATCTTCAATATGATTCTAGGTCTTTCAAACTTTGTCTGCTGCTCTTTGCATTGTACCACTGCTCTCTAAAACAGAGAGGGCTAACAATTTTTTTTGTTCCTAGGAGTATATCTTCCCCGGGGATTTGAGGAGAAGGGGATAAGAAATAGAGTCAAGACAGAACAGATCTGGCTTTCAGAACTGGAATTCTGGAGACTCAGAAAACAATTCCTTGTTGAAAATATTTCACGTGGTGGCTGAGTGAAATTGAAATGAGCGAGTATGCTATGGATTTCGGGTCCGGTCCAGAATATGGATGAACCAGTAGGCAAAGCATCGTTTCTGCGGGGAAATGTGTTCTGAGTTCCCAACAACCAATTTATAAATGAAACCTTGGAAACTGGAGCTCCGGGTGGCCCATATTTCATGTTCTGCTTCTGCAGTAAAGGAAGGAAGTGAATTCTATCAGGTATCCACATTTCATTGCCACAAAAATAGCATTGAAGTTACCTGAGGAAAGAAAAAAAAAGATCGCTTTGCTTCCTCTTGGGGCCAGCCAGTCCAACAAACATTTCTTATGTGTTTGAGAATCTTTGGACATGCTGGGCCTTTTTGCAAGGCATCAAAGCACACCTGATTTTACCCACGAAACCAAAATGCACATGGCCAATCCATTCCCCTTTTATACTCAAATGGAAGTACTGATTGTGCCCAGTGCTTTTAAACCTGTTTAAGATTTGAAGCAAGTCAAGCTTCCTGGGTAACCAAGAAACATCTTAGGAAAAACTGATTACAGGATTGAGTATTAAAAAGGTGGCTAGAGATCACCATATCTAATCCCCCCTTTTTACAAAGGTCTAGGGAAGGGGGGTGACTTGCCCCAAGATCACATAGATAGCTATTCCCCGAGCCAAGATTTGAACAGATTTTGAAACTCAAAATTCAGTGGTACAATAGACAGAGCACTGAACTTAACAGCCAGGGAACATTTGAGTTTAGATTCTGCTCAAATAATTATTAGCTGTGTGATCCTGGGCAAGTCACTTAGACTTATCTATTAGTTTCCTTATCTGGAAAAAACAGGCTATTAAGAGCATCTACTTCACAGGGTTTTTTCTGGTGACCGAACAAGGTATTTGTAAAGCACTTTGCAAACATCAAAGCCCAGCATAAGTGTTAGCTATTATTATTAGCACCCGTGGACGCCAAGCTGAGTGTGAGCTTAAGCAGACAGCCATTCCAGCTGCCTGTAGTTCCCAGTCATGTTTCAACTCAAATTCAATACCAACATCTGAGCAGTCTGCCCCACTACAGGAAAGAAGCCACTGTACCTGGCAATGCGTGTTTTCACTTCCTTGCCATGTGCAAAGCGATAATTGTTTAGAAGACTCTTAACTTAGCTATGCTCTTTTTTCCTGTTCTGAAAACCAGAGTCCAGGAGAAGCCAATGGGAAATCCATGTTATCAGCAAGACTTGGTTGGCCAAGGAATTGTCTAAAGAGTCACACTGACGTTATGGCTCCAGTCACCCTATTTCTTGAATCGCCAATCATGACACATTCTCACAAAGGGTTTTTTTCTGATTTGTGGCCTCCAAAACGGGATGAAAGAAAAGCATAGAAATTGACAGACGTAGAAATTGATGGCCACCAGCCCATTACTTGCCTTGCCCCATTTATATACACTTGCACCACTCCATACACCTACGTACCAAAGATATAATAAGAGCCAGTCAGCTCCACCTCAGCTACCCAAAGGGATGATTATGCCTTTGTTCTCACTAGTACCCACAGCAGTGCCAACTCAGAAACTCCTCTCTTTGACCATCTCTCTCTCTGCTTGACTACCCCTAATTGGATCCCTCATTCCCATAGCAATCCCCAGGTCCTCCATTTCATCCCATTCATCCCATCCTTATTCTGAGCTCACTCTTCTCTCCGTCCAATCATAACTTTATAGTTAACCAACTGAATCTTCCTCTTCTCTCCCCTATCCTGTCCTGTGATTCATATCCTGATGATCTGAAGCTCTAGGTTACTTCCACCATCATTTCCTGCAATGCAATGAGCTATGAGCTATGAGCACTCAGACACTAACCCAACCTCAAAATCACTTCAAGATTCTTTTCCCCAATTTTATATCTCTAGATGCTTACTTGCATAAAATAGAGAAAGAGAAAATCAATGAATTGGACTTGCAACTAAAAAAGCTAGAAAAAGAACAAATTTTAAAACCCCCAATTAAATACCAAACTTGAAATTCTAAAAAAAAGAGAGAGATTAATAAAATTGAAAGTAAAAAAAAACCTATTGAATTAATAAACAAAACTAAAAGTTGGTTTTATGAAAAAAAAATAGGTAAACCTTTAGTTATTTGATTAGGAAAAGGAAAGAGGAAAATCAAATTGTTAGTCTTAAAAATGAAAAGGGAGAACTTTCCACCAATGACGGGGAAATTAGAGCAATTTATTAGGAGTTATTTTGCCAAACTTTATGCCTATAAATTCAAAAACCTAAATGAAATGGAAGAATACCTACAAAAATATAGCTTGCCAAGATTAACAGAAGAGGAAATAAATTACTTAAATAGGCCCATTTTAGAAAAAGAAATAGAACAAGCTATTAATCAACTCCCTAAGAAAAAATCCCCAGGACCAGATGGATTTACATGTGAATTCTACCAAACATTTAAAGAACAATTAACTCCAGTGCTAGATAAACTATTTGAAAAAAGTAGGTAATGAAGGATTTCTACCAAACTCCTTTTATGACACAGACATGGTACTGATACCTAACCAGGAAGGTTGAAAACAGAGAAAGAAAATTATAGACCAATCTCCCTAATGAATATTGATGCAAAAATCTGAAATAAAATATTAGTAAAGAGATTACAGAAAATCATCCCCAGGATAATACACCAAGAATGCAGGGCTGGTTCAATATCAGGAAAACTATTAGAATAATTGAGTGTATCAATAATCCAATTAACAAAAACCATATGATCATCTCAATAGATGCAGAAAAAGCATTTGATAAAATCCAACATCCAGTCCCATTAAAAACACTTGAGAGTATAGGAAAAAATGGACTTTTCCTTAAAATAGTCAGTAGCATCTATTTAAAACCATCAGCAAGCATCATATGTAATGGTGATAAATTGGACACTTAATTTGTTCCTGACTGCTATAAGGCAATCTTTTTACGTGTCCTTTATCTAGATCTCTCAGTGGCTATTCCTGTCCTTCCCTTTTCTCTGCAAGCCTCCAGGGTTGCCATGAATGCCTACTGCTCAGCAGATGTCCTGGCCTGCCATGTTATTGAGCAAAGGAAGACCATCCATTGTGAGCTCTCTCATGGAACCAAACAAGTACAAAAGCATTTATCAAGCATCTACTGAGTGCCAGTTTCCCCTCCCAGAACACTGCTTTATCATGCCAGAGAGGCTCTCAGAGCTCAAGAAAACCAAGCTGGGCTCTGTAAGGTTGTCCAAAACGGACAGGTCACAGTGGAGGCTTTGGTCAAGAGAGTTCACGAGAGGATAGTCCAGTCGGTTTGCATGGATCTCCAGAACTGACAGTCATTGAGGGATGGTCTTAGAGGAAATGTGTAGAAGAATTGGAAAGATAGGAACATATGCACATCTCACTCAGAAATAATGATTGGCAAGTCCAGTGGCATGGAGATGGTTTTGACAGTGGAACAGGGATTACAAAGAGCTCAGGGCAATAGGCTGGGCAGTAAGGTACTGGAAAGGAATACAACTCTGGAGGAAGAAGAAAGAAGGCTCAGGAGAGGTTAGTGTGGGCATGTCAGGTGCTTCTGAGGCCTGGAGCCTGGATGACTTCCCTTGGATCAGGGGAGCCAATACAGTAGGAAGTTAATTATTGTGATAAGCCCCTATAAGGGGTATCAGCCAAACACAGAATTCATCTGTCCCAAGATTATAAATGGAATAGAGGAAGGGGATGGATGCCAGAGATATTATGGAGGTGATATGAATAAGCTTGTCAATTGATTGAATATGAGGGGAGGGAAAAATTGGGCATGGCTGAAGTTACAGACCTAGGTGGCGAGGGGGATAGTATGTCCTCCACAGAAATAGAGAAACTTCGGGGCTGCTAGGTGGTACAATAAGTAGAGCACCAGCCCTGAAGTTAGGAGGACCTGAGTTCAAATCTGAAATCAGACACTTAATACTTCCTAGCTATGTGACCTTGGGCAAGTCACTTAACACCAATTGCTTCAGAAAAAAGAAAAAAAGAAAAAGAAAGAAGACAAACTTGGAGGAGGAAATTCAGGAAGACCTGAGTTCAAATCTGGTCTCAGACACATAATGCTTCCTAGCTCTGTGACCTTGGGCAAGTCACTTAACTACAATTGCCTCAGGGGAAAAAAAAGAAAGAAAAAAGAAATAGAGAAACTTGGAGGGAGAGATTTCAAAGGAGATTGTGTGGCCTGGACTATCAGGGCTACTCTCCCTTCTTTCCATCATCCCTCTCCCTCTATTCTATCCAAGACTGATGAGAGAGCGAGGAGTCCTAGGTGTGACTACAGGAAAGGATGTGCTAGAGCCAGTTGAATAGCTGAGAATCATTATTAAACATTTATCGATAAACATTTCCAAAGATTGTTAAATTTTCAATGTGAGCATTTACACATCAGAAATCGGCCAAACTACAGGGCTTGATTTATTGTCGTGGTGATTGTCTAGAACCTAAGAAAGTGGTAGAGAAACTGTTAATAGTAAAGATTCAACTTCGATAGGGTTCCTACCTTTTAAAAGATCTGATTGTTAAATATTTCCTAACATACTCCTGGCTGAAAGGCCAAGGGCTCAGACTGCCCCATGTCAGAGCCCCACTAAGCGCTTCCAAACTAGCCAGTTATCAAAAGCTCTGCTCTCATAAAGTGGTCCCTACAGTGCCTTGGCTTATGTGCCCCTTTCAACCTTCCTCACTTCAGCATGCACTCCTCCTTTTTTAATTTAGCTTTGGCCAGATGCAACCCACTGCCAATAGTGCCCTTGATCCTCGCTGGTCCTGGTGACATACGGGCAAGAGGCCTGGACAGAAAAATGTCTCCATCCCCTCATTCAGCAAGGACTTAGTGAAGGCCCGATCTGGGCAGCAAGCTGTGCAGGACAATTTTCCAGGAGATGGGGGGGACTTCCTTAGGGGATCTTTTACCTGTTCACGCCAGTGCTCTTCATCGCTCAGCAGGGTGCCCCACTTCCTCAGATCCAAACTTTACCTTCATACATGGTATCTGGTACGGCCTGTTCCACTTGATTGTGGGCTTCCCAGGCCCCTTGGGTGGAACTGATTGGAGGTCTTCTCCCAATGGACTTCCATACTTTACCTCCAGACCCCACCTTTGAGTGTCCCTGGATAAAGCAGGCAGTTATTTCCCTGCCTTGGCTTAGTAAGCATATAATAAATGTATATTGATTGATTGATTGAACTTAGGGCTTGGGAAGGAAAGCAAAAAAGCCATTCCAAATGACATCCTAATTACAAGTGGTCAATATTAGGAACAGGGTTGCAGGGGGAACCACTAAAATCAAAAGATCATAGATTTGGAGTCTAAAAGGCCCTCAGAGCTGATCTGTTCAACTACCCGTCCTCCCCATCTTAAAGATGGGGAAACTGAGGCCAAGAAAAGTTCTATGATTTGCCTGAAGTCACAAGACTGAGAGTCAGAAGAGACCGCAAAGGTAATTTAGCCCCAAGTCCTTCATATTACAGAGGAAATTGGACCCAGAGTGGTTAAGAGGCTTGCCAAGGTCATAGGATTTTAAAAATAGAATTGGAAGGGTCCAGGGTCCTTTGAGATCGTCTAGTCCAATGCTTTGATCTTAAAGACGAGGAAACTGAGGCCCAGGGGGAGTTGAGTGAATCCATCACCTAAGGTCACAGAGCTAATAATACTAAGTGTTGGAGCTAGAACTTGAGCTTTAGCAGCTTGCCTTTCTAAATAAAGTCAATGGACACATTCCTGTAAACACTGGCCAACTCATGGAGCTGAACCAAGTGAATTTGAGAGAGAGATCCCTGGGCTCAGAGGATCCTGAGTACCTGGGCTCCAGGGACCCTCACCTCCCTCCTGGAGATGTCCCTAAGGGAATTTGCCTTGGACTCTTTTGGTACTTGGTGGGGGGCATCCCATCATCCCTCCCAAACCCAGGACTGTGCCCAAAGGATACTGCCCTTCTCCTCTCCCCAAGCCAAGGAGCATAGGTTTTTTTCATGCCCTGTTACACTGGGTATTTGGTATTTTCAGGACAGAACTCCCTCACCCACAGACTGTGAGGCGCTTTGGAGAACAACTGTGTTTTCTAACCTTTTCCAAAGTTGCTCTTGGCACAAGGGGCCTGGAAAGCAAGCGAGCATGCCCTGGCCGGAGGCAGGCAGCATATACCCTTGGCGGATTGCACCCAAGTCACGTCCACTGAGATTCCAGGCTCCGGGTAGAGGGAGATCATTTGCTGGATGCTGAAGGAGAACCACGCCTCCCTCCATCCCATCCCCCAGTCACCCACTAGCCCCAAAGCTGATGCTCCTTTCCCCAATCCTTGGAGCTCTTCTAAAGCTGCTGCCCCTGGCTAGATGTTCTCCTTCCCAATCTCTCCCTAGGTTGGCTGGGCTCCCAAGTGTCTTGGAGATCTGGCACTAGAAGGCTTGTGGGAATGGGCCCCCCAGGAGGTCTATGAAAGCTAGAACCAAGGCAAGTTTCTCCTTCGCTCCAGCCTTGAAGTGCCCCAGTTATGGGAAAGGCAGCAAGGCCAGGGCTGGGGGTTGGAGCAGCCAGGTCTAGGCAACTTGGGTCCCCGGCTGAAAGGAGAGGCAGGGGAATATGGGCTGCCGAGGTGTGGTGGAAACTTGAAGAAAGCAGTTCCGACTCCGGGGCAAAGCTGGGCAGGACAGGTCCTGAATCCGGCTTGAAAAAGTGAAGGGTTGTAGCAGAACCGAGTGTGAGCATTTTGTCTTCATGGGTAGGAACATGTGTGCTCTGGTCCCTTGCAAAAGGGCATTTGTGGCCAGATTCCAATTAACCCCTCCCGGCAACACAAATCCATGAAAAATGTGTATCAGATTGGCCAACCCCCAAGGTACAACTGGTCTGTGTGGAGTAGTAGAGGGTACAGAGGCTGTGTTCTCCCCCTCAGCCCACCACCTCCACCTCCACTGTTGGGTTCTGAGGGCACTCGAGGAGGGGAGTGAAAGGGTATCCTCCAGAGGCTTTATCAGCCTTTCACCCTTTGCCAGTGTGGGAAGGGTTGCAAAGTTTATTGTGGAAATAATCATTATGGCCTGTACCCTCTCTCCTGCTATTGGAGGGTGGCTGGTAAGGGGCAAAGTGATTGGAGCAGCGGCGTTCCTGAGCGTCCTGGTCTGGCTGTGGGAGGTGAAAGCGGGCCTGAGGCGTCTCGGGGATGGTCCTGGGTCCCTAGAACTTACCTGCACGGTTTACTGGGCTGAGAGAAAGAACGGCCAAATGAGTGTGCCAGCCATTGCCTCCGTCAGTACCGGAAGGCCAGGGAGCCACGTCAAAATGACCCCAACTGTTTCGAAGTGCTCAGAAGTCCACCTTGCAAGCCATTTATCTATATGTGCAAGCAGGCTGTGGCTGTGGTCGAAGGGAAGCGCGTGTGTGGAGGTGCTCCCTCGCTCCAGCCCGGCCCTCTAGCCAACAGGGAGACAAGACTTGCTAGTCCTACACCGTGATTCTAAGCAGTCTAGAGACTTTTGTGTCAGCTAAAAATCTTGGCCCTTCTTTTCTTAGGTTCGTAGTTTTAGACCCAATAAACTTGCTCCCAGTCTCACAGTCAGTTAAGTAAGCAGAACCAAAATTCAACTCATAGTCTAATGACTCCAGACCTAAGTGTCTGCGGCCCTTAGGCCTACGTTCCTGCCCTACCAGGCCCATAGCTTTAAACAAAAGGACCAAAACAGGTCCTGCGTAGAAAAAGGAGCAGCTGAGGAAATGTTCCTCAGTGAAAAATCTAACAAAAGATCTAATTGATCTTTGGACCCTCTCCAGCCTCCCCTCCCTCACACCCCATACCTAAGTGTTAGAGTATCCATGGCAGGAAGAGGAACTGATTGGGGCGACAAGGCCCCCATCCCAGACTGTCCTCGTTTGCCCAGTTCTCCCATCCCTCTTCAAGTTGTAATAAATACCATTATGTCCCACACTTGGGCATTGGGAAAGGACACAGGGACAGCATGGTGTTAACCAGCCCTTCTTCCTAGGACCAGTAAGAAAGGAGAGATAGGGTAACTTGCTTATTCCCACCACACATAAATATCCCCCTCCACCTGTAACCCACTTGGGCAATCCCAGACACCATTCCTGTCTTCTGTGGACCCTGAGCAAGTTCCTTATTATGTGTGCCTGGACAGGTCACAGGAATTAGGGCGGGCAGGGTCCCGCAAGGCCCACTACTTCCATCCTCGGGCCAGGGAAGCAGAGCGACCCTCCCCGGGCACACATAATAAGAAACAGAGCCGGGACCTGCAACTGTGTGTTCTGACTCTAAATCCAGTGCCAGGGGACTGGGCAATATGTGAAAAGGAAAAAACATGAAAGTTATCAAATTCATTCAACACAGTTAATATCTATTGAACAATGAATAGAACGGCGCAAATGGTATCAAACAAGAACAAGCAAGAGCAATTGGCTTTCTAAACTGCAGGGAGAGTCAGTCCACCTGATTTTTGCTAAACAGTTTAAGGTTGTGGTCCTCTCCCAGTTCTGACCCTTCAGGATGAAGGGTGGAAAGAGGGTATATCAAATTTTTAAGGCTTACTACTATCAGATTCCTGAAAGGAGAGTTTCTCGATTTGGGCTGAGAGCTCCATAGCCTCATCTACCTCCCCCTCCATTTTCTGTTCTTTCCCTCCACCCTCCTTTTCCTCTCCTTCCTGCTCATCTCCTCTTTCTTCGACTATGTCTTTTTCTTTGACTATGTCTTTTTCTTCGACTATGTCTTTTTCTTCCCTTTCCTGTGCCTCTCCTTTTTCTTCTACTATGTCTTTTTCTACTCCTCTTTCCTTTTCCTCTCCTTCTCCTTTTGCCTCTCCTTCTCCTTTTTCCTCTTGAAGTTTTTTTTTTTTTACCACTTTCTGTTGGTCTCCTTCCCGGTCTTTCTTTATGTCTCCGTCTCCTCCTTCTTGTTGTTGTCCATCAAGTTTTGTGTAGAGTTTTCCCTCCTCCCTCCCTAACTGTTCTTCTACACCCTCCATTTCTTTGTCCTCTGCATTTCCTTGTTTGTTTCCTCCGGCTGTGTTGTCATCAGTTTGTGTACTCTCCCCTTGGTCCTCTCCTTTTGTTCCCTCTGTTTTCTCCATTTCAATACTCTTTTTCTGTTCATCTCCATCATCCTGTGGTTTTGTTATTTCTTGGTCCTCTATTACTTTTTGTTCATCTCTTTCCATCTCCATTACTCGCTGGTCCTCTAGCACTTCTTGTTCATCTCCTTCCATCTCCATTACTCGCTGGTCCTCTAGCACTTCTTGTTCATCTCCTTCCATCTCCATTACTCGCTGGTCCTCTAGCACTTCTTGTTCATCTCCTTCCATCTCCATTACTCGCTGGTCCTCTAGCACTTCTTGTTCATCTCCTTCCATCTCCATTACTCGCTGGTCCTCTAGCACTTCTTGTTCATCTCCTTCCATCTCCATTACTCGCTGGTCCTCTAGCACTTCTTGTTCATCTGCCCTTCGTTCTATTGCTCCCCGCTCCTCTATTACTTGTCTGTCTCCTTCCATCTCCATTACTCGCTGGTCCTCTAGCACTTCTTGTTCATCTCCTTCCATCTCCATTACTCGCTGGTCCTCTAGCACTTCTTGTTCATCTGCCCTTCGTTCTATTGCTCCCCGCTCCTCTATTAATTGTCCATCTCCTTCCATCTCCATTACTCTCTGGTCTTCTATCACTTCTTGTTCATCTCCTTCCTGTTCATCTCTCTGTTGCCGTTCTATTACTCTCTGGTCCTCTATTACTTCTTGTTCATCATCTTGTTCATCTCCAGGTTGTTCCACTATTCCGTGTTCCTCTACTGCTTCTTGTTCATCTCCTCCATCCTGTCGTTCTGTTACTCCCTGCTCCTCTACTGCTTCTTGTTCATCTCCTCCATCCTGTCGTTCTGTTACTCCCTGCTCCTCTACTGCTTCTTGTTCATCTCCTCCATCCTGTCGTTCTGTCACTCCCTGCTCCTCTACTGCTTCTTGTTCATCTCCTCCATCCTGTCGTTCTGTCACTCCCTGCTCCTCTACTGCTTCTTGTTCATCTCCTTCCTCCTGTTTCTCTCCCTCATTTTCAAACTCTATTACTTCCTCCATTGCTTGCCATATTCTTTCTTGCTCCTCTCTTTCATTCTCCTCCTCATACACTCTCACCCAGTCCTCCCCTTCCATCCAGTCTTTTATTTCTTGGTCGTCATCTGCATACCTGTCCTCCCTTACCAATCCTTCTTTAGAAGAGGAAGGCTTCTCCAACCCCTCTGCTGCTGGCAAGCTGCTAGAGGCAGCAGAGCTGTCACTACGAGGAACTTCGGGACCAAAACTGGGGAGGATGACAGCAGACTCAGGCTCAGACTGAGCTTCACATGGCAACTGCTCACCGTCTCCCTTGTCACTTTCGGGCACTGGCTGGGCTTCTGGCTTGTTCTCACGAAGGAAGCACGCCATAGTGTGATCAAAGAAAGTAGTAAGTGGCTTAGTGATGCTAGAGCCTGGGGAGATGGCAATGTCCAAGGAGGGAGGGCTGGGGAACCTGAAGGCTGGAGGGCTGGGAGCCACAAAGCCCGGGGGGCTAGCAGTCTTTGAACTTGGAGGTCCTGTGGGGACCACAGAGCTGGAGAACTTGAATTGGGCAGGACTACAAATACTGGATCTTGCAGGTGAGCCAGACTCTGGAGAGTCACAAATCTCGAAGGGCAAAGGGCTAGAAGCCTCTTGGGAGTCAGAGCTAGGTTGCAAGCTGGATGGAGAAGCAATCGCTGATTCTGGAAGACTGGTACTCGAGAAGGGCAGGGTGGCAGAACCCAAGGGAGTGGGAAACAAAGGAGTTGAGATGGAAACCTGTGCTGGTGGCTCAGGAGCAAGGTCAGCTGAGGCGTCAGCAACTGATGAGCTAGACTCTTCCTGGAGTGGAGGCTCCGAAGGTGGGCATACCTCGAGGTGACAAAACTTCTCAATTATGGAAGCAGGTGTACGGACCAATCTGACTGTGGGGAGAGAGATCACTGGCATCTCAGGAACAGAAACTGATACCCTAGAAGTTGAAGGGATAACAACCCTGGGGATGCGAACGGTGCAAATCTTTGGGAGAACAGCTTTCTTAGGCCTGGTTGTGGTGTGGGGTGCCTTCCCCCGGGACCCAGAGGTGCTGGGCTTAGGAGTGGAGACTGAGCTGGAGGTACTGGGACCCTTGGTGGTGGCGGTGGTGGTGGCGGTGGCGGCAGCAGCGGCAGTGGCGGTGGTGGCAGCAGCGGTGGTGGCAGCAGTGGTGGTGGCGGCAGCGGTGGCGGTGGTGGCAGCAGCAGCGGTGGCGGCAGCGGTGGCGGTGGTGGCAGCAGCAGCGGTGGCAGTGGTGGCAGCAGCGGCAGTGGCGGTAGCGGCAGCAGCAGCAGTGGCAGTGGCAGCGGTGGCGGCGGCGGCGGCAGCAGCGGTGGCAGTGGCAATGGCGGTGGCAGCAGTAGGGGCTACCCTGAAGCCGGGATGGTGTACGTTCCTATGCTTGCGCAGAGAGCTGGGATGAGTGTAGGCCTTGTTGCAACCTGGAAACTTGCAGGTGTATGGCCTGTTTCTGGTGTGCACGTGAACATGCTTGCTTTTGTCGCTGCAGTTGGCAAATGCCTTATCACATCCTTGGAAAGGACACTTGAACGGCTTTTCACCTGGAAATAGAAACCCAAATATCACACATTGGCCACCATGGAGTAAATAAGCAGGATAACAACAAGCAGGAGGCAACAAGTCATTTCCCAGATCAAAAGAACCCATTATTTTAGGATTGGTTTTTTTGTACTAGTAACTCTCCCTTTCTTGCCCCCTCCTTACCTCCCCACCATATCCCTGCACCTTTTAATTACTCTGCCTTTCAGAAACATCTGTGTGATCTGCTGCCTCAGTGATAGACACTAAGGTAGCCCCCACACTATGGTCTGGAAATCATGGCAATACACAAGCCCCTTTCAAGTATGTGGAAAAGACAAAAAGCGGGCCCCCATAAGCACCTGCGTACAATTGTGTCAGGGATTGTTTTTTGTCATTTATCTCCAGCCTGCTTGTAGGGTCTCCTCTCTAGTTTATTTCAGAAAAAAAAAAGGATTTCCTAGAATATTCTTTGTCTTGAAAATGAAAGGAAACAGATAGAGGGGAGAAACCCAACTAGGGGATGACTCCTATTTCTTAGTTCCTCTCTTGATTGTTGTTCTCATCTTTAGTCTAAACTTGAGTTTGGCCCCCAAATCTCAGGCAGATATAGAGTGAACAGAGCAGGTTGATTCTCCTTTCTCCCCATCTGGTAACATTGTCTTCCAAATCCTGTCCTTGCTAAATGGAGGGGACAGCTGGGATGAGGTGAGGTGCAACAAGAGATCCCATCCAGGAAAGGGTTCAAAGCAGAAGCATTTCTGGAGGATCATGGGATTTGGGTATTTAAGGTACCTGGAAGATTATGTGGTTCATAAAAATTTATGGATGGATTTGGGCGGGGAGGGGTATGGGCTAAAGATAGCAAAGCCTGTGATCTGACCTAGCTCTGGGAGGGAGTTTGTTGAATTAGGAAGCCTGGAGAATCCAGGTTCAAATCTTTAATAAATCACTTTAGTTCTCTAGGTCTCAGTTTTCTTCTCTGTTAAATGAGATAATTAAATTAAATCAGGGATTTTTAAGGGGTTAGATAGATTCCAAGAGGGTAAAAACATGGATGGGGAGGGGGAAGAATGATATCTTTATTTTCACTAAAGTCTAACTAAAATGGAACATTTCCTTCAATTGCTTTCAAACATGGTTCTGAGAAGGAGGACCTAGCTTGTCCAGGACAATCAAGCTTAAGATGCTATACTAGCAGTTCTTAATGGGTTTTCAAAAAGTCTCCTGTCTACCTACAAACCAGAAACTTCCCCCTCCAATGATACCTTCTAGATTTTCAACATGTCAGTGAATCTGCAAGTCAGAGACGATGACAGGAGGAGGAGAGAGCTTTAAGCTAGGATCCCACCCAGGGAAGGGGTTATAGAGGCAGATTGAATGTCTCCAATGAGAAATCTGCACTGTTTTCTTTATTATTGTGGTTATTGGTATTTCTTTTTTAGTTCATGATGATCTCATAGTCCAGAAGGCTTCTTTTGGCCAGTGGGACATAGGGCAGGGCTGACATGGATAAGGACCAGGTTAGTGCTGGGAAGGCATGCTGTCCAGGTTCTCTTAAGAGAGTTTGGAAAGCAAAATGAAACTGCCCAAAATGCAATCCCCTTTAATATATATTTCTACCACGTTTAACTTATATTGAACTACTTGCCATCTAGGGGAGGACATGGGGGAAAGAAGGGAAAATTGGAACACAAGGTTTACAAGGGCTAAAATGTTAAAGAATTGTCCATGCATATGTTTTGAAAAATAAAAAGCCTTAAGAAAAAAAAGAAATATAATAATGATAACGATAGTAAAAAAAAAAAATTAATCCCCACCCCTGCTCCCCATCACAAATGTTAAGGCTTTTTGGCAACTAATGTAGCAGTATTTAAGTCCTAGGGGAACTCAGATCCTAGAGAAAATGGGGGTTCTGGGCTTGCCATTCTCTGATAACTGTTGTTATGCCACAGTCTCCTTGAGCTGTTCTACCTCAGTTTCCTTGCACTAGTTTTCCCTTATTGTGCTGACGGAGTTTCCCTGAATTGTTCTATCTCAGTTTCCTTAACTGTTCTGCTTCAATCCCCTTAAGTTGTAAAACCCCTCTCTGGTTCATTAAGACTGAGGACCATTTGCTCTAAAGTTATAAATTGTCAATGAGAGATGAGGAGCAGATCAGACATCCTGGCTCCTAGCTCCTTCTGCCCTCAAAGAATTTAGGACACTGCCCCTCTAAAATATTCCAAAAGAAAAGACTATCCCGGATACTTCATTCACATCTTTACTTCTGTTTATTCAAACATCCTGACTCTGGCTCTTAGTAAGAATTTCTAGTCTCCCCCAATCCTGACAGTACCAAATGGAAACTTGCCACTTTTAGTGTTCTGACTCAGTCCCTGCCTTGGTCTACCCCTGTAGCTGAGCCATGTGGGGTATATATGTCATTGTGAACCCATATTCATCACTGGATACTTTGAGACGAGAGTCTTGTCCAGTCAATTATGCTCTGCAATTAAAATATTAAAAACTCTCTAATCTCTACCTTGCCTCGTTTCTCCAGCATTACATTTTGGAGGCCCCAGCGAGATAATAGAGATTGAGGACAGGATTAGAGATTAGAGACCTCTTGGTCCCCACCTAGGCCTGGGGCGGCTCAGGATCTGGGTCTATTCCTAGGGAAAAAAACAAAAACAAAACAGCCTTCTGGGTTCCTCCAGAATCTCCAGGAAAAGAAGCAGCTCTTCAGTCGCGGACATGCCTACAGATTGATCGATCAATTCAGCTATTGGGAGAGTAAGTGACGTGTCCATTTTAGGACACCTGGCCTGCCTGTTCTGTGTGGTTATGCTAAAACATCTGTACATTCAGAATAATAATATGCCGACAGGCATCAAATTCTGAGTAGGGTATCATTCTGGGACGCTGGAAGATATCCTCTGGGCTGTCTTATGTCTTATATGCTTGTTAATGTTGTGGCTGCAGTCTGTGTGATTTGTGTTCTGTGTTCTATGTGATGTGTTTTCTATGTTCTGTGTGATTTGTCTGTTTTGTTAATATAAGAGCTCTACTAAGTTTTAAGAACAATGATTAAGAAATTTGGGAATTGGTTATTTGAAAATTTGCTTGTGATTTTAAATTTTTTAACCCGATGTACTAATTTGTAAGTAAATGGAACTTGGCTATTTTAAACTGACAGGAAAGTTTTTCCTTCACAGCAGTTTTCAGAGCCTTCTAGACTAAAGGGCAATAAAAGCTTATCTGATCAAAACTCAGGCAGTAGAAAAACATTTGATTAGAAATATTGGGATGATTCTAAAATTATGGGAAATATAATTTTGCTACTGCCTTTGCATCCTAGATTTGTTATTCTGAGTCTAAGATCTTGGAATTTGTTTGAATATTGATACCTTTATTACTAAAGAGGTAGGGAAATAACAATGGATTTCAAACTTAGCCTAGGCCAGGCCATAAAAACTCTTCCTGGACAGATAAGAGAGATGCAAATTGCTGTTAGCCAAACACTCAGGCAGAAAAAAAAAGAGAAAAACAAACAAGCAAAAAAAAAAACAAAAAAACAAAAAAAAAAAAAAAAACTTGTTTAAAAAAAAAAACTGGTTTGATTCAGTTTATTTGGTAACATTGTAAGTTATGTTTTCTGGAGTTTTGAGCTAGTCATTATATAGTGTGAATCTTCCAGGTTTTGAAGGAAAAGGAAGAGGAAAGCAGGTGATTTAGGAAGGAATGATCTTTAGGAGCAATTAAAGGTTTAGATGATTTTAGGGAATAAGAGAAGGTATTGGGAAGGTATTTGGGAGTAGGAAGAAGAGGTGGGGGAGGGAGAAATGAGATCCTTTGTCTTCAAAGGTAAATATTCAATTCACCCTCCCGCTGCTTTCTGCAACTTTAGCAGTGGAGGTTCTAGTTAGGAAAGTTGTTGGAGCTTGTTTCAGAATGTAATAAGAGAAAAGGAGAAAGTTGGGAAGCTGGTGGACTTGGGAAGAAACTTGATATTGGGAGAAAGTGAATAAACTGATGGGCTAAATCTTGAGAAGGATTCCTGTGTAGGAAATTGAGTGGGGAACCTGAGGGAATTTTTGTCCAGGGATGCAGGAGTGGGGGAAGGGTGGTCACATGGAATCCTCTCCTCCCCTCACCCCACTAAGTGTGTGTGTGTGTGTGTGTGTGTGATTTGTTTTTTTTTAAACAAGTTACTACCAGTACAGCAAACTGTGATTTAAAGTGGAAGGCTTACTTTTAGATTGATTGAATATTGAATATAATGGTTTTCTTGTTTGATGAATATGGTCATAAATGTGATCCATGCTTTGGTAGGATTATTTCTAAAAGTTTAATTGCTATTTTTAAGAGCTTCTTGAATTCTTTTATGTGGAATTGGACATCCTGTATAAATTTAAATTGATTGTGTTTTATTGGGCCATCCTGAGGTTATTAAAGGGCCTCTAAAAATAATAGTTTTTTTCTTTGTCCTTTTGAAAATGTTTCTGTTATGGACAATATGCAATTTGGGATATTTTTCTATGTATTGGGTATTTTAAAAGCAAACTGATTTGTATGTATAATGTTCACTTATGAAACATCTACTTGGATATGATAATTGTTTAAGTTATGAACTTATTGGGACAAATTCCTTACTGCTATCAATATAAGGTTATGATAAATATTTGCTTAGGGTTTATCTGAAATCTGATTAATGGAATCTGTCATTGGAGGTAAAATTTCTTGGGCTAATAGTTAATTAGTTAATACTATTTAGGAGTTTTAAAGCTCCTCCTTCTTATAGTTAGTGGGACAATTGATTGGGAAAAAAACTAGGTTAAAGCTATTTTATTCTGTATGTGCTGATGGTTGAGTTTTAACTGCTTATGTTATAGTTATGTTCTTGCATTATTTCCTCCTGTAACTGATTTCTATGATCAGAGCAATGGTCAATAGAATTGTTCATGCAATTCAAATTATGTCATACCTTGCTGTTTTTAGTCTGATTATATGTAATCATTGTATCCTAAATGCTTGAGCAAATAAGTTTTAAGTCTGGTCATTTGTCTGTTACAGGAGATTTGTGTTTTGTTTTTTTAAGGTTTCTAAATGATAAGAGGACAATTAACAGTGGTCTGTGAGACCTAACTGTTATTAAGACTAGGGACTACAGCCATTTGCCTGGCCTGTAAAGCAAATTCATCTTTTCACATAGGAAGCTGCTGGCCAATCTATTTTGGCCTCCCCATATTTTGCTGCAGTCCTGTGGACCAGTCTTTCTAACCTTTCTTTGTTAGATTTATGATTTTTTGTTCTAGATTTTGGTCAAATTACAGACATTGACTTGCTTCTGGGACCTAGATCAACTTTGATCAGCTTTGATTGTCAGTGCGGCACACCCACCCTCTGCATGGAATGAGAGCCTTTGATCATTTATCAGCCTGCAGCAGTTTTAGATAAGACCATGGACTGAACCCTGCATCTAGTGAACTTTGGACTGATATGGGAACTTTATTTTTTTATTAATTTTATAATTATAACATTTTTTTTGACAGTACATATGCCTGGGTAATTTTTTACAACATCATTCCTTGTACTCCCTTCTGTTCCAAATTTTCCCTCCTTCCCTCCACCCCCTCCCCTAGATGGCAGGAAGTCCCAGTGATATGAGAACTTTAGGAATGGTTGATGAGTGACTGTTAAACATTGCTTGAGCTATCTATTACTGAGTGTTTAAGATTTGGGATGGGATTTGTTAAAACTGTTTAACTATTGCTGTTATGTTTGAGGGCTTTTAGGAAATTTACTGTACTAGTCTGTTATGTGTAGGGATTAGGATTCACTCTTGGGATTCATATGTGGAATGGTCATTTGATAATTCCTTTCCATGAGAAAAAAGGGGGAAGAGATAGAAGATTGGGGAAATTAGTATATTTTTCTCAAAATACTTGAAAGAATGGGAACCCCCTAGCTCCTATTCACTTTGCCTTAGGTACTTCTGTCCCACCCTCTATCTTACTAGTTCAGATTGAATTTGGATGTCTTTTAAACAGTCCTTTTTTCATTTTATTATGTTTTAGCTTTGGAACCCCTTATTCTGTTAGAATTGCCCTGGCAAACTCAGTTTGGGGGATTTTTTTAAGAAACAATCAGAAATCAGACACCTGTCCTGGGACTAGCAGTCTCTCTGATCTGTTTCTCCACTCCTGTAACCCCAGTATATTAATTAGTATTTCAGCCATTTCAAAGGCCCTTGTAGTTTGATATAAGGCATCTGAAAGTCTGGGGTTTGCCTAACTTGATGGTCTAACTGTGCACAATCTACTCTGCAATCTGATCTTTTCTGCAGCCCTGTCTGTTCCTCTGGGCGGGGACAGGTGAAGATACTCCAAACCTCACCCTTCTCCCCTGGAGAGGGTGGCCCCTCTGAATGGGCCTTGAGCCTGTTGAGGCCTGCTACTCTGTAAGCAGAAGCTGAATTAAATGCACAAATGACTACATATCTAACTCACAGTGAACTGTCCATCTCAAACTGGATTCTCTGGCTGAGATGGTGCTCTAGAACTGTAGAGTACCTGACATGCTTGCAACAGGGAGCCTTTGTACGCTGTTAACTCTGGGGTTATCAGGGAGAGACTTGCTCTTACCATGAGCCCTTATATTTTTCTAGTTTTATTTTGGTTTATTTGCTTTACATAGGGTTGGTCAAAATTATGGTGCTAAGACCTTCCAGGTATCTAGAGGAAGGTGATTCAACGATTTGAATATTTAGGAGAGAGCATGTGAAATGTTATACCAGAATCCTTGAGCTGTTCTACCTCAGTTTCCCTGCACTAGTTTTCCCTTATTGTGCTGACTGAGTTTCCCTGAATTGTTCTATCTCAGTTTCCTTAACTGTTCTGCCTCAATCCCCTTAAGTTGTAAAACCCCTCTCTGGTTCATTAAGACTGAGGACCATTTGCTCTAAGGTTATAAATTGTCAATGAGAGATGAGGAGCAGATCAGACATCCTGGCTCCTAGCTCCTTCTGCCCTCAAAGAATTTAGGACACTGCTCCTCTAAAATATTCCAAAAGAAAAGACTATCCCGGATACTTCATTCACATCTTTACTTCTGTTTATTCAAACATCCTGACTCTGGCTCTTAGTAAGAATTTCTAGTCTCCCCCAATCCTGACAGTACCAAATGGAAACTTGCCACTTTCAGTGTTCTGACTCAGTCCCTGCCTTGGTCTACCCCTGTAGCTGAGCCATGTGGGTATATATGTCATTGTGAACTCATATTCATCACTGGATACTTTGAGACGAGAGTCTTGTCCAGTCAATTATGCTCTGCAATTAAAATATTAAAAACTCTCTAATCTCTATCTTGCCTCAGTTTCTCCGGCATTATACTATATTTGTACTACCGTGCACCTAATGCTCAGCACCTCTAAGTGTGTGTAAGGAAGAGATGAAGGAAGGGAGGAAAGAAACTTTTATTAAATGCCTACAACAATCCAGACCCTGCCCTAACTGCTTCATAAATATTATCTTATTTGTTCCTCACATTAACCCTGGGAGGTAGATGCTCTTCCCCCCAATATACAGAGGAGAAAACTGAGGCAAATAGGGGTTAAGGGACTTTCCCAGGATCATACAGCTAAGATATGTTTGAGGCTAGGTTAGAACTCAGGCCTTCCTGATTCCCTACTCAGTTCTCTACTTATGGAGCCCTCTCAAGGCCCATGGCCAAGACTACAGAAACACAACAGCCAGTGGCAGCTCTGTTCCTTATGGCACTCCCTAGCCATGTGGAGCCCTCTCAAGGCCCATGGCCAAGACTACAGAAACACAACAGTCAGTGGCAGCTCTGTTCCTTATGGCACTCCCTAGCCATGTGGAGCCCTCTCAAGGCCCATGGCCAAGACTGCAGAAACACAACAGCCAGTGGCAGCTCTGTTCCTTATGGCGCTCCCTAGTGGCCCAAGCAAAGACTACACAAACACAACACCCAGCAGTGGAGATCAAAAATTCTTGTTTTTCTGACAAAAGTCAGGTTTAGAGATTGGTAAACTCGAAAATGTAATATACCCGCTAAAATAAACAGGATTACAGTAAAAAATGAAATCATATTTGTCCCCTTTCCTGGCTCCCTGAGTTCTAACCTGCTTCCCTCATATTTCTAGAACTTTCTTCAGCTTCCCTCCATCCCGCCTTTTTTCTTGTCTCCTCCCTCCCTTGTCCTTCCACCTCCTTCTGCCATTTTCTTTTTGAGGAATGGGAAATAAAATATAAGATTTACCCACTGAAATAAAGTAGATTAGAATTTTAAAAAAAATTCTCATTTGTTCCCTTTCCCTGATAAAGATGATTACAGAAAAAAAATTATTTGTTCCCTTTCCATTCTAGAACTTAAAAAAAAGCATTTGTTCCCTTTCCATTCTAGAACTTTCTTCACCTTCCCTCCTTCCCGCCTTTTTTCTTGTCTCCTCCCTCCCGCCTTTTTTCTTGTCTCCTCCCTCCTTCTCCCACCTCCTTCCGCCATTTTCTCTTTGGGGAATAGGAAATAAAATATAAGATTTACCCACTGAAATAAAGTTGATTAGAATTTAAAAAAAACATTCACATTTGTTCCCTTTCCCTAATAAAGATGATTTACAATAAAAAAAACCAATCACATTTGTTCCCTTTCCCATCTCCCTGCTTCCCACATCTTTCTAGCATTTTCCTCAGCTTCCCTCCTTTCCCGTCTCCCTCCCCAATCGCCATTTTCTCTTTGGGGCAAGGGAAATAAAATATAAGACAAACCCGCTAAAATAAAGAGGATTATAATAAAAACAAACAAACCAAAAAAACAAAACAAAATAAAACAAAAACAAAAACAAAAAAAAATTCACATTTTTCCCTTTCCCCAATAAAGATGATTTACAATAAAAAACAATCACATTTGTTCCCTTTCCCATTTCCCCGCTTCCCACATCTTTCTAGCATTTTCCTCAGCTTCCCTCATTCCTGTCTCTCTCCCCCGTTCGCCATTTTCTCTTTGCTGCAAGGGAAATAAAATATAAGATAAACCCGCTAAAATAAAGAGGATTACAATAAAAGCAAACAAACAAACAAACAACAACAACAAAAACACAATCACATTTGTTTCCTTTCCTCAATAAAGATGATTACAATAAAAAACAATCACATTTGTTCCCTTTCCCATCTCCCCGCTTCCCACATCCTTCTAGCATTTTCCTCAGCTTCCCTCCTTCCTGTCTCTCTCCCCCAGGTCGCCATTTTCTCTTTGCGGCAAGGGAAATAAAATATAAGATAAACCCGCTAAAATAAAGAGGTTACAATAAAAGCAAACAAACAACAACAACAAAAACACAAATCACATTTGTTTCCTTTCCTCAATAAAGATGATTATAATAAAAAACAATCACATTTGTACCCTTTCCCATCTCCCCGCTTCCCACATCTTTCTAGCATTTTCCTCAGCTTCCCTTCTTCCTGTCTCTCTCCCCCGTTCGCCATTTTCTCTTTGCTGCAAGGGAAATAAAATATATAAGATAAACCCGCTAAAATAAAGAGGATTACAATAAAAGCAAACAAACAAACAAACAACAACAACAAAAACACAATCACATTTGTTTCCTTTCCTCAATAAAGATGATTACAATAAAAAACAATCACATTTGTTCCCTTTCCCATCTCCCCGCTTCCCACATCTTTCTAGCATTTTCCTCAGCTTCCCTTCTTCCTGTCTCTCTCCCCCGTTCGCCATTTTCTCTTTGTGGCAAGGGAAATAAAATATAAGATAAACCCGCTAAAATAAAGAGGATTACAATAAAAGCAAACAAACAACAACAACAAAAACACAATCACATTTGTTTCCTTTCCTCAATAAAGATGATTACAATAAAAAACAATCACATTTGTTCCCTTTCCCATCTCCCCGCTTCCCACATCTTTCTAGCATTTTCCTCAGCTTCCCTCCTTCCTGTCTCTCTCCCCCGTTCGCCATTTTCTCTTTGCGGCAAGGGAAATAAAATGTAAGATAAACCCGCTAAAATAAAGAGGTTACAATAAAAACAAACAACAACAACAAAAACACAATCACATTTGTTTCCTTTCCTCAATAAAGATGATTACAATAAAAAAAAAACAATCACATTTGTTCCCTTTTCCATCTCCCCGCTTCCCACATCTTTCTAGCATTTTCCTCGGCTTCCCTCCTTCCCATCTTCCTCCCCCATTCTCCCTCCCCGTTCGCCATTTTCTTTTTGCGGCAAGGGAAATAAAATATAAGATAAACCCGATAAAATAAAGAGGATTACAATAAAAACAAACAAACAAACAAACAACAACAACAAAAACACAATCACATTTGTTTCCTTTCCTCAATAAAGATGATTACAATAAAAAACAATCACACTTGTTCCCTTTCCCATCTCCCCGCTTTCCACATCTTTCTAGAACTTTCTTCAATTTTCCTCCTTCCCGTCTCCCACCTCCATTGGCCATTTTCTCGTTTGGGCCTGTGTCTCTATCTCTTCTTTCTCCTCATGACTCTGGCACCACTTCCCACACTCTTATTCTCTCTTTCTCTCCCTCCCCACTCCAGCAAGCCAACTGGCCCGAGCTGGCGTCTAAGCGCCACCCCCCCATCCCCGCACAAGTCCTACCAATCCCGCCATAGAACCAAAATACTAACTAACCTGTGTGGCTGCGTTTATGAATCCTCAAATTCTCCAATCTGGTAAATAATTTCTTACACCCGTGAAAAGGACACTCGAACGGCTTCTCCCCGGTGTGCTGGCGAATGTGGTTGATTAAGCTGTATCTGGCTTTAAAGGGCACGCCCTGACGAGAACAGCCCTGCCAAAAGCAGCTATAATTGGGCTTATTCTTTTCAACATGTTCCTTAAGGATATGTTTCACTAACCCAGGCAGAGAGCTATAGATTCGGGAACAAGGCTCTTCACCCAGACGACCCTCTGGGCCAGGCGCCCACAGACAAGTTAAGCGAAGTCTGTAGGCCTGCACAGATTCAGAGGGGTCAGGGGGCCGCGCACTGAGGCGGCTGCTGCTGCGGCGGCGAACAGGATCTCGGCCGGCAACCGGGGCTGAGCTGGGGCCTGGGGCTTCCGATGAGGAGGTCGCTGGCAGTGACTGAGTGCCACTGGACCTGGGCCTCAATCTCTCAGTGGCCTCTGAGAAAGAGCCTTCTGAGGTACCAGGCTCTGAGGGTAACCTGCGCTTAGAGGCTCGGGTGGTCTTCGAGGAAGGCCCGGCTGTGACGCTGGCCATGGTGGAGCTTTAGGAAAGGGGAGAAAAAGGGAAAATCAAGACTAAATATAGTCATGGGGAAAATTAAGTTATTCTAGAGGGGTTTAGACCCCGGGAACCCATCCCACCTCACCCCAGAAGCCACAAACCTACCTTAACTTTCCTTCACAAAGAACGCCGACAACCGTTTCTGACCGTGGCTCTGGAAGTTGTGAGCGAGGCTGAGAGGAAATGAGGGTTCAAGGGTTATCAACAGACTAGACTGCACCTCCGATCCCCAGAAGAGACAGCGCCACCTCTGGGCTCAGAGAAAACTAAGTTTTCAGAGCTGGATACCAAGGAACACGTCCGAGCGCCCTACCCTGATACAGAGAGGTATCTAGGCGACCAGCAAGGTGGCGCTAGAGCTAATAAAAGTTCTAGAGCTCGAGACAAAACCATTACATAGCACCATTTGGAATGATGATGTACCTGCACGTAGGAGGGCGCTCGAGCTACTCTCAGTTCTCTCCGCGTTCAAACCCTTAAAGCTATAGTAAAAATGCATCAAAACATGCTGCGGGGTGATGTACAAAAGCACAGCAGGACTAGCTGCTTTCCAAAAAGGGGTCCGCTGATTGGCCAGCCTGGGCCATGATTGACAAGAGCTTAGTTTGGTAAAGAGAAGACTTGCAAGCTTTCCCAGCGGGGTGTCCTTTCTAAACTATATCACACTAGCCTTTGAAAAGCACCGCTCACTATAAGGAAATAGCGTTTCACAGCTCACTGGATGGTGCGATGACATTTCTTTAAAACGCAGAGGAGATCAAAAAGGGGAAAGCGAGAAATAAAATGTATTGCAAACACAATGTTTTAATTAGTTTATTCTGCCCGCCAGCTTTTGTCTGCCCCCGACATGCTGCTTCCCCTTTAATTAAGCACTACCTTTCCCCTTCCCCCCTAACCCTTGGAGATCATGAGACGCAGATCCCCATTCTGCTTTGGGGGCAATGTTAGAGATATCATCATGCACTGGATGAAAACTTGAGGTGCTTTCTGTGTCCCCCCTACATTGGGTAGATGTGGAAGGGTGACCATTATAAACCCAGAAAGTTCCCATCTTGCACAGATCCAGACACAAGGCTAAAGATGAGAAGCTTAGGACGATGGGGCAGGTACATGAGGAGAAAGTGGGAGGGATTGAAGGGCATCTCCCCATATTGCAAGGGAGAAAATACCAAGAGACAGGCCCAGAGAGATTAACCACCTACCAGGCTGAGCTGAGCCCTACCAATTTTTCTTTTAAAAAATTGTGCTTACCTTGCAAAGCCAGGTAGCACAGTCTAGTCATCCCACCATCATTATTTGCTACAAAATCTTTCTATGTATGGTTCAGAATTCTGCATGATAAGGACTCAGAAATCAAGAAGTCCATTGGATATCCCATGGATGAATCATCGCTTCAGGAAGCACAAAAAACAATGACCATTGGAGATACTCCAGTTTATGGGGGAATCATTAAAACATAACAAGTCATGACTTGACAGTTAAAAACATGATAATTTCATGTCATTTCTAAAATTCATGAAATGAACTCTGATAGGACCTCCAGATAGTTTTATCACTTTATTACTCTTTTCTTTTTCTTGGAGTGGAGGTACTTACGTTGCTTGGGAGACCTTTGAAAAAAGTGTTTATAGTAGAGAAAGAAGAGGAATGCAAATGATGATGATGAAACAAGTGGCATTTGACTTGCTGATTCTTTTATTGCTAAAAGGGGCAGAATTGGCCAAATGCAAACCTGAAGAGGCTGCTGGGAGATGACAAGAGATGTGTGGCCTTCCCTGCTAGGAAGAGATCTTCTTATTGTGCTATTCATGAAAATCTAATGATTTGGGGATCCCTGTTGCCTTCTTCAGGAATCTATTGACAAGCTTAGATGAGACTACTTCCTCCCACATGGGAACATTTCAGACTCATAACAGAGTTCTCATTGGATCAGTCTTGGGGAGAAGGTCAAAACAAAAAGTGGGCAGGGGAAATGGCAATTGCTTAGTGCAATCTTCTATAGAGAGGGAACTGTGGCAGAGAATACCAAGAGAGACAGGCCCCAGAGGGATTGACCACCTACCAGGCAGAGCTGTCTCCTACCTGTTTTCCTTTAAAAAAAAGAAATGTGACTGCCTTGGAAAACCAGCTAAGACAGTCTAATCATTCTATGGCGTTATTTGCTAACACATCTTTCTGTGTATTGTACTGACTTCTACAAGTTAAGGCCTCAGAAATCAAGAAGTCCATTTGGCATCCCATGGATGAATCTTCTCTACAGAAGGCACACAATACCAGTGGCCATTATACATACCCTGGATTATGGGGAAATCTTTAAAATATGAAACATCATCGTTTGGCAGTAAAAAAAACCCAAAACAATCATTTCATAAGCCTTTTCTAGAATTCATGAAAAAGTCTTATAAGACCAATAGATACTTTTGTCATTTTATTACTCTTTTCTTTTTCTTGGGGTGGGAATACTTAACCTAGCTTGGGAGACCTGCTTTTTATTAAAGCTTTTTAATTTTCAAAAGATATGCATGGATAATTTTTCAACATTAAACCTTGTACAATGTTGTGTTCCAATTTTCCCCCTTCCCCCTACTCCTTCCTGTAGATGGCAAGTAATCCAATATATGTTAAACATAGTTAATACACATTAAACCCAATATATGCATACAATTATCTTGCTGCATAAGAAAAATTAAATTAAAAAGGGAACAATGATGAAGAAATTAAATGCAAGCAAATAGCAACAAAGTTTATTATTGTCAAGTTTATATTAGAGGAGGAGGAGGAGGATGCAAATGGTGATGCTGATGATAATGATGATGATGACAAAACAAGTGGCATTTAATTTTCAGTTTCTTTGTCTGCTAACAAAAAGATTAACAATGCTGTGTTGTGATCTACCCTCAGTTCCACTGTCTCCTCTCTGGATGTAAATGGCTCTCTTCATCATAAGATCATTGGAACAGTCTGAAGCGTCTCATTGTTGAAAAGAACCCTGTCTAAATCATGAACCCCTTTTGCCCTTATCTTGGTATGCGGTGTTCGCTATGGGTCAGTGTCTAGTTTCTGCCATACTAGTTTCCAATTTCCCCAGCAGTTTGTGTCAAATGATGAGTTTTCATTCCAGATGCTGGAGTTTGGGGGTTTGTCAGACACTAGATTACTATACTCATAGACTTTTTGATCCTGAGAAGCTAACCTGTTCCACTGAGTGACTCCTCTATTTTTTAGCCAGAAGCAAAGGGTTTTGATGACCATTACTTTGTATTATGGTTTTAGATCTGACACAGCTAGGCAACCTTCATTTGAATTTTTCAGTAATTCCCTTGAAATTCTTGGGCTTTTGTTCTTCCAGATGAACTTTTTTGTTATTTTTTTTTCTAGCTATAAAATAATTTCTTGGGAGTTTGATTGGTATGGCACTGAATAAGTAGATTGATTTAGGTAGTATTGTCATTTTTATCATATTGGCTCAGCTTACCCATGAACACTTGATATTTTTGGGGAGATCTTTTTAAAGAGTTTAGAGTAGATGAGGAAGAGGAGGAGGATATGAATGAAAATAATGATGATGGTAAAACAATTGGGATTTAATTGGCTGATTCTTTGATTGCTGACCAGATGCAAACCTGAAGAATCTGATGGAAGGAGACAGGAGATGTGTGGCCTTCCCGTTTAGGAAGAGAACATCTGAGTATCCTCTTCATGAAAATCTCGTGATTTGGGGGTCCCAGAAGGCTTCTTCAGGAATCTATTGACAAGGTTAGATGAGAATACCTCCTTCCGCATGGGAACTTTTCAGAGTAAAACCTGACTTCTCATTGGATCAGTCCTGGGGGCAAGGTCGTACCAAAAATGGGCAGGGGAGAGAGAAATTAAATTCCTCAGTGCAATCTTCTATAGAGAGAGAAATTTCTCTCTGACCTGTCTCTGTCAAAGAAAGGAATCTGGGAGCTCCTGTGGGAGGAAATAACAAGAGAGACAGGCCCCAGAAAGGGTGACCACCTACCAGGCAGAGCTGTCTTCTACCTGTTTTCCTTTAAAAAAAAAAAAAGAAATGTGCCTGTCTTGGAAAGCCAGTTAGTCGTTCCACCATCATAATTTGCTAAAACATCTTCATGTGTATTTTTCAGACTTCCACAAGGTAAGGCCTCAGAAGTCAAGAAGTCCATTTGACATCCTATAGATGAATCATCTCCACAGGAGGCACACAAACTCAGTGGCCACTGTAGATACCCTATACATGGAGGACTCTTTAAGACATCACACACCATCACTTGACAGCAAAAACATGATCATGTCATAGGTCATTTCTAGAATTCATGAAATCCAATCTTATAGGTCCAATGGATACTTTTGTCATTTTATTACCCTTTTATTTTTCTTGCAGGGTGGGGGGGTACTTGCTGAGTTTGGGAGACCTTGTTAATGTGTTTATAGTAGAGCAGGAGGAGGAAAAGGAGGGTGTGGATGATAATGATAATGGTGATGATGATAATGAAACAAGTGGCACATGATTTGCTGATTCTTTGACTGTTGAAAAGGGGAGAATTTTTAATTCAAACCTGAAGAGGCTGATGAGAGTAGACAGATGTGAGGCTTTCCATTCTAAGAACAGAACATCTCATTGTCTTCCTCATGAAAATGTAAAATTTGGGGGGTCCAACTAGCATTATTCAGGAACTATTGACAAGCTTAGATGAGACTACCTTCTCCCACATGGGAACATTTGAGACTCAAGCCTGGGATTTCATTGTATCAATCCTGGAGACAAGATGAAGCCAAAAATTGGGCAGAGGAAACAGAAATTCCTGAATCCAATCTTTGATAGAGAGGGAACTGGGAGAAAATACCAAGAGAGACAGGCCCAGAGAGGTTGACCACCAACCAGCCAGAGCTGTATCCAAGCTTTTTAAAAAATTTTAAAATTAATTTTATAATTATAACTTTTTTTGACAGTACATATACATGGATAATTTTTTACAACATTGTCCCTTGCACTCACTTCTGTTCTGACTTTTTCCTTTCCTCCCTCCAGCCCCTCCCCTAGATGGCAGGCAGTCCCATACATGTTAAATATGTTATAGTATATCTAGATACAATATATGTGTGCAGAACCGAATTTCTTGTTGCACAGGAAGAATTGGATTCAGAAGGTAAAAATTACCTGAGACGAAAAACAAAAATGCAAACAGTTTACACTCATTTCTCAGTGTTCCTTCTCTGGGTGTAGCTGCTTCTGTCCATCATTGATCAATTGGAACTGAATTAGATCTTCTCTTTGTTGAAGATTTCCACTTCCATCAGAATACATCATCATACAGTATTGTTGTTGAACTGTATAATGATCTCCTGGTTCTGCTCATTTCACTCAGCATCAGTTCACGTAAGTCTCTCCAAACCTCTCTGTATTCCTCCTGCTGCTCATTTCTTACAGAACAATAATATTCCATAACATCCATATACCATAATTTCTTCAGCCAATCTCCAATTGATGGACATCTATTAATCTTCCAGTTTCTGGCCACCACATAAAGGGCTGCCACAAACATTCTTGCACATACAGGTCCCTTTCCCTTCTTTAGTATCTCTTTGGAATATAAGCCCAGTAGTCAAGCTGTTTTGTTTTGTTTTGTTTTTTTAAGAAATGTGCCTGCTTTGGAAAACAACATAGCAAAGTTTTGTCATTCCACTGTCATTATTTGCTAACACATATTTCAGTGTATTGTACAGACTTATGCAAGTTAAGGTCTCAGAAATCAAGAAGTCCATTTGCCATCCCATGGGTGAATCTTCTCCACAGGAGGCACACAAGCCCAATGGCCATTGTAAATACCCTGCTTAATGGGGGGCTTTAAAACACTTAAGACCATCACTTGGCAGTAAAGACATAATAATTTCATAGGTCATTTCTAGACTTCATGAAACACAGTCTCATAGGACCAATGGATATTTTTGTCATTTTACAACTCTTTCTTTTTGTTGGAGAAATATTACTTACCTAGCCTTGGGACACTGTTGTCAAGCTTACACTAGAAGAGGAGGAGAAGGAGGATGCGGATGATGATGCTGATGATAATGATGATGATGAAACAAGTGGCATTTGATTTTCAGTTTCTTTGTCTGCTAAACAGGGCAGAATTGACCAAACACAAAATTGAAGAGGCTGGTGGGAGGCTGCAGGAGATTTGCAGACTTCCATTCTAGGAAGAGAACATCTCATTGTCCTCTTCATGAAAATCGAATGATTTGGGGGTCCCTGTAGCCTTCTTCAGGAATCTGTTGACAAGCACATATAAGACTACTTCCTCCCACATGGGAACATTTGAGACTCAAGTCTGGGTTGTCATTGGATCAGTCCTGGAGACAAGATCAAAGCAAAAAGTGGGCAGGAGAAATAGCAATTGCTCAATCCAATCTTCTGTAGAGAGGAAAATTTCACTCTCACCTGTCTGTGTCAAAGAAAGGAATCTAGGAGCTCCTGTAAACTATAGGAGAACATACCTGAAGAGAAAGGCCCCAGAGAGTTGATCACCTACCAGGCAGAGTTGTCTCCTACCTGTTTTCTTTTGAAAAAATAAATGTTCCTGCCCTAGAAAGCCAAGTAGCACAATCTAGTCATTCCACAGTCAAAATTTGCTAACACATCTTTCTGTATATCATAAGACTTCTGCAAGACAAAGCCTCAGAAATCAAGAAGTCCATTTGACATCCCATGGATTCATCTTCTCCACAGGAGGCACACTATTCCAAAGGCCATTGTACATCCCTTGATTTATGGGGGACTCTTATAAGTGTCACACATCATCACTTGGCAGGAAAAACGCAATCATTTCATAGGTTGTTCCTAGAATTCATGAAACAGAGTCTTTTAGGACCAATGGACACTTTTCTTATTTTATTACTCCTTTCTTTTTCTTGGAGTGGAGGTACTTACCTAGCTTGGGAGACTTTTTAAAGTATTTGTAGTAGAGGAGGAGGCAAATGAAAGTGATGATGTTGATGAAACAAATGGCCTTTGATTTGCTGATTCTTTGATTGCTGAAAACTTGCAGAGGCTGCTGGGAGTAGACAGGAGATGTATGGCCTTCCCTTCTATTAGGAGAACATCTCATTGTCCTCTTCATGAAAATCTAATGATTTGGGGGTCACAATAGCCTTCTTCAGGAATCTATTGACAAACTTAGATGAGTCTACCTCCTCCTACATGGGAACATTTGAGACTCAAGACAGTTCTCATTGAATCAGTCTTGCACATAAAGCAGGGGAAAAGAGCAATTCTTCAGTCTAGTCTTCTATAGAGAGGGAATTGTGGGGAAAAATACCAGTAGAGATGGGGCCTAGAGTAGTTGACCACCTACAAGGCAAAGTTGTCTATAAACTGTTTTCCTTTAAAAAAAGAAGAAGAAGAAAAGAAATGTGCCTGCCTTGGAAAGCCAGGTAGCATAGTCTGGTCATTCCACTGTCATTATTTGCTAACTCTACTTTCCACATATTCTACAGACTTGTGCAAGATGAAACCTCAGAAGTCAAGAAGTCCATTTGACCTCCCGTGGATGAATTTTCTCCATAGCAGGCACACAAGCCCAATGGCCATTGTGGATACTCTGGTACATGGGGTACTCTTAAAAACATCACATAACATCACGTTGCATTTTAAACACAATAATCTCATAGGTTATTTCTAGAATTATGAAAACATAGTCTTATAGGACCAATGGATACTTTTTTCACTTTATTGCTCTTTTATTTTTCTTGGAGGGAGGGGAACATCTCTAGTTTGGGAGACCTTTTTAAATTGTTTACAGTAGGGAAGGAGGAAGAGGGGGAGGGTATGAATGATAATGATGACAATTTAACAAATGGTATTTGATTTGCTGAATCTTTGATTGCTGAAAGGGGGATAATTGGTCAAAAGCACACTTGAACAGACTCATGAGAGGAGACAGGAGATTTGTGGCCTTTCTTTCTAGGAAGAGAACATCTGATTGTCCACTTCATGAAAATCTAATGATTTGAGAGTCATAGGCGGCTTCTTCCAGAATCTATTAACAAATTTACATGAGACTATCTCCTCCCAAATAGGAATATTTGAGACTCACTTTGAGTTCTAATTGAATCAGTTCTGGAGGCAAGTCAAATCAAAAAGTGGGCAGAGGAAAGAGAAATTCCTCAGTCCAATCTTCTATAGAAAGGGAACTGTGGGAGAAAATGCCAACAGAGACAGGCCCAGAGGGGTTGATCACAGGGAGAGCTGTCTCCAACCTATTTTCTTTTTAAAAAAGAAATGTACTTGCCTTGGAAAGCCAGGTAGTATAGTCTAGTCATTCTATACATTATTTGCTAACACAAGTTTCTGTATATTTTACAGACTTCAGCAAGGTAAGGCCTCAGAAGTGAAAAAGTTCATTTAACCTCCCATGGATGAATCGTCTCCACAGGAGGCACACAAACCCAGTGGCCATTGGAGATGTCCATTTAAGATCCCATGGATGAACTTCTTCCACAGGATGCAGACTGTACCAATGGCCATTGTAGAGATCCTGGCTCATGGGGGACTTTTTTTTTTTTTTGACAAGCTCAAAGTTTATTTTTGACAGTATATATGCATGAGTAATTTTTTTTTTACAACATTACCCTTGTATTCATTTTTCCAAATTTTCCCCTCCCTCCCTCTACTCCCTCCCCCCGATGACAGGCAATCCCATACATATTAAATGTGTTACAGTATAACCTAGATACAATATATGTGTATAAATCCAATTCTCTTATTGCACGGTAAGAATTGGATTCCAAAGGTATAAGTAACCTGGGTAGAAAGACAGTAGTGCAGTTTACATTCAATTCCATGGGGGACTCTTTAAAACATCACTGACCATCACTTGACAGTAAAAAACATGATAGGACACAGGTCCTTTCTAGAACTCATGAAACACTGTGTTATAAGAACTATGGATACTTTTGTCATTTTATTACTCTTTTCTTTTTCTTGGGGTGGGGGTTCTTACTTAGTGTGGGATACATTTTTAAATTTTTTATTCTTTTTTTTAATATAGCTTTTTATTTACCAGATATATGCATAGGTAATTTTACAACATTGACAATTGCCAAACCTTGTTCCAACTTTTCCCCTCCTTCTCCCCACCCCCTCCACCAGATGCAGGTTGATCAATACATGTTAAATATATTAAAGTATAAGTTAAATACAATATATGTATACCTGTCCAGTTATTTTGCTGTACAGAAAGAATCAGACTCTGAAATAGTGTACAATTAGCCTGAGAAGGAAATCAGAAATGCAGGCAGACAAAAATAGAGAGATTGGGAATTCTATGTAGTGATTCATAGTCATCTCCCAGAGTTTTTTGGCTGAATGCATCTGATTCAGTTCATTACTGCTCTATTGGAACTGATTTGGTTCATCTCATTGTTGAAGAGGGCCACGTTTATTAGAATTGATCATCATATAGTATTGTTTGTTGAAGGATCTCCTGGTCCTGCTCGTTTCACTCAGCATCAGTTCATGTAAGTCACTCCAAGCTTCTCTGTATTCATCCTGCTGGTCATTTCTTACAGAACAATAATATTCCATAACATTCATATACCACAATTTATTCAGCCATTCTCCAATTGATGGGCAGCCACTCAGTTTCCAGTTTCTGGCCACCACAAAGAGGGCTGCCACAAGCATTCTTGCACATACAGGTCCCTTTCTCTTCTTTAGTATTTCTTTGGGATATAAGCCCAGTAGGAGCACTGCTGGGTCAAAGGGTATGCTCAGTTTGATAACTTTTTGAGCATAGTTCCAAATTGTTCTCCATAATGGCTAGATGTTTTCACAATTTGTGGGATACATTTTAAAGTGTTTTTACTAGGGGAAGAGGAGTTTGCAGATGATGATGATGAAACAACTGACATTTGATTTGCTGATTCTTTGATGCTAAAAGGGGCAGAACTGGCCAAATACAACCTGGAAGAGACTGGCAGGAGGAGAAAGGAGATATGTAGCTTTCCCTTCTAGGAAGAGAACATCTGATTGTCCTCTTCATGAAAATCTAATGATTTGGGGGTCCCTGTATCCTTCTTCAAGGTAAAACCAAAAAGAGGGCAGGGGAAACAGCAATTGCTCAGTCCAATCTTCTGTAGACAGGGAGCTGTGGCAGAAAATGCCAACAGAGACAGGCTCAGAGAGGTTGATCACCTGCAAGGCAGAGCTGTCTCCAATCTATTTTCCTTTTAAAAAAGAAATGTACTTGCCTTGGAAAGCCAGGTAGAATAGTCTAGTCATTCCACTACATTATTTGCTAACACAAGTTTCTGTATATTTTACAGACTTCCACAAGGTAAGGCCTCAGAAGTCAAGAAGTCCATTTGACATCCCATGAATGAATCTTCTCCACAGGAGGCACACAAACCCAGTGGCCATTGGAGATACACTGGTTCATGGGGAACTTTTGACAATATCACACACCATCAATTGGCAGCAAAAAATGATCTTTTTAAAAGTTGTTTCTTGAATTCATGAGACACAGTCTTATAAGACCAATGAGTACTTTTATCTTTTCATTACTCTTTTCTTTTTTCTTAGGGGAGGTCTTACCTAGCGTGGGAGACATTTAAAAGTGCTGATACTAGAGGAGGAGGAGAATGCAGATGGTGATGATGGTGGTGGTGGTGAAACAAGTGGTGCCAATTGATGGTAAGACCTCCCCCTAAGAAAAAAGAAAAGAGTAATGAAAATATAAAAGTACTCATTGGTCTTATAAAAATGAAGAGGCTGGTGGGAGGTGACAGGAGATGTATGGCCTTCCCTTCTAGGAAGAGAACATCTCATTATCCTCTTCATGAAAATCTAATGATTTGGGGGGGGGAGCAGAAGGCTTCTTCCCAAAAGCTATTGACAAGCTTAGATGAGACTACCTACTTCCATATGGGAATATTTGAGACTCAAACCTGGGTTGTCATTAGATCAGTCTTGGAGACAAGGTCACACCAAAAAGTGGGCAGGAGAAATGGAAATTCCTCAGTCCAATCTTCTATAGATGGGAAAATTTCTCTCTGACATGTCTCTGGAAAGGAATCTGGGAGCTACTGTGAACTGTGGGAGAAATTACCAAGACAGGCCCCAGAAAGGATGACCATCTACCAGGCAGAGTTGTCTCCTACCTGTTATCTTGAAAAAAAGAAGTGTGTCTGCCTTGGAAAGCCAGGTAGCACAATCTAGTCATTCCCCGTCATTATTTGCTAACACAACTTTCTGTGTATTTTACCGATTTCCACGAGGTAAGGCCTCAGAAGTCACGAAGTCCATTTGACATCCCATGGATGGATCTTCCCCGCAGGAGGCACACAAACCCAGTGGCCATTGGAGATACCCCAGTTTATGGGGGGCTCATTAAAACATAGCAAGTCATGACTTGGCAGGAAAAACACAATAATTTCATAGGTAATTTTAAAATTTATGAAACAGTTTTATAGGACCAATAGATAATTTTGCCATCTTATTATTATTTTCTTTTTGTTGGGGGGATGGAACTTATCTACCTTTCCAGACCTTTTTAATGTGTTTATAGTAGAAGAGCAGGAGGAAGAGGAGGGTGGGGATGATAGTGATGATGATGATGAAACAAGTGGCATTGGATCTGCTGATTCTTTGATTGCTAACAGAGGGAGAATTGGCCAAAAGTAAAACTGAAGAGGCTGGTGAGATTTGATAGGGGATGTGTGGCCTTCCTTTCTAGGAAGAGAGCATCTGAGTATCCTCTTCATGAAAATCTGATGATTTGGGGGTCCCAGAAGACTTCTTCCAGAATCTATTGACAAGGTTACATGAGACTACCTCCTCCCAAATAGGAATATTTGAGACTCAAGCCTGAGTTCTCATTGGATCAGTTCTGGAGGTAAGGTCAAATCAAAAAGCGGGCAGAGGAAAGAGAAATTCCTCAGTCCAATCTTCTATGGAGAGGGAACTGTGGGAGAAAATACCAAGAGAGACAGGCTGCAGAGAGGTTGACCACCAACCAGCCAGAGAAATCTCCAACTTGTTTTCCTTTTAAAAAAGAAATGTGCCTACCTTGGAAAACCAGGTAGGACAGTTTAGTCATTCCACTGCCATTATCTGCTAACACATTTTTTTGTGTGTACTGTACAGACTCAGAAGTCAAGATGTCCATTTGACATGCCATGGATGAATCTTCTCCAAATGAGGCACACAATCCAACGGCCATTGTAGATGCCCGAGGTCAGGGGGGTTTCTTTAAGACATCACACACCATCACTTGGCAGTAAAAACACAATCATTTCATAGGCTGTTTCTAGAATTCATGAAACACAATCTTATAGAACCAGTGGTTACTTCTGCCCTTTGATTACTGGTTTCTTGGGTGGGGTACTTTTTTCATGGAATCACTCTCACCCTGCCTACATGAGGGAAACCATCGATAAGACCTGAGTCATAGTTGGCAAAAAACAAACAAACAAACAAAAAAACCTCTCCCTACTCCCTGCACACATCTATTAGAGCCCAGATGATGGTCAGTCTCCTAACTAGAGTTAGCATCTTCCTTCCTATCATTCAGAGACGTGGCATGGAAAAGTGGGGTCAAGGCATCCAGGTTGAATGCCTTTCAGGAAGCAATGTCCAAATCTGGCCTAAGAAGTCTGGGGAGAGAACTGGAAAATGAATAGTAAGCAATCAACTGCAGATAGGAAATGGTCAGAAATGAAATTTAATGAATGAAAATTCCCTTCCCCCACTACAAATGGGAAAATAAAGAGAGCCATGGCTACCTCTAACAGTGTCCTTTGGGATATGTCAGAGACACTGCACTGACAGCACAGCCAGACTAAATCGGGCACAATTGAGAAAGGCCTGTTGTTTTCCAATGCCCCTCTAAACCCTCAGTAAGCAAGAAGGTGTTTGAAAAATGTATCCTTCCAGCCTTTAGCAATTTCATCCATTCCTCTAAGCGTTTCCTTCTATTTTGCAGGTACCTGGGAAACAGATGCCCAAGCCAACTCAACTTTTTGGGAATAAGGAATGGGTAGGTGGACCTGACCTACCCCAGCTACGGGAAAAGATAGCCTAATAATAATGCCTGAAGCTCTCTGCTAAAATAATCTAAAGGTAATGCAGATACTGTTATCACTCAGCCCCCTCCTTTGGCCTCTCAAACTGAGAGAGACATCAGCCATGGAGTAATAGACTCAGAGAGCCAATCCCCTGTTTTCAAGCCATTGCTTCCCTTTGTAACTAGGTGAAAACTTGGAAATGGCTAGAATATCCTTGCTTTGTCAACCCTGAACCTACACATCGGGTCAGTGAGAGAAGCAAAATTTGTTGTAGGAGCAGAAACAGGAGAAGGAGAAGAAAAAAGGAGGAAGATCAGACTGGCAAATAGGACCAAATTAAAAAATAGTAATTCATGGAGGGGCTGTCAGAAGACAGGCACCCTAATGCACTGTTAGTAGAGTAGTAAATCGATCCAGCTCTTCTGGAAGACCATTTGAATTCTATTTCAAATACAACTAAGCTACCCCAGTGATAGAACCACTGGGCTTTATGCCCCATGGAAGTCAAAGAAAATGGAAAATGTCTCACAAATGCAAAAAAATGTTTATAACTTCACTGTTTCTAATAACAAAGAACTGGAAGGAAAGCAGATGCCAGTTGATTGAGAAATGGCTGAACAAATTTGATTTACAGACATAACAGACTCCTCTTGTGCCGTAAGACATTATGACCATGAAAAATTGAAAGAAAGTTGGGAAGACTTGAATGAATTGACACAAAGCAAAGTAAACGGAGCAGGAGAACCATTTATTCAACGATCATAATAATGTAAAGGACACCCCCAGTGAAATCTCTCAGAACTCTGAGCAGTGAGGGGTCTACTTCTGAGGATTAAGGAAAAAGCCATCCTTGGGACTCTGAGCAGAAGGGTGGTGAGTAAAGCATGAAGCATAAACTCTTAGACATGGGCAGTATGTTTATCTCTTTGGTTTAACTACACTTTGTTTTGATAAGATTTGAGGGATGGCCTCATTGGTGGGGAAGTAACAATGTAAAAAAAAACCCAGAGTTCTGATAAAATATTTATTTGTTAAAGGTTGAGGAGGAGAAAGGAGGGGGAAAAGGATTTCCTCCCTTTTGATAACCACAAACCCTTCGAGCTTTGGAGGTGGGAGGAAGTAGGAGTAGAACAGTGAAGAGACCTCTCATAGTGGTAGAAATGGGAGAGTCCTTAAGGATTCTGCTGCAAGTGTTTTAATTTCTGACTATCCTCCCATGTGAATTTTGATCTGGGAAACAGCCTGATCTCTTAGTTGGAATAAAATCAAGTTCATCCTTGATAAAACTCAGCAAGATATGGGAGTAATTTGGTACATTTCCTGCCCCAGGGCTCTTTCGCTTCTTATTTTTCTCTCTGCCTCAGTGTTGAGAGTGGGGAGGAAGGGGTGCAGAAAGGAGACCGGTTTAAGGAGAAGAGGTAAATATTTCTTTGGGTTTGGGATTTCCTAGCTCAGAAACATCCAGGAAGGAGTGTGAGGTGATGGATTTGGGGTTGGTGGTAGGAGTAGAGAGAGGAAATCGGGAGATGACTTGGGGGGAGAAGTTTGACCTTTACCAGTCTATTGATCAGAAAGAAGCTGAGGTCTGAGCCATTGGCTCCTCCTGTCCAAAAAAAAAAAAAAAAAAAAAAAACAGAACTGAAAATGGCTAAGAGTTGGAAAGAAGAAAGAAAATGGGTTTTATGTTAGGAAGAGGACAGCAGGACAGGAAATATTTCTGGTGGGGTAGATGTCAAGGTCAAGTGGAAGGGGACAGTGCTTGGAGGACATCTGGAGGTATGGCCTTGAAGCTCTGTTTCAGCCCTCTTTCCAGGTTCCTGGGCTGCCCGGGATGACTGGCTAGGGGAATCTTAGGTTTATTTTTGTCCCTCAGGGTAAGAATGAGGGGAGCTTGAGAGATTGGTGTATAGGGGTGTGTGAATGTGTGTGGTGATAGTCTAGGGAACTTATGTTTATTTTTGTCCCTCAGGGTAAGAATGAACAGAGCTTGAAAGACTGGTATATGAGACTCGCTTGCACACTCTCTCTGTCTCTCTGTCTCTCTCTCTGTCTCTGTCTCTGTCTCTCTCTCTCTCTCTCTGTCCCTCTCTGTCTCTCTCTCTTTGGGGGGATCATAAGCTGATATAGACCTCCCCTGCCCCCAAGTCAAGCTCTGAGGCTTGAGAAAACTGGCTCAGTGGAACCTACTGAACTTAGAGGAGAGGGAAGAGTGGATGCAGTCGGCCAAAGGGAAAATGGACAGGTTCTGCCCACTAGGCAAGGGGCTAAGCAAAAATCTTGTTGAATTTCGTTTTCACTGACACTGGATCAACTGGTCTTAGGGAAAAACCGGCATTAGGGGTTGGGGGGGGCTGTTTGTAGGGTGAATGTACTGCAATGGGGGATGGCGAAAAGGGAGGGTGGAGATGAGGCACCCCAAGGCCATTGTTCCTGGGGCTTCTGGCTCAGAGCGGAGGGGCTGGGGAGAGCCCCCCACCGCCCTGGAAGGCAGCTGGAGGCCCGCTCTCTGGCCAGGGAGGGAGTGGGCACAATTTGCACTGCTCTGGAGCTCCCCCTGCTGTCCCGCCGGGGATCTCCCGCCTCTCCAAACACCGCCGAGAATCGACAGGCCCCTGTTGGAGGGAGCGGATCTTCAGAGCCGAGGCGAGATAGGCTGGTCCGGGAGGCCTTCAGTCCCAGACGCCAAAGGTTTCTGCTCAGGGGCAGGCCGGGGCAGGAAGCTCTCCGGGAGGATCCCTTCCCCCCAAATCACTGACACCACCCCCCCGCCCCCGCTGGACAACAAAACTTCCCTCCGAGTTCCTAGCCTCCTTGGGCCTCCGTCCTCTCAGGGCCGGGGAAACTGGGCATCGGGCTGCGCTTCATGCCCACGCTGGCTTGGGCATCATCTAGGCGCCGAGGACGCACCTGTTGAAAATCGCCCTGACACGGGGTGGCCCCGACGGCTGCCGCTGCCGGCCGAGAGCGGTGCAGGTCGGCCTCTGGCCGAGTTGGCCGGGGGCAACTTGGGGGGGGGTCATCGCTGATCCGAATCCTCAAGCCATAAATTCCCAGTCTGGGGGCGTTGTATGACAATGAAGGTCCTCAGAGCAGCTCCGGGAAGCGTCGGAATGGCTGGGTTCTGTCCTCCGGGGGCGTCCGGAGTCTTAGCCTCGGCCAGTGGGGGGGTGGAGAGGGAAGGCCGGAGGAAGCCGAGCTCTATGCAGAGGGACCGAGCCCACATTTTTCAGAAGCCCATCGCAGTGTGTGTGCTTTGGGGTTGGGGGGGATGGGAGCGGGAGAAGAAGGTTCATGAAATCTTCGCTCCCGGTAGCAGATGAGGAGAACTGTGGGCCAGAGAGGAGAAGCTTGTGAATGTCCCCCGAGAAGTTCGGCCGCTACGGGAGGAGAGGCCGCCTGCTGCCTAACAGAGGCAAAAAAAGAACACAAGGTTGCATTTCCGCCCGAGGAAACTGGGGCGCTTTCTGTCTTCCCCACCGCATCTCTGTCTCGGAAGCCCCCGGCCACCTCGCCGGGGATGACCCCAGCTCCCCAATTTCCCAGGGACTCGGCCCCGCCCGCACCCCAGGCAGGAAGCCGGGGCCGTTCTGAGCTCGGAACCGGGGGGGGGGCTGGAAGAGCTGTTTCTCGTGGGGAGCGTGGGGGCGGGGTAGGGAAGGATTCGAGAAGAGGGTTTCCAGGGAAGAAAAAGAGGGTATTTTGAAAGGGAGGGGCTCAATCGGAAGTGGGTAATGGGCCAGGAGGCTGAGAAAGGATGGGGAGAAAAACCAGGAGATTGGAGT
This sequence comes from Sminthopsis crassicaudata, assembly GCF_048593235.1. NCBI lineage: Eukaryota > Metazoa > Chordata > Mammalia > Dasyuromorphia > Dasyuridae > Sminthopsis > Sminthopsis crassicaudata. The sequence continues at coordinate 41,750,756 of NC_133623.1, read as the reverse complement.
CGAGAGAGCATCACTTCAGTCTCTCTTGTGTCTCGTCGAAATGACCAGACCTAGTCTAGAAAGGGAGCCCCCAAAAGGCATCTATTTCGAGCCGAGCCCAAACTCAGGCCGCTCCCTCTCTGCTTCCCAGCTGATGCCGAAGGTGGCGGGGGCAAACTGCAGCTCGCATGCTTTCCGGCAGTTCCGTGGCCGCCGTTGCCCCCTCAGGCGCAGTCACGCAGAAAGGGTCAATAAACTGTGTATCCCTCCGCAAAAGGAGAAAGACAATAAAACCACCCTCTGGGTCAGAGGTCACCTCGTCCTTGATTGAGATATTCCCAATGTAGTTCGTTTTTTTCCCTTTCCCTGCTTTCTCACTCCTGCTCCTCCTCTCCCTCCCTTCTCATTCTCCCAACTCCCCTTCTCTAAATCCAGCGTTGGCCCCGGAAAACAAAACAATTGAGTTACCGAGACCGCAAAAGGGATCTTTGGATTCCCTGGATGTGGTGGATGAAATAGAAAGCTTAAAAAAAATGAAAAGGCAAAGGCCCCCACCCCGTGTTAAGGACCTCCCCTCCCCAGTAGTAAGAAAGATCAGATTCTGAGTTAATTTCACAGTGCTTTGCTCTAGTCATCTGTAATGGGCCCAACCGATGCCAGTGGGTTTGCTGCTAAGGGGAGTAAGCTGAGCAGTGTGGTTTGCGAGGCCCAGTGGGCGAGAGGGGTAGGATAGACCTTAAGGCCTTCTCTATCTCCCCCCCCCCCAACACCTCCCGCCCCCTGGAATGTTGTTTAGCGAGAATTAGAGATTACGAGGGCAAGACCTAGGGGGAGCTGGAGGTAAAGGTTTGGAATCTAAGGCCAGTAATGTTTGTGAAAAACCCTAAAATGAATACACACACACACACACACACACACACACACACACACACACACACATTCAAATGTCGCCTACTGATGAGGCTCAAGTCCCAGAAGCTACACAGTCAAAGCCACCCACATGTTTCTGCCTCTGGCTTGGGAGTTGGGCACGTTTGTTGTTTTGCTGTTGTTTTTCTAAGAAGGCACATTTTGGGGCTGTGATGAGTTATGGTTGAGGATCTTTATTTCTAGTAGAAACCAAAGCTCAGAAAGGCAAGGAAAGGGGAGAAGAATTCAGTATCTTCAAATCGATTCTCTACCAAACTTGCTGCTCTCCCGTGTCTGGGAGGGAAACTGTTCCTAATCAGCACAGCCACTTCCAATGCTTAGCCATGATTTGGCCTAAGAGCTCCCCCCAAACCTCTCTCCTTTCCACAGAAGTCAAGGAAAGCCAGGTGTCCTCTAGTGATCTTTGATCCTGGAGAATGCAGTGTCATTCTGACCAGGTAGACTTTATTGGGGGGGGGGGGCTCCAGGTACTCCAGGCTAGTGCTGCTGGTAGACCAACTGAGAGCTGCAAAGTCCTGTAACTGGCGAGCCAGAATTTTTCCCCTTCTATTTAATCCCTCCGTGGGAGGTAGAAATGCTGTGGGGTTTGCACCCTCCTTAGCTTGAGGGTGATTTGCTGATCTGCCTTTCTAATTACATATATATATATATATATATATATATATATATATATATATATATATATATATATTTTTTTTTTTTTTTTTTTTTTTTTTTTTTTTGCCTGCAATTAAATGGATCCCAATGTGTTGGGAGTTACTCACTTTTCTATAGAGTGCAGGCTTCCTTTATAACCCGGAGCTTCTTTTTGAACTCTCCCATTTGGACTCAGTACCTTTATTGCTTGGAAACTGGAGCCGTGTTTCCTGGACTTTTTCAGCCTAGAAGTTCAAGAGTGACTCGATATTAGTGGCTGCCCTGCCCTGCCCTGATGAACAGTTGCAATGAAAACAACCGTCTCCCTTCCCTTTGGTTTCCCGTTGAATTCAACTGGACTTTGCAATGCTTTTGTGAGAGCGGAGGGCAGGAGAGAGGAGAAAACCAGGGTTTTCTGGCCGATGAGATGGCTACCTGATTTCTCACTTGTACTCAATTGTAAGACGTATTTTAGGTCGCAAGATTCTTGTATCGGCTTCTGGGGATCGAGAACGCTTGAAATAGGCAACAGAAACTTTAGCACTTTCAGCTATTACCTTTCAAAACTTCCGGATGAGATGGGAAATCAATATTTCAGCTTGACCCCCTCCCTGCCCCCCATCTAAGCCAATTAAGAGGGATATCTAAGCAGAAGAACCAGGAGTTTTTAAGCACTCCCCCTTCCCCTTTGGTGCTGGGGCTGGCAGCTTCCCTTTTGGAACTCTGTGAAGGTCAGAAATCCGGGGATAGGGAAATATGGAACATCCAATAGGACCTAGGAAAGGGAGAGGTTGGAGCCCAAAGAGTACGGGGCAGTTCCGTGAGAATCATACCTTTCCAGCTTTCCCCCATTTCATTTACTACACAAGAAATGACGAAGCCCCGGGGAAGGACGGAAATCCGCTCGCTGGGTTTTTAAAGGGTCTTTTAAAAAAAAAAAAAAAAAAACCTTTGTGAGTGTGGGCTGACCAGCCGGCTCTGAGAGGAACACAGAGCAGAAGTCCCCTGTCTTGTGCCTGCTTCGGGGCTGGGCACTTCTCTGCCTTCTTCTCCCTCACTGCAAGCCGTGGGGGTTACTAAGTGAGAAGAGACCTCTCCCCCTCCCCCAAATGGCCTGCTAGTCTTTAGGGGAGGCAAAAATAAGATCTTTGTGGCCCGTTTCCCCAACTGCCGAGTCTTGCCTGAAGACACAATGCAAATCAATTCCCTAAATGTTCTCCCTGCTCTTCCCTTGCTGCTTTTTAGCAGAACTGGGGAGCTGGAGGAATGGCTTCCCAGCCCGGCCTTTCTGACAGCCCCGAATTTCTGGCTGTCCGTCCAAATGGCCAGATCCGGAGAGAAAAGAAATCTGTTTTCCACTTGGGGTTGGAACTTGGGGTAAAGGCACGCGTGCCAGTCTATTTCCTATCCACACCAGCACATCCACAGCATCTCTTTCTTCTGAGCACAGATGCGGGGGATTGCTTACGCTTCCAAATTCACATGTCTACTTGTGTGGAGGCCAGTCCACGGAGGAATGGGGAGTGAATTAGAGTGATTTATGTCTTAATTTATGCCGCCCAGCACACATGTGAAGCCCCTACACTCGGGCTGCCGGGGAGCCCACGCTGGACCGGGAAAAGGAGGATGCCTCCTTCCAAGTGCCTGTCCGGTCTTTCCAAGATGAGAGAGAGACTCCCAACACCGGAGGCAGGCCCTGGCTTTCTTCAGGGTTTCCGAGCTCCCCTTGGCTCAGTCCCTTCTAGTCCCCTGCTTGGAAGGCGTGCCCCCCTTCCTCAAACTCGGCAGCTGGAGCTGGGGAGAGAAGTGGGGGTGGAGAGAGGGCACTGCCCTAGGAAAATAAGGTCTTAGAGAAGGAAAGGACTTTGGAGTTCATCCCACCAAAGTTCAATTTCTCTGCAAAAACATGACTTGCATGTGAGAATTTAATTTGGTTTTTAAAAATTATTATTTCTTGAAAAACAAGCTATAGCTTCTATATATCTGGCTAACTGAAGCCGGTGTCTCAGAGGAGCTGGGCCAAAAGAAGCAATCGGGTACCCAGTCTTGCTGCCCTTCGATCCCTACTCTGATCCCCTCCTTCAACTTTCAACAGCTCCTCTCCCTCCCAACTTCAGACCAGGAGCTGAGCTGCCTATGAGAACTTGAAGGAATCAGAGGTCTTTTACCCAAACAACTTCACAGTCATTTCCCCTGTCCCTCATCTCCAGTTCTCAGTTGAGGACCTAATTGAATTATGCCTTTTTGTCTCAGAGACTAGAGCACACGTGCTAGAGGTAATTAATTCTGTGATTGTCGTCATCCGAGTTGGACAGCCCAGGCCAGGTAAGTCAAACGTCTGACAGTTTAACTAGTCTCCCCAAAAAACTACAGCAGAAGAGGAGTTGGGCAAACTTGGCGCCCCCAGTTAGTTTCTCTCTCTCTTTCTCTTTTACATCCTTCCCCTTTCACTGCCCCTCCCTCTCAAGATCCCCCAGGGTAGATGATTCCTGGATCCCAGGGGAGATTGGAAATGGACCATCAGAAACACATCGGAGGAGGTTATTACGTTGGTCACCCCCACCTCCACCCAGCTGGGATGGGCCCCCAGAGAAGCTTAAACCCTCCCTCCTACAACCCAGGTTAACCCCTAGGAACTGTACTTTCCCCAACAAAAATATCGACCTGGGGAGAGAGTGGGGAAGAAAGGGGAAGAAAGAGAGGGGAAGGTAAGAAAAGAAATGTGACAAAAAGGAAAGAAAGAAATCATCCTTTTTTTTTTTTTTTTTTTTTTTTTTTTTTTTTTTTTTTTGGTAACTCAAGAGTCTGAGGAATTCATTTGCATGATTTAGCCATATTTTCTTTCTTTCTTTCTTTCTTTCTTTCTTTCTTTCTTTCTTTCTTTCTTTCTTTCTTTCTTTCTTTCTTTCTTTTTTTTTTTACTGCAAAACCCCTCAGAAATGAAGTTGGTCTCCCCTTTCCATCCGTAACCACCCCCAAAGTCTACTTATATCAGCGGCACTTTTTAGAGGCAATATATTTAAGGAAGCGGAGACTCACCTTCCAACTTTGTGAGTGTTCTGTAGAGATGCGGAGGGTGAATTGTGATTGGTTTGATGGGAGATGGGGTTACTGGTGGGGAAGACTTTATAGCGGTGGGGGTTTTTCCTCTCCCCCCCCCTTGCAAACTCTTAAATAAAGAATGTGCAGTCTTTCTCGGGGCTGATTGGGAGGCAGGGTGTGAAAGAGCCGCGGTTATAAAGCGCTGCTTGAAGCGTCTCTCAATGCGCCTCTGAACTTGATCAGATTTGCTGGTTCCTGCGGAGAGACGGCGGCAATCCTGTGAGCCTGGCTCAATGCACAGACTTGGGGGCTCTGCAAATGGCAGGATATTACAATTACAGCCATCTTTCTTTCGGCCTTTTCTTCCCACCCTTGCTCCCCATCGCTCTTTGCAAAGGCTTTCCAGGACAGAAAATGAGGGGATTTATAGTGCTGTCTGAGTCTCATCATTATTCCCAGAGACACATTGGGATAGTGGGGGAAAAGGGGGGGAAACAAAAACACAACACTCTTGCTTCCCCCCTCCCCCCTCCTCAGCTCTCAAACTCAATTCTCCAAATCAAATATAGTCTGAGGGACACCCAGTATGCATGCACTCTGCCCTGGGTTTATGAATCGGACTGGGTGGGGGGGGGGTCGAGCAAACACTGATTTCTGTTTGGAGGTTGTTGGGGGGAACATATGAGGGGGGGTCTTGGGAGGAAAAATCTACCTCCCAGAAGCCCCCTTTGGATGGAGGGTTGGATTTAGAACTCTTTAGAAATCGGCCTGGTTCAACCCGCTAGTTTTAAAGGCCGCCTGAGCCAGTCTTTGGTGGTTGTGAGAGAGGGGGGAGGGGTGGGGGAAAAGGAGGAGGAGGGGGCTGCTGTGGAGAGGAGGGGAGAGGAGAAGGGAGGGAGGGAAGGAGATGGGGAGAGGGAGAGGGAGAGGGAGAGAGAGAGAGAGAGAGAGAGAGAGAGAGAGAGAGAGAGAGAGAGAGAGAGAGAGAGAGAGAGAGAGAGAGAGAGAGAGAGAGAGGAAAAAAAAGAAAGAAAGAGAGACAGAGAGAGAAAGAGAGAAAGAAAAGGAGAGAGGGAGGAGGAGACAACGAGCGCTGGCTGAGGCTCTAAAAGAAAATCCTTCTCGGAAGCCCATCCGAGTTTCAACTGATTTTTTCCTCTCAGGGAATGGGGAGCAGTCGGCTACTGGGGATGAGAAGGAGCCACCCGCTTCCTGAGGAAGGGGCAGGCTAGGAAACTGGACTGGTTTAGTGTCGATTCTATATTTTTTTCCATAGGTATTAAAAAAAAAAAAAAGACACCCTGTGGTGTCAGTGGGGAGACAAGTGAGATGGATGGAACCTAGCCCAGTCGTTGAGCATTTGGGGCAAATGCCCATCGAGCCTGTCGTCGATTGCGGGGCCTCTAAAAGTAACTGTTACCCTGCTTCTGGGTGTTACCGCTCTAATTCAGATTGGACTGGAGAGGTGGGAGGAAAAAAAAAAAAAGACAGTTCCCCCCCCATGCCCACCCCACCCCCAGTCCCCCAGTGGGAGATTTCAGGAGGGAGATAACATCGACAGAAAGAAGAGTTTCTTTGGTCGAACCAGGTGCATAAGGTGCAAGAAGGCCGGGAAGGAGGGCCGTGGGGCCTCCGCTGGAGGCTGGGTTTGCCTGGATCCCAGGTGCTCCGGCGACTCTCGAACTGGACCCGAGTAAACAAAATATTTGGGCGCCGAGACCCCCATTAACCTTACCTGGGAGTCGCTAAAGGCGCCCAGGCCAATCAGGAGCCTCCTTTTCAATGAGGCTGCCATATTCCCTGCTCTAGCCTGTCAATCAGCAGCCGAACGGCCAATGGCCGGGCCAGCCGGGGGTCAGGTGACGGCGTGCCAGAGGGCTCCCCATTGGCTCGGAGCGAGCTGCCTCCTGAGTTGGTTTATGTGCAAGGAGTGAGTGATTGACTTTATCAGTCCAAGGACGTTAGTCTGTGGGCGAAGAGGGTGGTGAACTCCTTCCTCTGCTCCTTGCTTCCCCGGGAGCCCAGCTCGCAGGGGCCGGCGGGGAGGGGGCTCCGGGACCCCGAGCAGGCTGCCTCATCATCTCAGTATCAGCATCTCGATTTCGGTGTCGGGGTGGCGGGCGGGAAAGGTTTGTGCACGGTGCGAGACTGGCCAAGTCCACTGCCCAGTTATTATTTTGGTGATTTTTTCTTTGTGCTTTTAGCAGTTTCCTAAAGCAGATCTGGTACCAGAGCTTCTCCTCCCTCTCTCCCTCCCTCCTCCTTCTTCTCTTCCTCCTCCTTCTTCTCCTCCCTCCTCCTCCTTATCCCTCCTCCTTCTTCTTTTCCCCTCCTCCCTCATCTCCCTCTGCAGGAGCCACTCAGACCCTGAAAGTTGCTGCCCCCGGCTGCTCCTTCGGGGTGTCTGCGCCCGTCCCTAGTCCTCGGGCTTCCTCGCAGCCGGCCGCGCCAGCGCCTCCCGCCTCCAGCGCCTCGGCCGTCGCCTCCTCCGCCGCCCTCGTCGGTGCCTCCGCCGCCGGGGCGCCCTCCATCCATGACGATGCTACTGGACGGAGGACCGCAGTTCCCCTCGCTGGGAGTCGGAGGCTTCGGAGCCCCGCGCCACCACGAGATGCCCAACCGGGAGGCGGCGGGGATGGGGCTCAGCCCCTTCGGGGACGCCTCGCACGCCGCGGCCGCCGCCTTCAAGCTGAGCCCGGCGGCGGCGCACGACCTCTCCTCCGGCCAGAGTTCGGCATTCACCCCGCAGGGCTCGGGCTACGCCAACGCCCTGGGTCCCCACCACCATCACCACCACCACCACCACCACCACCACGCCGGCCAGGTGCCCTCGTACGGGGGAGCCGCGGCCGCCTTCAACTCCACGCGCGACTTTCTGTTCCGCCAGCGGGGCTCGGGCCTCGGGGAGGCGAGCTCCGGGGGCGGCCAGCACGGGCTGTTCGCCGGCTCGCCCGGGAGCCTGCACGGGCCCCCGGGCATCGCCGACCCCCCGGGCTATCTGCTCTTCCCGGGGCTGCCGGAGCAGAGCCCGAGTCACCCGTCGCCCACGGCCCACGTGGACAACAACCAGGTGCACTTGGGGCTTCGAGGAGAGCTGTTCGGCCGGCCCGACCCTTACCGCGCGGTGGGCAGTCCCCGGACCGACCCGTACGCCGCGGGCGCCCAGTTCCACAACTACCCCCCGATGAACGTGAACATGGGCATGAACGTGGCGGCCGCGGCGGCGGCGCACCACGGACCGGGCGCCTTCTTCCGCTACATGCGCCAACCCATCAAGCAGGAGCTGGCGTGCAAGTGGCTCGAGGAGGCACAGTTGGGCCGGCCCAAGAAGAGCTGCGACCGGACCTTCAGCACCATGCACGAGCTGGTGACGCACGTCACCATGGAGCATGTGGGGGGGCCGGAGCAGAACAACCACATCTGCTACTGGGAGGAGTGCCCCCGGGAGGGCAAGTCCTTCAAAGCGAAATACAAACTAGTCAACCACATCCGCGTGCACACGGGCGAGAAGCCCTTTCCCTGCCCCTTCCCGGGCTGCGGCAAGATCTTCGCCCGCTCCGAGAATCTCAAGATTCACAAAAGGACGCACACAGGTAAGTGCGGGCGCCGGGCGGGAGGAGGCGGGGGCGGGGGCGGGGGCCGGGGCTCGGGGCACAGCTGGGAGGGAGCGGGGCCGACGCGATGAGCTGCCCTCTCCTCCCCCTTGCCCTGACCCCTGGGCAATACTTCCCCAGGTGTCCGGCCGGGCCAACAAAAGCCCGGGCGACAGCCCGGGTGGATGGGGCTCCATTGAGAGGAGGAGGAGGAGGAGGAGAAGGGCGGGGGGTGGGGGGGCGCACGGAGTAACCAGGGACAGAGACAGAATGACAGACCCCTCCCGCCCCCCTCCTCGGAACGTGCTCCTCTCCACTCCTCCGGGGCTCGGCTTGCTGGCGACTTCGTTCCCGGTGGAACTTCCCCGGGCCGGACCCCGTCGCGGCCCTCCTCCCCATCCTCTTCCCAGAGCTAATTGGCACCCGCGAGCTCCCGACCCCCGGCGGCGGCGGCGGCGGCTACGGGGAGAGCGGAGCTCTCCCACCCTCCGCGCGTCCTCTTTTTGTCTCTTTCGGGAGCTGGGGATGGGAAGGGGACCAGGCAGGGGCTTGCGCCGGGCTGACTCTGGGCTCTGGAGCTCCCGGCTGCCATTGGGAGGAAGGCGAACCATAGAAATGCTAATGTCACTTAATTTTCGGGCACTTCCGCTCTTTTTTAGGCTTGATTGGCACATCTCCTAATTAAATCACTGATACTTTTGTCAAACTATTTTTATTTGGAGTTCTAGGTTCCATTCAGGGCTCCGCGGGCAAAGTTAAACTCGCAAAGGCGAGAGCGACACATTTTCGTGTCTCGTTCAGCACGTCTTGTAAAACTGTCTGGAGCTGCTGAATTTATATAGTTTTCGCCATTGGAACCTGAAGTGCTCGGGCTCTGCCTTTAACACTTCACTGGGCACCACCGCTGCATTTGAAAGGGGCCAAATTAAAAGCCACAAAGAACGGATTGAATTGAACTGTAACGTAACAAATCCTATTGTCCCCCACTTTGGGGCTAATACCTCGGCGAGGTGTTCTCTGGGGATTCGGGCCGGTTGCCGAGTGCCGAGCCTACGAGTTAGGGAGAGAAAGTTGGGTTTTCGGAAAGGTCGATATTCTCCCCCCCCCCCTCCTCCTCTAGGCTCAAATTGGTCAGTTTCTGGCTGAACTTAGTCCCCTCCACCCCACCCCCCTCCGACCTCGTTCCCGAAGCGCTGCTCGCTTTCTCCCCCCCCCCTCCACCCCCTTGGAAGGCTACTTAACTGTTTCTGATTTTTGCAGGTGAGAAACCCTTTAAATGTGAATTTGAAGGCTGTGATAGACGCTTTGCTAACAGTAGTGACAGGAAGAAGCACATGCATGTGCACACATCCGACAAGCCCTATATCTGTAAAGTGTGTGACAAGTCTTATACACACCCCAGCTCTCTTAGGAAACACATGAAGGTAATTATCTCTTGATTAGCGGTTCGTTGTTGATAAACAGTCATCTTCTAGGCTCTTTCCAAAAAGGAAAGTGCAAGCGAGGCAAACCTTGCTCCTGCGCCTTAAATGCGATTTCTCTCCCCCCCCCCCACCTTTGACACCTTTAGCCTATGGAAGGGGGAGGGAGGAGGAAGGGAGGGGAGGGAACATCGGTGGAGGGGGGGGCAAGGGAAGAGGGAGCGGGGAGAGAGGTTGGGGGTTGGTGGGGAGGGTGGAACGAAGAGGGAACAATTGGCTGTTTACGTGCAGAGCTCGGGACTGGTTGCAACTGATGAAGCCAGTGTATTTTAGTTAGCTTAGTTTGTTTATTTCTGTCCCCCTCCCCCGTTTCCCCCCCCCATCCGCACCCCCGCGGTTCCCTCCGAAATGTGGATGCCGGGACTCTGGAGGCTAATGGCAGCGGGGTCGCTTTCCTTCTTTCTCTGTCTCTGATAAAAACAAGAAAGAAAAAGGTTCAGTCACAGTTGCCTGTCTGACCACTGCCTACTCAGTTGGGGCTCCCTGCAGTATGGCCCGAGAGGAATGGGGGCTCTGGAGAAATTCAGATTTTACAGCCCTGGAAAGAATAACTGCGTGGTCTTAGGTGGAGGGGGCGAAAGTTGAAAGGGCCATTCTGAGAAAAAAGGGAGAAAAAAAGCAATTGTGGTTTCGGTTATGTAGAGCCTCGTTCTGCCTAAGAAAGGTTTTCGCTCCGCTTTCTGGCTGTTGACAAAATTGGTGGTAAGCAGGAAGCCCGGAATGGCCTTTATTTACCTTCTATCGGGTAGATGAAGGATCCTGCTCTTAACGTGCGAGAGAGAATTCTGCTATCTTTGCTTAACCGTTGCCAGTTGGAACTATATTATAATATATACATGTTAATTTTAGGTTCATGAATCTCAAGGGTCAGATTCCTCCCCTGCTGCCAGTTCAGGCTATGAATCTGCCACACCACCCGCTATAGCCTCTGCAAACAGTAAAGAGTCCGCTAAAACCCCTCCTTCCGCAGTTCAGACTAGCACCAGCCACAACCCGGGACTTCCTCCCAATTTTAACGAATGGTACGTCTGAGGACAAAAGCAAACACCAAAAAACCCCATTAACTATAGAACGGACCAAATGCATTTAAAAAAAAAAAAAAAAAGGAAAGAAAGAAAGAAAAAAAGAAAACTGAGACCAATGCAGACGGAAATGGAGTGTTTTTTTGTTTTGTTTTGTTTCCCGCAAGCAACCGTCTAGGGCTACAATCTTGTTCATTGCAATTCTCCAGGAAGGTCTTTGGCAAGGTCTGGCAAGATCTCTGAAGTAACCCTGTCCTTTTCTCAGGATCAGAAAACCTGTTTGGGCGATCGATTGAATTTCGTTTTGATTTTCTAAAATGGCCCCTCCCCCCAGCTCGAGCCCCCCCAAATCCTGCCGAAACGGATCCCTTCATTTTAACACTCTGGCCCTGGGTTTTCTTGAGAGGAAGTTTAAAAAAAAAAAAAAAAAAAAAAAAAAAAAAAGCCTTGCGCTGATGTGATGTTAAAGTGATGGGAATCTTTCTCTGGCTGGGGGTGATTGTTTAAAAAACTCTTGCAGTCTTAAACCGTGCCAAAGTCCTGCTATGTCTTGAACTTTATTTCTCAAAGCATTACACTTGTGAATGTATTCTTGTCTAATGGGGTCGACACTGTTGAGTGTTTTTTTTTCAGGATGAGGCTGTGGTGTTGCTCTACACAGATGGTGACCGTCTAGTATGCAGTAGCATTTTGTAATAACTTTTTCTTTCTTGTAAATACGTACCCACGATGCCAATATTTATCGTTTGTAATTTAATTATTGATACAAGTGCCGGGAACTGAACAATATTTATGGGGGAAAATGTTTTCTAACAAACTCTGTACAGCTTTGCATTATAATTACTTTAGCATTAAAAGTCTGATTGTTTGGAAAGAAGAGCACAATTTACAGTTTGGGAACCACTGATTCCTTTTTTAAAATTTTTATTATAATTTTTATTATTATTATTATTATTTTGTTAACAGCATTCCCCCTGTTCCCCTGTTTGGGGACAGTGAACTATTAAAAATCCGGTTTGGTGGGATTGGGGGGGGGGGAACTAATGCAGATTCCTTTTAAAAAAATTTTTTTTAAATTGTGGAATTATTTTTTTTTCTATTGCAATGTAGGTTACTTACAGTGTCAGTTTCAGTCTGGGAAGACCCTCCTTTTTCTTCTTTAGCTCAAATGAGTGTTTTACTGCAAGTTTAATATGTTTGCCCTGGATTTTCGGCATGCAAATCAAATATTACTAATCAATTCAGTTAGTGACCATGACATCTCAATCTTGCACTTCAAAGACTGAGAAGCTGGATTTAAATGTCCCTGCACTGCCTATGTAAACAGAAGGTAACAACGAGTTTTATGTCCCTTAGTTTCTCTTTCCCTTGCATTAAAGATGGAACATTGCAGCGTTATGCATGTATATATGTCTATTCTATATAAAGATACAACCATATGCCTATATATGTCTGTATCTATATATATACATATATATGTCTTTTGAAGAAGCTAGCATAAGTTTGAAACAGTTTGGTGGTGAGTAAAAAGGCCAGTTTGATGTGTTTACTTTTGCTTAAAGTGCTTCTTAAGAGAACTCTAGTTTATTGGAATTCTCCATGGCTAAGGTGGATTTGTTTTGCTGTATATATAGTTCAATACCCAGCTATCACTCATAACTGTGTTGCTAATAGCCAATATTATGATGATTGCAGCAGCTCTGTAGAAACATTATGGAAAGAAAAAAAAAACATTTGCAAAAAAAATTATGTATTTTTAAACCTCATGATTTGTAGGCAAAGATGTGAAGAGCATTATTTCCATTAAAATCAGTAACATGAAACGCGGCTGTTTGGTTTGTGATAAAAAAACAAAAACAAAAACATTAACGTTCTTCTCCATTCTATCTCCATCTAGACAAAAACACATAATTTTCTTAAAATGGGGCATTTAAAAAAGTCACTGCTGATCCATGAATTGCTTGATTGTTATTAATTTTTCGATGAGGGCTGGGCAAGGGTAAAGTGACCTTTTTTCATGAATTTAGAGAACTTTAAATAAGAGATTCGAAACACTTCAAAGACCATTCTGCATACATGCCACATTTGCAAGTCTGGGGATGGGAAGCTGATAATAGGGAACTGTAAAATATTCAGGAATTTAATGAATAGGTTTATAATTAATACTTCTTTCTCTCTTGGGCCAATGCTTGGGTTTAAAAAGTAGCATGAAGTGATTTTTGATCTTTTGCACCATCATTTTCAAACCTGTAAAAAAAAAAAATTTGTGGGGGGGGGGAAAGAGGATGATTTTTTTTTCCCACTCCCTAATGTAGCCAGCTCCATTACACCATTTTTGCATCTGGGGCTTTTCCATGTGCTAGTGGCCTCTTTGTCTAACTTGCAAAACAAAACCGAACCAGATACTCCAGTACTATCCACCAATCTCAAATCAGCTACTCCGGAGATCTGGCGCTGATTAACGGCAATTTTATTGGAGGCCCGGACTCCTGTTTAAAAATTAACCAATAATTTAACAGAAAGGCTACCTGCGGGAGTTTGTCAATAGAGTATGAATTATTGATGAGGTCCTTAATTCACACTGGCTCGCTGCGAGGCAACTTTGTGCCTGGGCCTGAGGGCCGCCAGAATTGCAGCTGGCCCCCCTGCAAACTGCTCTGCTCCGGGAAAGGGGAAGGAGAGATTAGCTTTTTGTAAGGGGGGGCTTCTGCACTTTGCTGCAGTAGTTTGGGGCCAGGGGCTTGAGGAGGCTGGGTACTCAGTCATCACACGTTGGACCTGCTACACGGAAGGGGTGAGGGAGGATTCCTCCCCGCACCCCCATCCTCAGCTTGACCTTGACATTGAGGAGGGGGATTGGACCCAGGTGTCCGAGGACTAGGTAGCAGCACCCTATTTCGGTCTTCCTCCTTCCGGCCAAACTCCGGATGATTTTGAAATCTCAGCAGCAGTTTCCCTAAAAATGGGAAGGGGTTCGAAGGGGGAGCAGTTGTAAAAGGTCAGGATTGGGGGAGGGGGGTTCTTTTGAAACCTGTCTTGAATCATTTCCCTTTTCATTTTTCCCTCAGCCCAACTTTAGGAGAGAGGGACAGAGGCTGAGAGTGGAGGCAAGATCCAGGCTTCTGTTGTAAAAAGTTTGGAATTGCACGTAGTGGCTTTGAAATCGCCCCAGCTTTGCAGCGGGAGAGGCCACCAAAGCCCATGATCGGAATTAGCATAATCATAATTAATAACAGTGAGGAAGCCCATCAAGGAAGCCCAGCACAATCCCGAAGTGCCCAGGTGCACCGTTACTTGGGTAACGCCAAATGCCCCTAATTTTGGTCTCCCCAGGCTTGCGGGGTGGGAAGCAAGTGAAACTTTGTTTTTGACATCCTAGCTAGGAAGAGCTTACAAGGGTGCTGTTATCCCAGAAATGTTGTCGGGCCGCGCATTTCCCTTGTTTTCCTTTCATCTCCGACAGGCTGAATTGGAAATAAAGCTTGCTGCCCGTAGCCCTGTAAGTGTTGGAGCAGCAGCAGTGACCCCCGAGGAGCCACTGTTCATTTGGGGGTCAGGCCGGGGCGGGCCCTGGTTCTGTTGCTGGCGATCCGGACGCGCAAGGGGAAAGGGGGCGAGTTGTAGTTCCCGTGTGTTCCAACTCAAAATGACCGCTTTTCCTACGGAAAGTGTTGGCAGGTGAAAGATCAGGGCAGTGGCCAACAAACGGCCGCGGGCGGCTTCCCTGCGAGCTGCTCCGGGCGGGAGAGGGAGGAGAACTGCAGCTCCCCCTGAAAAGCCGGGCTAGCAAAAGCCTCCCTCGCCCCTCCCCTCTTCTCCCTTCTCTCCTCGTCCGCGCCAAAGGATGGGGCTAGGGGGGAGGGGAACGAAGGCCCGTGATATATATATTTTTTTTTTTTTTTTTTTTTTTTTTTTGCTCCGAGGTTCCGGGAGGCATTGAACGCCTCTTGCCTGAGCGCCCCCCTAAAAGACAGGCTGAGTTCCTGCTCCGGCCTGGAAACTGACAACCGGACCCCGGCGTCCGAGCACCAGTGCCAGGACCCAGCACACGTTTCTGATCGGGGCAGCCCTCTCCATCCCCAGCAGCTCCTTAGCAGGTTTTAGGCCGGCTCCCAGGGGTTTGGGGGGAAAGGCATTAAACCTCTCCTCTCGTTTCTCCTCCCCCAAGAGCCTCAGACCTCTCCCTCCCTCCAGTGACGGCCGCCGGCGGGAAGGCCCCGAGAGGGAGTGAGAGCGGACGGGTGAGTGGGAACGCCTGGCAGACACCTGGGCATCAGCGAGCATCAAAGGGTTAAGCGGGCCCACGAGCCGCGGGCTCGCCTGGCCACTCCCCAGCCACAAACTTGGGCTGCGCGGTTTGCGGCTCGCGTCCTTTCTGTAACCACCGAGCCCACGCTCTCCTGCCCAGGGCTGCGTCTCCGGGAGCGGGCCTCCCCTCGCAGCATCCTCTCGGCCCCGGGGCCGCTGCTTGCCGGATCCCAGGCCCAGCCCGGGAGCCCGGGAGAAAAGTTGGCCACCCCAGAGCCTCCGGGGATTCGGGGCTCGAACACACGCACGTACGCCACAGGAGGGCTGCTTTAAGCTCAAGGATTGGGGAGGGGGAGTAGACATAGGCTAGGAGCAAGGAGGGGACTCCAGACGGGACCCCATCCCCTCAGTACCCCTTGGCTTTGGAGAGCCCTGGGGAACAACCCCCCTTCCTCAAGCCCCTAGTCAAACGCGCAGGCGCAGTGTCCCCCCTCCAAGCCTGGGCCCCGAGATTGGTTAGGGGAGGGGAGGGGGTGGCGCGCTCTGGGCTCGAGTTGAAAGGGACTTTGCCCCTAGCAGCCGCAGCCACCGCGGGGGCGGGGCCGGTTTGGGGGCGGCTCTGAAACCGCGAACATGGCGGCGGGATGGGAACCCCCCGCGGAGTGCAGCCGAGCAGAAGCAGCGGGGCTGCGGGATTGTTCTGTCCCGGCCCTTCGAACCCCTTGTTATTCCGCAGCCCTTGGCTCCTCGAGGAGGCAAAAGTGTCCCCGAGCGGGCGTGGAGCCCCCGGCCCCGGACCGGAGCTCGCGGGAAGTTGGCTGAGCCGCCCGGAGGGGATGGGTCGGCGGGGGAGGTACCTCAGACTAGGCCGGCGAGCCGGAGGGGAGCTCAGCCGCCCATCCCGGAGTCACCGGTCTGCGGAACTCTCGGCCCGCTTCTGAGCTCCCCTTGGGGCCGGGGGGGGGGGCGGGGTGAGGAGCCAGGCCGTTTGCACATAGCTCGTAGCAGAGAGGTTTCCAGAGGGGCTCGCAGCACCTCCAAGTCCCGGAGAGGAGAACGCCCTCTCCCCGCGCCCTCCCCTCCCCATCCCCCCCCACCGAAGAAAGCCGGCGCCATCCCTGAACAAAACGAGCCGGGGCGCCCAAAGGGATGCACCGCAGAGAGCCGCGGCTGGCCCCTTTCTTTGGTGCTGGAGGGCCGTCATCTGCATATGCTGAGGCCGGCTTTTCTGCATATCTAATTTAGATGTAAGCCTGGAAAACGGTATTGTCTTAGCTTCTGTGTGTGCCATTAACAGCTGGTGGTCTTACTTTAAGGGGGGGAGGGGGCGGAGCCCGGATCAGGAAAACCTGCTTTCAGGATGGACTTAAGCGGGCGGCCGAGGCTTCGAGAGCCCCGTTTAGCTGGCGAATGTGAGGCGCCCCTCGGCTTCCTCCGAGGAGAAGGTGTAAGCGCGCTTCTCATCGCCCCTCGGGCCACGGCTAGCTCTCTCGTTTGCTTTGGCCCTAAACGCCTTTAAGTAAGGGAGAAAAAAGCGTGTTTGGCGTGGGAGGCTTAGGCCCCGTCTTGCGTGAAACTCTCACAGCCAAAAGGAAAAAAGTCACTTAAATCATCTGGAGGTTTCCAAAGATCTGATGTGGGGAGTGGAGGTGGGGGTGGGAGGGGGTTCCCGAAGGCACAAGGGGAGACTCCCTTTTTGAACTGTCCCAGATGCCTCAAGCGCTCATTCCAGGGGAAAAAAAAAAATCTGAGATCCTGCCTTTCTCGGCAGTGAAAAATTTATGGACTTGTCTTCCCAGTGTTTCAGTCCACAGAAATGATGGCTTTGATTCAAGAATGTAAAATATAGTTTGGTTAGCATCTTGAGAACTAGACAGGCCCTGGATTTTCTATTCTTCTCTGTGCCTCTTGCAAATCGGAGACTTGGCTTCGGGACCATGGGACCCGGGTTCTGAAAAAGCCACTTCTTTTGGTAATGTGTAATTTGTATTTTTAGGAGCGTCCACCCCCTTGCATACTAGCCTCCCTGGACGAACCTAACCGTGGGGCTGACATCAGGGAGAGATCAAAGGCAATCAGTACGTGATGCTCAGTGGAAACTTGATTTTTTTTCTTTGGGGGGGGGGGAATGTACTCTGAGCTCTGAACTTTCTGTGGGACAGAGCTTTTGGAGACTATCTCCGTTTCCCCGTGATTTTGTAAGGAAATGCTAAGTTAGGTCAGTGTACCAAAAAAGAAAAAAGGAAAATTGACTAGTTTAGGAATATTCCTAGTTAAGTCTCCTTTCCATTGGACAGCTGGCAGGTTTGTTCTTTTCCAATTTGCAGGACCACATGCTAAATTGTCACTAGATCAGGCCAGATCCCAGCTTCTGCACAGGAGGCTTTTTCCTGGTTTCCCCAGCACTCCCAGCTGCCAGTCCCTTCCTTCCCCCTCCCCAGATCATCTTCTATCTCTTCTCTATGTATCTTTTATCTCCTCAGTTACTTAAATGTTGTCTTTCCCACTGGGGCACGAGCTTCTGGAGGGCAGAGACTGCTTTTGCGTTGGTATCCCCAGTGCTTCACTCAGTGCCAGACACATAGTAAGCATTTAACAAATATCTGCTGGCTAAATGGGTTTTCAGTGACACACACACACACACACACACACACACACACACACACACAGAGAGGGGGGGGGGGCTAACATTTCTTCTCCTAAACCTAGGGCTGCTCCTCCAGCTACGGGACAAGGAAAAAACTGGGAATTGTGGGCAGAAAAGTCTGGGCATGGAGTGCCCATGGGCCGGTGGCTACAGGGGCATTTGCTGACTGATAGACCTCTCGAAGGAAAACCAATCCAATGTACTTCTTTCCTTTGCTGAATCTAGTAGGAATCTAGGGGAACAGAGAAGTGGCAGGGAGCTCTTCAAGCTGGACCGGACCTCCCTAGATTTAGTCCTTGAAACGATAGCAGCCCAGATCGAATTTTCAAGACTGAAGTTAGAAGGAAGGTAGGAGCTTGTTGTTTCCAAAGGTTTTAGACACCCCCTGACCTAGGGCTCTCTGATTGAATTTGCTGTAACTTCCTGGGCTCCCTAATCCCCCCAAAGCGGTATGAATAGAGTTTTGCAATAACTATAGAAACCCTCTTTAAACCGAAGTTTTCTTGTTCGAAAGGCGGTGGCTGTTTGTTGACGGGGTGGGTCCAATTTTTGTAATGGGTCCTTTTTTGTTCCCGTTTTGGGATCCATCTGAACGATCTTTGCACGGATTCTAGTTTCAAGCTGTTGCATCTTGAAGATGGAGCGTTGTCTAGTGTTTGAGACAGTGGATGAATGTCGCATTTTGAAAGGCGAAATGGGACCAGCAGGCTCTGCGCTATCTGTGCCTCATTTGTTTGCTCGAATTCTCAGTACTTAGTATCAGGGTCAGTGATTACTGGAAGAAAGCAGTCCAGCTGCAGAGACAGCTGGAATGGCATGAAAAAAGTCAGTCGACCCGAGTCAGAGTCTGCACTTTACCAAATCCTAGCTCTGTGCCTTTTAGGAAAAATCATTGAGCTTCACTTGGCTTATGTGTCGGGTGGGGGTGATGGCCCCACCCTCATTGACCGGATTGTTGTGAGGATCCAATTAGATAATGGCTGTGCTTTATACAACTTCAAGGTTTTGCCATCCAATTCCTAGAACTAATTTAGGATTAAAGGAGTGTGTGTGTGTGTGTGTGTGTGTGTGTGTGTGTGTGTGTGTGTGTGTGTATGTGTGTGTGTGCCTGCGTGTGTGTATGTGTGTGTGTGTGTATGTGCGTGCGTGCATGTATGTGTGTGTGTGTAGGGGGGAAAACAACCATTTAAGGACAGTTTATTGGAAGTCTAAAGAAAATCACACTAATTTGGAAGTCCCCTAAGCACCCAGATTCATCAGAGACATGAAGTGATAATTCAGGTCTTAGCAGCAATGCGTCTGGTGGAGGGAGAGAGGTTTTCTTCACTTGGAATAATTCATCTTAAATTGAGAAGCCATGTGGGAACTGGAAATGAAGGAGAGCCAGTCTCTCCCTCCCCTTGCCCTTAGTCTAGGAATACATGGGAAGAAGAAGGGAAAGGCTGAATTAACTGCATAATCCAATATTATTTGGGTTTTTCTGGCTAACTAGGCTGACAATCTTTCTTTTAAAGAAACTTTCACCTTTCACATTCCCAGCTAAAGCCCTTGAGAAACTTGCAAAAACACAAAAAACCAAAAACCCTACTTGCTTTGTTAAAGTCATTATAAAAGTTTGTTTTTGAAGACTTTCATCTAGATGTCTTTCCCTAAACCAAACAATTTACAAAATTGTTGGTGAGGTGGTTGTTTCTATAACAGAAAAAAAAAAACCCAAAACCAAAACTGGCACCTGACCTTATCCAGAGTTTAGTGAACCTGTGGGATTATGGAGGATATATGAGGTTTCCTCAGTATCTGGGTCCTTTGTATTGCTAACTAAATTAGCCAAACTTCCTTAAGTTTTTTTCATTGCACCTGTGGAAAGCTGGGATGAGGGCGGGAGTAAGTTACGTCTCTGAACATCATGCAGTTTTCGGTGTAAATTTGTCAATGGAGTTGTGATGAATATAGTAAGAAATACTCATTTTTGAATAGATTAGGCAGCTTGACTAAAGCACTGAACTGGAGCTCAGGAAGCTCCTGGTGGGAGGGATGGGGGGAGGAGGTGAAGGAAGGTTGTTTCAGGGATCTCTTAAAGTCCCTCCTCCAGCTCTTGACAATCTATGATCAGATAATGTTTTAAAGGGGGAAAAATGACTAAATTGAGGCTGTCTGCTTAGTGATGTGACTTGAGTAAAATCTGCCCGTGTGTGTGTGTGTGTGTGTGTGTGTGTGTGTGTGTGTGTGTGTGTGTTTAACAAAAACCAGCCACCCTTTTCTCACATTCATGTATAGGGGGAAAATGGAACAGTGTTCTTAACATAAACTTGCTGTCTGCTACCTTGACTAGAATTCTGAGGAGCGGAGGCTGAAAAGAATGGGGAGTATGAGAACTCAAAGCAGGGGCTGAGCTTGCTGCTCTGCTGCAGTTTACCCAGGCTGCTTCAGAGAGGGGCTAGCAATGATAGCTTCTCAATTTTCAAATGTCTTTAACATCGTTAATGAAGGACTATCAGGGAATTTATTTGTCAGATTAGGCCATTATGAAATACAGCCCAACTTCAGTCTGATTAGAGCAGGCTGCTTTTAGGGGGCTTTAGATATACTTGGATTCCCCCCCCTTAAAACTCCAAGTAAGTAGGATAATGACCTTAGTCTGTAATAGTTATCAGAGGAGGAGAGGGGGAGGGAAGGGAGAATCTAATCTTAGCTCATTTTGATCTTAGGGCTATTTAACTCCATCAAGGATATAAGTACCGGTCTATGAAGAAGTACTCTGTAATAATAATATTAATAATAATGATGGTTGAAGGGCTGTCACATGGGAGAGGGATGCTACTTGTTCTTGTTGGCTCCAAAGAGAAAAAACAGGAGAGATGAATGGAAAATACAGAACACATTTAAGGTTTGGTAGCAGGCAAAGTTTCTTTACAATGAGGGCTGTTCAGGGAGAAAGTGTGCTATCCCAGGGGGGGCTCTGGGTCCCCCAGACTGGAGTTTGGTCTGGCAAAGGCTGAGGGACCATTTGTTGGAGAGTCTAGTTCAGGTTCTGTGCCATTTCTTCCCTAGCTCCCAAAGCATTTTGCTTCCAACGAAGCACGGAGGTAGACAGTACAGATATTCTTTTCCTTTTTTTATGATGTAATACTTTATTTATCCCAGTTACACGTAAAACCAATTTTTAGATTTGTTTTTAAATTTTGATGGAGTTCCAGATTCTCTCCCTTTCTTTTTTACATAACCCCCCTTTCCCCCTCCCCCCCCACTACAACTGGGTAGGCGCTAGGAAATTATATTCTTTTCCTTTTGCTAGGGGGAGAGATGTTGAATATGATTTGCCCAGCATCTTTTAAATAGGAAGTGGTTGAACCTTGAAGAGAAACTCTGGCTTTTCTGCTTCCCAAATAGAGCCCTCCGTCCTTTCATGTCACAGCTGCCTCCTGAGAACCCCTTACATGTAGCAAATTTAGCTGAGGCATTTGTTGTACCATCGACAGTGATTCTTCTTATTTCATGAAAAAATATATTCTTTCAGTTTGAGTGTCACCATGCGAAAGAAAGATAGGCAGAAATGAATGCCATTTACAGGTTTATCTCATTTATTAGGATCAGACATTGTGAACTGGGGGGGGGGGTGACCATGTCCAGTACAAAGAGCAGTTAAGTAGTTTGGCTCAGATTGCAGGGAGTAGGTAACTGTTAAACAGCTCAGATTTTGTTAGTTTTTCATTTGGTTAATTTCTTGTCTTTCGTATCTATCTTTTCCTAATATATACATGCATAATTGTTGGGACTATGGGAAAATTAATAGTGTTTTTGTAAAACAATTAGAAGCAGAGGGCATATAAGAAATATATTTCATAAATATAATCCCGAGATCAAGCATGTGGTTTTTATGAACACAGCTATGAATATTTAACTATGTAAAATTAAAATATTATTAAATGCCTGTTGTTCATTATTTTACTAAGTGAGTACACTTAGTCTCAGCCAGACTGATTTTACAGATTAAAATTTTTTTAATACTTCCGGGTCATGTTTTTTATTTGATCAAAATGATCAGTATTTGATTGCAACGATTTTGTCCTTAAAAATCAGATTAAAACAGTGATGGTAGTATAGTGTATGAGGAGAAAAGGGAAGAAATATTGAGATGGGTTGTAGTCACCTGTTACAGTGCCTCAGGGCTCATAGTGGGTGATAAATAAATACTTGTTGATCTGGATGGAGCCTTCTATTATTGCACATTACTGAGGATGTGGCTATCTAGGGATGAGATGGATTTGGGGAGGGAGGCATCCTGTGAAGTGCCTCTGAGATCAATTCTTTAAGAGGGAACTTCCAATCTAGTGAGCCCCTTTCAAAGGGGGAGAAGCAGGAAAGGTCATTTGGATGTGGAAGGGCTACTCTATTTGTTATGTAAAAAAAACTAGTTTTACTGCTTTTTCATTCCAACCTCAGATCTTATTTTATTGTCCATAGTGCCCTTCATCTTTTGAGTCACTTACATTGAAAGTGGGTGAAAAGATATCATAGAGGTTACTGAATTCTAATGCTGCAAAATATGTTTGTTACCTTTTATCTCTAAAAAACATTGTATGAAGATGATCTAGCTAAAGGATATCCAGTCATGCTCATCTGGGGGATAGTTCAAAGAAACAGGCTGGTATTTTTTTAGAACAGTGGGACCTTGTTGTCTTCCTTTCTTACCAGTTTGAAGCTTAATTTGGCCACTTACTGCCAGTATGACTTTGAAAAAGTCTCCAGACCTCACAAGTTCTCAGTTTCCTAATCTGTAAAATGACAGGGTTGGTGTTAGAAGGCCACGAAGGGCCCATTTAATTGAGTACCTATGATCCCATAATGCTACGGTAAAAAATGGACTATTTTTCTTTCTTCTCCACCTCATCTTAAGCAGTCCTGGGTAAGGACAGTCTATTTTAGGAGAATTGTATAGTCTAGCAATGGCTGGTCCCATCCTTGGAAATCACTCTCCTATCTCACCACCACATGCTAGATAGGACTCCCTAGCTTCCTTCAAGGAAGGTTCAATTTAAGCGCCACTTCCCACCTGACTTTTCTGAATCCCTTTATTTATCAGTGATCAGTCCCACTCCTTAAGTTCTGTAATATACTTTTCTGTTTACATGTTGTATTTTCCCTGCAGGATGTAAACTCCTAGAGGGCAGGGTCATTTTTTCTTTCTGACTTTTTGTCTCTAGCACCTAGTACCATGCCGTTCAAAGAAGACACCCAAGAAATGGTTGTTGCATTGAATTGGGACAGCTAAGATTTTATGTGTGCTAACAGACTTAATTAGACCATTTCTCTCTGGCACAATTCTCTTCCCCCTCCTCTCCCTTAAGAGAATTTTATTATTTCGAATTACGGGTAATTCTCCTTTTATTTTATTATTTATTCTATATTATTTCTTTTATTATCTCCAATTACATTCATTTTTTAAGATTTTCCAATTACATTCATTTTTATATAATTTTTAGACAGCAAGCAAACTGATATAGATTATGCATATATAGTCACATTAAACTTATTTCCCTGTTAGTCTTGTTGTGAAACAAGAATCAGAACAAAAGGGAAAAAACACAGGAAAGAAAAAACAAAAACAACAAGAAATAAGAATTGTGTGCTTCGGTCTACATTCGGACTTCATAGCTCTTTCTCTGGATGTGGATAGCATTTTATACATCACGAGCCCTTTGGAATTTTCGTGGATCATTGTATTGCTGAGAAGAGCTAAGTCTATCATAGTTAATCATCGACAGATGTTGCTGTTACTGTGCACAATGTTCTTCTGTTTCTGCTCACTTCACTCAGCATCAGTTCATGTAAGTCCAGGTTTTTCTGAAATCCACCTGCTGATCATCAATAATATTCCATCACATTCATAAATCTCAGCTTGTTCAGCCAGTCCCCAATTGATAGGTATTCCTTCAGTGTTCAATTCTTTGCCACCACAAAAAAGTTGCTATAACTATTTTTGTACATGTAAGTCTTTTTCTCTTTTTTATGATCTCTGGGATACAGACCTAGGAGTGCTATTGCTTGATCAAAGAATATGCACAGTTTTACAGCTCTTCTGCATAGTTCCAAATTGTTCTCCAGAATGGTTGGATCAGTTCACGACTCCACCAACAATGTATTAGTATCCCAATTTTCCCACATCTTCTCAAATCATTTTTCTTTTCTGTCATATTAGCCAATCCGATAGGTGTGAGGTGGTACCTTAGAGTTGTTGTAATTTGCATTTTTCTAGTCAATAGTGATTTAAAACATTTTTTTTTCATCTGACTATAGATGGCTTTAATTTCTTTGCCCTGAGAATTGCCTGTTCATATCTTTTGAACATTTATCAATTGGGAAATGACTTGTATTCTTCTAAATTTGGCTTGATTCTCTGCATATTTGAGGAATGAGGCCTTTATCAAAAACACTGGCTGTAAAAATTGTTTGCTAGTTTTCTGCTTTCCTTCTCATCTCGGTTGCATTGGTTTTGTTTGTGCAAAACCTTTTGAATTTGACGTTATCAAAAATCATCCGTTTCACATTTTGTAGTGTTCGGATCTCTTACTTCATTACAAATTTTTCTCTCCTCCATTGATCTGACAGGTAAACAATTCCATTCTCCTGATTTGCTTATGGTATCAACCTTTAAGTTTAAATCATGTGGCACAATTATCTTAATAGCACGTCCATCACCAAACCCCTGCTGAGCAAAGAACCAACAACTTATATTTTACTCCCCTCCCCACCATTTCTTTCTAGCTCAAGAACACATCACCTTAAGAAAGTTGGTTGGAAAGGGAATAGTAAAAACACAACCTTAGTGAAAAGTTCTGTGGGTTAATTTTTTAAGTGAAAAAATAAAACTGCTTTGTCTGGCTTGTGTATCATATGCCTACGATGTTTATCCTCACATTGTCTTTTTAAAATATTTTTCTACTACAGCTTCCTTAGAAAAAGAATGTTTTGATTTTTAGGAGCCCGGGACTTTATCAAGTCATCAAGAACTTCATTCTTGTCACCAGCCTCAGGAAGACGACTCCAAAGTCAACTCTGGGAGGAGCTGGTGTCCACGTTGCATGGTTGACCATGTTTGGGGGTGGGGGAATGGGAATCCATTTTAATATCGCAGTGTGTAGGAATAGCCCTTGGCTTACTTCCTCTCTGAATATGTCTGCCAGAACTATATCGGGGGTTCTTTTTTTCTGGCCACTCGTGGACAGAGTATATGTCGTTGACGAGGTGATATGATTTCTTTGAAACAGCGCTGCAATTGAACAAACTATCCGGAGCCCTCCTACCCTGTGCTGAGCTGCATCTGATTGGCTGTGGCGATATGTGTGTTTCGTTAACTTCTGCCCATTGACATATTAAATGAAGATGCACAGGGGAGCGACATCAGTGATTTCAATTGACTCGTCAATTGCCAGTACATAGCCCTCATCAGGCTTCGCTTTGCTAACAAGCTGATCCAGCACATGTGACAACAAGGAGGCCAGTCCTTCAAACAAATGACATGTTTGATAAAGAAATCTTTTCAAACTCATTATGCGTTTCCTTTAGCTTTTGTCTTTTGCCCTAGTATAGCATCTGTTGCAGAAGGCATCGGTCCCTTCCTTGATCGTTGCTGCATCTTCTGTGATTGGAGTGTCTTGTCTGCTAAGAGATGGGAAGTGTAGCTTCTGTTTGTCCCTGTTGTAACATTGGACTCTTGCCTCTCTGCCTTTCTCAGCTGAGATTTAATCTTGTGAATGAGGCTGCCTTAAAGCATTATCCTAAGATTCTCTAATAAAAAGGCAATGTCCTGGAAGAGCTAGGGGTGGAGGAAAGAGTGCCTCTCTGTAATCTAGGAGCCTTCAAGAAGGAAGTCTGGGGTTTTTTTTTGGCCCATGTGGTAAGACAGAGGAGATAAAACTTCATATTGCTTTTGTAAGGCTGGGACAATTGCAGAGATGAAAAATCACAGTTGTGTTGTAAATAAGATGTTTGCAATTCCCTCCTTGGGGAGTAGTGTTTAACTTCATCTTTTGCTTATGTGCACGAAACTAAATACATGCGTATGTCTGGATTCTGGATTGCATGCATCTGGCTCCATTAGATTTCATGTAATTGCATATTGACTAATGGCATAATACAGCTATTTGACGACTGAATTGAGGTCCAAATGCTGCTATTAGCAGTGTAATCACTTTGGATAAGTGAATAGTTGGACTGTTATACTTGAAAATCAGAAACCGGGAGAATAACCGTTCCGGGGTTTTCAAGGGAAAAGACCCATTGTAACGTTTTGACTCAGATGTAAACTATTATAAATTCTAATTTGTAGGTCATGAGGAAAAGTAATTGTGGTAATTGTGAGACCTCTCAATGCTTCAAAACTAATGCCCTGTGCTGTCTTTTCATTGCTTATATATAATATATATGTATGTATATAAACATTTTCTTTTGCGAGTGAAGTGATTTCAGAGTCTACATGTTACTATAAATCTTTTAATTAAATATGAAATCTTTTGGAAAAGGTAATTATGTATTTGTTTTTAATCTGTGTTCAGTTCTCCAAATGCACAGCCCGAGGCATGCTTGGGTTGCTAGCAGAGGTGATTCAGTAGCCTTGCACTAATTAAAACATATTTGGTGTACATGAAGTCATCAGTAATAGGACTCAGATTTGCACTCGCATGCACACAGACACACAGACACACACACACACACACACACACACACACACACACTTCCTCAAACCCATAAAATCATTTAAATAAAAGGTATGTACCCACGCTGCTGTAGTCTTTAAAGCTGATGCTTTCTTGTCCCCTAGAAATCTTCTTTAGTCCAGCATTGAGCTGGAAACTTCTTCCATGCTAGAAAATAGAGTTGGTATACTTTAAATGAACAACTATGGTGTTTTCACACACACACACACACACACACACACATATTATATTTGTTTATGTGTCATAGACATATTGTGATCCAATTTCTAAATATGTCAGAAGAGAGAAGTGGGAAGCTCTTCTGGGGAACACATCCACCCTGCCTGATAATTGGACCTTCGGGTTCAAAGTTGAGTTAACATTTGGAGTGGTTTATGCCCTTTGACCTTTCTGATACCGTGGGCTTATTCCTTGCAAGTTCAATACCAAACTCTAGAGATGCTTATTTCTGTTCATTCATTCACTGAGCATTTATGAAGTGCTTACTATGTGCTAGATATTGTGCTCGGTGCCGGGGATATAAAGACAAAAATAAAAATGTTTTCTTCCTACAGAGAGCTTTTTTGAAATTCTCAAGTGGGCTAAGAGTAGAAGCAGCAGCACTTAGACAAATAAGTAAATATATACAAGGTAAGTACAAAGTAATAGCTGGGTAAGAAAATGACTATCAGCTAAGAAGCTCAGGAAGGGCTTTGTCTAGGAGGTAACACATAAAGTTCATAAATGGGGGCAGAAATACTGAGACTTAGAGGTGAGGTGGGAAAGCATTCCAGGAATGGGAAAAAGTGGGAGACAGAATGTCCTTGACAGGGAACATCAAATAGCCCAGTTTGGCTAAAACATGTGGAAGTTTAATGGACCATAAGCCTGGGAAGGTAGACTGGAACTAACTTGTGAAGGACTTTAAATGGCAAGCAGATATTATCCTAGATGTAAAAGGGAATCACGGAAGTTTCTCAAATGGGGAAAAGATCCACCGAGATCTATGCTTAAGGAATAGTAATCTAGCACTTGGGTAAATGAATTGGAGAAGGGAGTGACTGTTGATTAGGGAGGCTAATTGTGATGGTCTGGGTTTTCATGTGGGATTTTAAAACAAGTTATTCACGTAGTCATTCATTTACTGGCCAAATGTTTGTCAGACATCTGCCGTGTGCAATATAGCAGGTTAACGGCACCATTCCTACTCTTTTGGAACTTAAAATCTTGTAAGAGGAGTTTACATATGCAGATAATTCTCAGTTATAAACAGAAGTCTTGTTCTAGATGAAAGAAAGTAGAGGCCTGGAAGACCTGTTAAAGAAAGAAGAAATATAAAGTCTTGACTCCTTCCTCCTTATACTCTCCTTCCTGGGTTTCCTTGCCACTCTTACCATCTTATTTTCTTCCCTCTTGTCTATTCCTTCTCATTCTCCTTTGTTAGATTATCAATGGAGTTCTCACTCCTGATGTGTGACCCTCTTGTGTCTTTCATCAATATCCATGGTTTCATCTATTATTTCTGGGTAGATCATTCTCAAATAACTTCTCTCCTGAACTGCAATCCCACATTCCCACCTAGACATCTGTGCCTAGATAGCTTACAGAGGTCTCAGTTTCAACATATCCAAAGCAGAACTCATCTTTGCTCCTAAATCTACACTTCTTCCTAATTTCCTTCTTCCTGTTGAGAGGACCACCGTCATGCAGATTCACAGCCCCAGAGTATACTCCCTATACCCAATCTTGTCAAGTCTACCTTCACGACATGTTTACATCTCTCCTTGTTTTTACTTAACCAATCCCCCAATTCAAAGCCTTCATCGCCTCACAATAGCTTCTCCATTGCTTTTCTCACATGTAACTTAATTCTTCTTTCTTCTGTCTTCCTCTGAATCAATATCCCTAAAACATAGATTGGAACACATCATTTGCTCCACTCTTCTTGAGTTTGTTTTGTTGGTTTGCTGGTTTGTCTCCAACCTATCTTTCCAGGCTGAAGTTAGAATCCTGCTCTCTCTCCCCAATAATTACTCTTCTTTCCACACTCCATATACCAGCAAAACTGGTCAAAATAATAGTCTGTGTCCAGGAAGCTCTATTTTCCATCCCTTTGCCTGAAATGCCCACCTTCCTCACCTAAACCACCCTTTCCTCTGACTGCATTGTATTTATTTCACATTTACTTATCTGTGTGCGTGCTGTCTTTTATGTTTTGCCTAGAAGGTGAGCTTTTGGAGAGAAGGAGCTTCTTCCTTTTAAAATTTTTGCCTTCCTTGCCTCAGCATAATCCTTGGTATATAGTATGTGCTTAAGAAATCTTTGTTAATGAGATGATTCAAACCGCTTCCAATTGTTCAGTAATGAAAAGAATCAACTACACCCAGAGAGAGAACTATGGGAAATGAGTATGAACCACAAGATAGCATTTCCACTCTTTCTGTTACTGTTTGCTTGCATTTTTGTTTTCCTTCTCAGGTTTTTTCTTTCCTTCTAGATCCGATTTTCCTTATGCAGTAAGACAACTGTATAAATATGTATACATATATTTGATTTAACATATACTATAACATTTAACATGTATTGGACTACTTGCCATCTAGGGGAAGGGGTCGGGGAAAGGAGGGGAAAAATTGGAATAGAAGGTTTCACAAGGATCAGTGTTGAAAAATTACCCATGCATATGCTTTATCAATAAAAAGCTATAATAATAAAAAATTTAAAAAAAGAAATCCTTGTTAAATTAAATAGCTAACATGTTGAAAAAAGATAAACTTTCAGTGGTTTTCTTCATTTAGACATTCAAAGACAGTGCTATAAAGATATCAAAACATCCAGTTAGGAAAAAAATCATCTTATTCTGTTTACCTTTGTCTAGACTACAACTTAGTTTCTAGACTAAAGAGTTTAGAGTCTAGTTTAGGTAAAGGTAAGCAACAGAATGAAGCCTGATAGAATTCTGACTCATATCAGAATTAGGACATCAGGAGTCCAGACCCAGCCTCCTTGATTCCCCAACCTGGCCGAATGCTTGGACATTATGTAGACAAGGAGGATAGAGTGCTGGGCTGAAAGTCAGGAAGATCTGCGTTCAAATACATTCTCTGACCCTCCCCATATCAATGTAAGCTCACCCAGGACAGAGACTCTTAGGTTTTTCACCTTTAGAACCCAGTTCAGTGCCTAGTGATTTATAAAAGCTTGCTGATTTACTGAATACAAGCTATGTGGCCCTGGATAGATCATCAACTGCTCTGTGTCTTAGTCAGTTCCCTGGTACTTATCTAATTAGTCATGATCTTCATAATGGAAAGAGTTCCCACAATGGGATTTCCCGAGTGCCAAAACTGGTATTCTAGTGCCATAGAAAACAAAGTGGGAAATTTGATAGCTGTTTTTCGAGTTTGTTAAATTACCACTTGTTTTAACCGGAGGACAGTGCTTCAAAAACTTTCTTGGCATCCGGGGGGAGCGATCACAACTCGAAATGTGGTAAGTCTGCTTAGCCTTTTCTTCACCATACCTTGGGACCCTCTCCAAAACGGATAGTCAAATGGCCACAGCTCACACATTTGAACTGTGCATGGGTAGCAGTGGTTAAACAAATTCTCACATAAATTGCCTGAGTAACCCCGGCTAAGTAACACTTGGCTTGCTAAGAGGCCCAGAGAAGGAAGGGAGGGGGAGCTATAAAGGGTGGTTGGAGAAGTCATGGGCTTAAATGGATCCAGCTTCCACAATTTGGCTGTGAAGCCCAGTGTTTAATTTGACAACACTCATATTCAAGGATTACCTTTATAAACCCCTCCTGTCTTGGTCCTTCTCAGGCTAAGTGCTAGTAATAGCTCACATTTAGAAAGGCTTGCAACTGCTTTTATTTTTAAAGGTTTGCAAAGTGCTTTCTGTCCATTATCTCATTTGAGCCTTTCAGACACCAGGGATGCCATTATTACCATCCCCTTCCCCCACACCCCCTCTTACTAAAGAGAAAGCTAAAACTCAGAGAGGTTATGGGACTCAGAGCATCACACAGCCAATAAATTTCCAAAGATGGGTTGTGAACTCAACTCTGCCTGATCACAAATCCCCATGCTGTCACTAACCACTAGGAAACATTGTCTCTTTGTACATTGAGGCAAAATATTAAGGTCGCTCAGAAACAAATAATCTGTCTTTTGTTTTAAATATCCAGCTTAGCAGAGAAATAAAAATGCTTTCTGTACACTTGAATTATGTGGGTAATTTTAAGTTCTTCCCATCCATAACATACTTACCACCTAGGCTAGAGAGGACATAGATGCTTGAAATTTAGAATTAAATGAATCATAAGCCCTGGCAAAGGGGCATAGGTTCAGAGCCAGGAAGGACTTTAGAGATCATCTAGTCCAATCCTGTCACTTCATAGAACTGAGAAACTGAGGCCCATCCTGCTAAAGGGACTTTAACACATATACACACGGGGACACACACATACACAAACATGCACCGTACATATCCATAATAAGTAGAAGTGCTGAGGTTTGAACCCAAACCCTGTAACTGCCAAAGTTCTCCTTTTTCCACTGAATCTGTTTTGGTTTTCCTGCTTAGGTCGATTGAAAGGGAGCCTAACTTTGAATAAGGGCCCTGCCAATATCTACCTACCCATGTAACTTTGACCAAGTCCAAATTTCCTCTCTCTGGGCTCTGATTTTTTCCTCTATGCAAGGATAGAGTTGGACTAAATCTTATAGCTCACAATATGTCATCCTATGAACTTCTAAGCCAACCTCTCAAGCCCAGGCCTTTTTGCATTTCTTATAGTTTGTCATTCATCCTGTGTCATCCTATGACTTTCTGGGTCACAGATTGTTACTTTTAAAGCAGTCACCTTAGAAATAATAGCATAGGCTCACATATTCAAAGATGGAAGGTACTTTCCTGGCCATTGAGGCTAGCCTCATTTTACAACTGAGGAATCTGACACCCTGAGAGGTCATTCAGGCAGTAACTAGCAGAGCCAAGATGGCTCCAAATCCAACACTCTTTACCAAATACGGGGTTGGTTTAGGAATTTGTAGCATTCCCCAAATTGGAAAATGATATCCTTGCTTTTTGTTCTGTGAAGAACAAGTACATTAATTAACCTTCCCAGAAACTTGTGTCAGGGACAGCTTGTGGCAATGATAAAGAAAACAGCTAGGGTCCAAACTTACCGTTGGGCATCATGAATCCAGACGTGTTTCTTCATTATCCTGCAATAACCATCTTATTAGATACTCAGGTCATTTGAATTTTACAAATAAGAGATAACATTTATATGTTGTTATGTCTCACACATGTTTACATACATGATCTCATCTGATCCTTACAATAGCTCTGTAAGGTAGCTGCTATTATTATCCCCATTTTACAGATAAGGAGATCGAGACTGAGAAGTTAAGTCACTTGTCTAAAGTGACCTAATAAGAAAGTATCTGAACTTTGGGAAGCTTTCATTTATCTGGCTCTTACTCCTACCAAGGTGTAATGTGGAAATTTCCAATCTGACATTCTAATGGTCTTTAATTTCCCTTTCAATCAGTCTGATTCACAAGGCTTAGAAACACAGAACAAAATTATTTTCCCAGCAAAAGTTTCAGCTTCTATTGTGTGCTGGGCACTGTGATAAATCCTGTGAGATTTGGAAGAGATTTCCTAACCCATTCTCTTCCAAGGAACCTGTACAGTTTCTGTAACTTAAAGCCATATCTTGAAGAGAACCATAACAAGGGGAAAAGTCCATATTGTATGACATTGTTCTCTTTTTGGTTCTCAGCTGCTATTGTCCTTATTTCATGAAGATGATCTGAGCCATTCTTGCTGTTTTTACTGTCCTTAGTTTTGTTTTATTGTTTCCTATTGTTTATATCTCTATCAAATAAGGATAATTACCTCCTTTTCAGATAACACCTTTCAAGAAGTTGGACCATAGGGTGATAACCCTAGTGCTTTAATTCATTGCCACCCCAGTGCATCTAATTCCTTCACTCTGTTTAAACCTTTCATTATTTTATACTCAAGTTCCAGGGCCTGAATTTTACACAAGAAGTCTCTTTAAATAGTTGTTCAAACAGATCTCTTGCTTTCTGATCTCCGTTTGCTTCATGGTGAGTCAGTACCTCTTTACCACCTCTTTTTCCCAATGCCCAAGTAGTATTTACCCTAGGTCTCATTCCCCTGAGCATTGGAGAAGTATACCCTCTTTCCATATATTCTTTCCTCTCCAGTCTTCCTCAGGTTAGTTGGAATGGGTTATGCAGATTAGCCCAAGCTATTTCTCAGAGATGGGCAAAATTAGTGGCTGACACAGTATGAGCACCAGTGACTCTGAAGTAGAGGATTAACTCACTGACTAAACAGAGATGAGAATATTTAGTTAAGAGATAATGAATGAGTTGTCCAAAGTCAAAGCAATTTAGTCATAGCAATTGCATAGTCAAAACTAGAACTCATAGCTCCTGACTATCTATCCTGAGTTTTTTTCCCCGTAGCTGCTGACAGTCCCTTCCTTTCTGCCTTATCTTATTGTAAAATGGTCACCTGTATTTCAGTTTAAAACTAATTTCTAAGTCTGATGCAAAAATGAACCAATTGAATCTACTCTAAGTTACGTAATAATGAAGTAGACCAAAGAAATCTGTGACAGTGATAAATTATTCTCATACTTAAATAAATGGATTATAGTCAGTGACAATAGTCAGTTCTCTCTATATTTCTTTTTCAGAATTTCCTAATAGGAAATCAACACTTTTCCTCAGTGGTACATTCACATAAAGAAGAAGATTCATGTTTGTATGAAGATTGCCTACTGAAAAGAATGATGCCAAATGAAAAAGAAAACAGTTTGACTATAGCTTCTGATTTCCTGCTTCCTTTCTATTTTTCTTCATTCCTTAGTTCTTTTGTTCCTTCCTTCATTTCTCCCTCCCTCCATTCTTCCCTTCTACCCTCTTTCCTTCTATATGTGGTAGAATTACTAATGTCTTTTTTCCCTCCCTCCCTTCCTTCCTTCCTTCCTTCCTTCCTTCCTTCCTTCCTTCCTTCCTTCCTTCCTTCCTTCCTTCCTTCCTTCCTTCCTTCCTTCCTTCCTTCCTTCCTTCCTTCCTTCCTTCCTTCCTTTTCTTTTTCCCTCATTCTCTACCTTTTGTTTCAAACTTTGAGATATGTTATTGATCATATAAAATTATATCGGAGATAGGGGAAATGACCTGTGATTTCACTGATATAGAGAACTCTGGAATGTGGAAAGTTCCTCCACCAAGGGAAATAAGGCTTTTCTCTGCAATTTGTAATCTTAAGAGTTCCCTCAGATACTTAAAGATTAAGTGATTTGCTCAGGGTCATATAAGCAGTATATGTCAGAGACAGGTCTTGATCATTATATAAAATATAGACTACATCTACAATCCTTTTTGACTCAGAAGCCAGCTTTCTATCCACCATGCCATACTGCTTTTCAAAATCATGTCAATATAATATAAATTTAATTTAGAAATATTCAAACTCTAGAAATCTAGCTGCTTCTAGAATTATTTGGTGTCAAAGTTTAAGACACTATGGGGCAATTCACCTTTCAATTGATCATTTTTAGCACTGATTTCTGCTTAATATTCTCCACTATTTTCTACTGGACAGTTTTCTGTTCCAGGGCTGGTGAACTATTACTCTCTCTAAATAGACTCTCTCTAATGCAGTGAGTCCATTAAGACCATAGTCTTAAAAATTACTAAGTTGCAAAGATAAATGTTGAAAATTATCATTGCATGTATTTTGAAGAGGAAAAAGCTATTATTATAAAAAAAATGTACAGTTAGATAGGTTAAGAAAAATTACTAAGGACCTTCCCCCTCAAAGAGCTTTTTAAGTATGGGTTATATCTATTGATATTAGAAAGTAAAATGTCTTAGTAACATGAAAATAGTTTTAGCCTTATGGATCCCCCTGAAGTCTTAGGGACCCAGGTCCCTGAACTATACTTTAAGAGGCATTGCTTTAGAAAGGCGAAAACGCCCACTTCCCATTACCTAGTAGCCATGAAGAGTGACTATTATCCCACAATTGGAGACATCATGTAGGAAAATGAGACATGGGTCACGATTGAGGATGTTTTCAACACCTTTAGTGTATATAATGGGATTATTGCTCGTTTAGGACAGACAATTGAAATAACCCATTTCCTTATTGCTATTTATTCTTTCTTATCTTCTTGTGTGAATTGCTTATTCGGTACTATTTACTCAGTACAGCACTTGAATCCCTGCTAGAATGTTCCTCACAAGGGCTTTTGGGAGGAACTCTCATGATTTTTCAGTTTCCTTTGTCTTTTCAGTTGGGAAGGGAGAGGTTTATATTTTACAAAGTCCAATCAAAAGACCTGATACTTTTGATCCTAAGGAGTTAGGATCAATTCATAATTTGAATTATGTTTAATTCATAATTCAGGACCCACAATGGGCAGATTATCCTTGCTGCTGGAGTTAAGTCACATCTCATCAGTATTTTCCTTTTTTTTTTATTTATAATTTTTTCCACAGTATATATGCATGAGTAATTTTTTATAATATTATCCCTTGTATTAATTTTTCCAAATTATCCCCTTCCTCCCTCTACTCCCTCCCCTTGATGACAGGCAATCCCATACATTTTACATATGTTACAATATAACCTAGATACAATATATGTGTGTAAATCCCATTTTCTTGTTGCACATTAAGTATTAGCTTCCGAAGGTGTAAGTAACCTGGGTAGATAGACAGTAGTGCTAACAATTTACATTCACTTTCCAGTGTTCCTTCTCTGGGTGTAGTTGAAGTGAGTTGGATCTTCTTTATGTTGAAGATATCCACTTCCATCAGAATACATCTTCATACAGCACTGAAGTGTACAACCATCTTCTGGTTCTATTTATTTCACTCAGAATCAGTTCATCAGTATTTTCCATAAGGCCTGAACAGAACATGTTTGTCAGGGAACATCTTTCAGACAGTACCATTAGCACTTGGATTCAATTATTTGAGTGTCCCAAATTGAAACATAATTTGGGAGGCCTCCATGACACACAGAAAGAGAGGGGGACATACTCTCTTAGAATCACAGAATTAGTGGTGGAATAAACTTCAGAGGGCAGCCGGGCCCAATGTATCTTACTGCATGTATAGATGCTGAACCCAAGGCTCAGGGGAGGGGAGAGGACTTCACCAAGTTCATACAGCTGGAATGATGCACAACCAAGGTTCAAACACAGTTCCTTTGATTCCAAACCCTTTGCTCTTTTCACTATTTTTATATATTCTTATATATTCAAATACTCCAAAGAGGAAAACAGGCTTTTTTCCACTAAAGCAGTGCAGGTAGATAAGTGTTTGGAGAACCATGGAATCAGTACATATGTTAGTTCCTTAATGCCAATACATTTTTTGGCTTGCTCTGTTTAAGTGGCAAAAACAAATTGGAAGATGCCATGTTACTAAAGTATCATAGATGTTGAACCAGAAATTGACTTTGAGCATATCTCATGTGCCCTGAAATTTGACAGACGGGAAGACTCTGGGCCGGGGAGGGAAAGTGACTCGCCTAAGATCACACAGAGCCAGGAAGTAAGCCTACAGCTATTTTCTTCTTTGGAGGGCGGGGTGAGGCAATTGGGGTTAAGTGATTTGTCTAGGGTCATACAGCTAGGAAGTGTTAAATGTCTGAGGCTACATTTGAACTCAGGGCCTCTTGAATCCATGGCCAGTGCTCTACCCATTATGCCATCTAGCTGGCTAAGCGCCTAGGGCTTCTGATTGTAAATCCCAATGCTTTTTACCCCTACCAGGTCATTTTCCTCTTCCAATACAATTCAATAAATAAATGTTGACTCTGAATATGTCTGTGTTAGACACTCTGATAAATACAAAAATCAGCAGAGTATAGCTTTAGAACTAGAAAGGAACTTAGAAGTCTTTCAATATATTCTTTTTATTTTCCTCCGATGAAGAACAGAAGAGAACAGAAATTATTTATTTAAAATTTTAAAAAAGTAACAGAACTGAGATTTAACATAGGCCTTCTTACTCCAAAACCAATGCTTTTTCTACTACACCATTAAGTGTACAGAACGTAATTCATAATCTCCAGTACCTTATGGTTTAGTAGGGGAAATAACACCCATACAACAATGTAACTATACTAGTACTGGAAAAAATTCTACTCAATGTCAGAAATTTGGGGTTCAGCTCATAGCTCTACCATTTATTGTGGGACTCTGGGCAACCCTCTTCTGTCTCAATTTCCTTGGCCATAAAATGGGGACCATCACGATCTTTTCCCAGCTCCAATGCTGATAATGAACAAATTGCTTAACCTCTGTGTTTCCATTTCTTCCTTTATAAGATGGTAACAACAATAATGTACTACCTATCTTGTAAGGTTTTGGTAAGGAAAACAATTTGTAAATCTTAACGGATTTTATGAATGTGAGTTACCATGGAAAAACAGTTAAATATTTTCTAGGTCCCAAACGGGGATGGCTAGATAGCATAGTGGATTGAGCATTGGGCTTGGAGTCAGGAAAGTTCACCGTGTGTCTGTGTGTCCTTGGACAAGTCACTTCACGCTGTTTGTTCTACTTTCTCCTCTATAAAATGGGCTGGAGAAGGAAATGACACACCATTCCCAGTATCTTTTCCAAGAAAATGGGGCCACAAAGAGTTGGGTAAAACTGAAATGACTAGACAATAACAAATGTCCCAAGCACTGTATGTGTGTGGAGTGCTGGGGATACACATAAAAATGTGAGAAATCCTTGGCCTTCAAGTGATTCTAAATGAGGGAGACAACACATATAGAAAGGTTTAGGTGCAGTTAAAATGGCAATGTCTAGAGGGCCCAGTTATAGGGCAGATGCCTGGTAGGTCAGAAGGTGTAGCTGCAGGGTGGATGGTAAGTCCTAGAGTCCCTCTCTTTTACCAGAAGGTTTAAAGCCAATGCCTTCCAACTCACTGAGGCAGTGTCAGTGGCTCTGACTGCCCTGTAGCTGGGAGAGGAAGGGGAAAAAGGTATGGGCCAGGGAGATCTCAGTAGAATATAAGCAGAGAACACACCTCCTAAAGACTGCTCTTCTCAGTGTTTTGCACCCCATGAAATCATATGTTATTACTGATAACAGTATCATTAATATATTAAAACTGAACCTTACTGTAATGTCCCCCAACCCATATATATTTGGGAATAATTAGAACGTTGTTTTCAAGGAATTAACTACCTCTCCAAAGGTAATTTTGCTGAACGTTAAGTTTCCCTGGTACACATGAACAATTCTTGAGGGTGGGGGGGCAGTAGTCAGGAAAGCATGCTTTTATTCTCTTTATGTTATGCACTATTGCCATCGCTGAAAGAGCACATTAAGAAAATATTAAGACAATAACGATGAATTCCACCATGTTGTTTCAAATACGTTGTCAGAATATTAATTTCAAATGACCAAATATTGGAAGCCATCAGGAGACATTTAATATGGATGTAGAAGGGTGGTGAGGGGGGTAAAATTGGTTGAAAGTGGGTCTTAGTAATTAGAATGACTCGTTGAGTCATAGAACAAAATCTGTCAAAGTAGCATCATTCTCTAGAAGGCAAGACAATGATAATGATTAAAGAGTTGGGGGTGGGGGGAGAGGAGGAGGCAGGAAATAGAAGTTGGCGGATGCCTGTCCAATCAAGGCCCTACCACAGGTCAGAGAGGTTTGATTCAGGTTATTTATGAATTTAGAGATTAAGTTCTCATTAGTAACAAAAATAATATTCATCATTTTATTTGTTTTAATTTTGCCTCCTGACTTTGCTTCAGATTCTAGATGGGAGAATAAGGAAGGAAAGCATCGTTTCTTATTTCCCATAACAAACCATTTAAAAGGAGAGACTCCTGATTCACACAATGTCATCTTTAATTGGTATGTCTTTGTCTTGGGCATCATTCAGACTGAAATGTCTGAGTGATACAGAAACATTGTGCATGTTTTAGTACAGCCCAGCCCCGAAAAAAGCAGACGGGGGGCCTCAGAGACAAGGAGGGAATTCTCAAATTCTACCTCTTCAACTCCAGATTCCTGTATTTTATGTGTGCATGGTTTATTTTGTTTTTGTTTTTGTTTTATTTTATTTTAAATCTGGAAACACAACAGAAGGGGCCACAATTTGGTAACTGGAGGTCGGCCACGTGATGTTTTTGTGTGTGAGTGTATAGAGCATTTCCAGACAGCCTAGGGGGAAAAAAGGAGACAAGGATAAGAAGAAAAGGAGAATGAGACAAACAGAAAAGCTGGAAGCGTGTTTGTTTTGCATACTTATTGAACGTTTACCCCCTCCTTCCTTTTGCAGCTAACAAAAATTGTCTTCTGTTTATAGTATCTCTCAGACTGGACATTTCTTTCTGTGTTGCCTGCATTCTTGGGGTTCCTTTTATCTCATTCTTGAACTCCAGAAATAGCCACTTACTGGTCTTTGCTTCCACCCCCCACACACATCCATCCTGCTTATTACTCAAATTCATCTTTGTGACGTAATACTTGGGTATGCTGTTTAAAAATTTTCAGTCCCTCCACATTGGTTTGAGGCAAAGAGTGGACATTCTGGAACCTGGTATTCAGCGATCTATATTGTGACTTTATCCACTACTCATCATAAGTTCATGAATTTGTAGCTGATGGGCTCTTGAGCGGAGGCTATCTAGTACAAACCCCCATTTTACAGAGGGGGAAACTGAGACCCAGTAAAAGGAAGGGTTTGAGTATCCAGGATGAGGGGGTGGTCGATAGGATCAAATGTCTGGGGTATCATGATGGATGAGGATTGAGGATTTTCTGTGAGTTTGGCTGTGAAATGGAGGAGAGATATAGGATGCTAACTTGAGAGGAAGCAGGGTCAAGTGAATACACTGTACAGGATACTGCAGGAAATAAATGAGAAACAATGTTTGCCCCTGTGGAGTTTATAATGGGTGGATGGCTGAATCATTGACAAAGAATTGTAAAATGATGCATTTGTAGCAAATGAGATTCCCAGCAAAGTGTTACAAACTGTTTGAGGACATCATTCCTAGTGGAGAAAATCTAGAAAGGTCTTGCAAAGGAGATATCATCTGAGTTAGGTCTTGAAGGAAGGATTTGCCCAAGCAGAGATGGATAGGTTGAGTTTGATGTGCCAAGGGAAAAGCCAGATAGAGCTTTCCAGCAAGCAGTGGGCAGTGTGGAATGAGAGGCCCCCTGAGGGAGGTCTGGACCAGAGATGTGGACATTGGATCAGATTGGACCCAGCTTAGGGAACGCTAGATGAGGAAATTTCTTCAAAAGTATATGTCCTGCTTTACAATTTAGAGTCTTGGACCTATACATGTGGGGGCACTAAGACATTAAGTGTTTTAATTAGGATCACATAGCCAATGCATCAGAGGCAGGATTTGAATCCAGGTCTCCCTGCCATCAGGCAACAACAATGTCAATATTAGCAAAATTAATCTGAGCTACCAAAGGATACAGAAGGTAGATTTTGAAAGATTAATTAGTTCTCAGGAACTGATAACTCAGAAGTTTCACTAGTGCTCACAGGCTTGTATACTTGCATACAGGGGCTCTCATTCATCCCTGTCTATGATATTATTCAAATCATAGTTACATTGGTCAATACATACAAATAAGGGTGGGAGCATCTTGGAGCTTCTGACATATTGCACGATTGATGGCATATCCCTTCTTGTGAAGCTCCTTTCCCTGGGTCTTTAGAGAATGTCTAAGGGGGCTGGTTGGAGGAGCCACTCTAATGGCAAATTAATACCTGCTCTGGGCCTAGGAGAAGGAAGGAGTGTGTGTGTGTGTGTGGGGGAAACAAGATGACCCTGGGAAGGGAAAATGGTTTGTCTCTTATGTTTGAGGAAAAAGGCCCACAGGTACAGGCCTTCCTGTGGGGTCTTCACAACTCTGGAGAAACTAATAAAAGGGGAAGTCTCTTGCAGTTCTGTAGGCTATTTGGGGATGTCAGGAAGTAGTAAGATTGCTGTCATATGGCAAATGTTAGTAGAGATGGGAGAGAGATCATTATTTGATGGGGATAGAAAACATGGGCTTAGGCCCCCTGACCAGATAGTAGTGAGAAATGATAGCTTTTATATGGAATTAGAAGACCTTTTAGGGGAATAGATAATTAGGGGTAGAGGGCGTCCTAGACTTGGATTCAAGAGAGCCTGGGGCTCCAATTCTACCCCCCACTTCTTACTTGTGTGACTCAATCATACCCTTAATTTCCTCATATGGGAAAAATAGAACCCAGTTTCCTCATATATAAAAAATAGAGCTACTGTGTCTGTGAATCATAACCTTAATTTCCCCAAGCCTCAGTTTCTTCATATGTAAAAAATAGAACTACTGTGTAGTACCTACTGTGTCAGAGTCTGGAAAGATCAATCATTGGTATTATATTGATATATATGAAATAAATGAGACACAATGTTTGCCCCTGTGGAGTTTATAATGGGTGGATGGGTGAATCATTGACAAAGAATTGTAAAACGATGCATTTGTAGCAAATGGATACAAAGTGAGATTCCCAGCAAATACCATGTATATATATATATATATATATATATATATATATATATATATATATATATATATATATAGTCAGTCAATTATATACATATATATTCATGTATATGATTGATTGACATTCAGTCTAGCTTTAGCAAATAGTGTCTGGCCATAACCTTCAGACTATTTATTACTAACTTCCCATAGAACTTCCACACAAATTAACAGACATAAACAATGGACCCAACTTGCCTGCTTCCTTAGATTTCACCTTGCTTTTACAGTGAGTGCTCCCCCCTTCCCTTCCACAGTAGGTATGATTTTATTAGTGTGGAGAACTCCCACTGACAAAATTCCCTTCACCAGTGTTGAGTAAATACTCCTTAGCAATGGTTAGCCTTAGAGAGTGGCCTAGTGGGGCTGAGAAGGTGTGTTACACAGAAGCTACCAATCACCAACAAGAATTTTAAGCTCTTACTCTGAGCCTTGCTACCCCTTGAGGCTCACTGATAGTGATTCCATTCCATTCAAACCAATTCAAAATCAGTTTTAGTTCCTGTTACAATTGTGATCAACTCCATATAATTATTGATGACGCAGATTTGGGAGCATGACAGCAAGCTATTTAAGGTTAACAGAGCTCTTTGTTTGCATCAGTGCCAAGAGGTGGATGGTGCTGGGATTTTCACTCCATCTGGAAGTCAGAGAATGAAATACTACGAAGTTAAATGACTTGTCTAGGGTCATAGGGAGAGGAAATATCAGACTGAGAAACTGAGCCTCTTCTTCTGACCTCACAGAAAACCCTCTTTCCATTATAGCAATTATCACCAAAATAGAGGTGATAATTGAAGCCAATGGAGAGGATAGATTAACAAGTGGCAAAGGAGATAGATAAAAACAGAGTATAAAGATTAAAGATCTGAGTTCATGCTGACCTCCAGGGAACAGAAGTAGGAAGAAAGAGTAGAGCATTAGATGTAGAGGAGTGGTTAGAGAGCTGGGAAAACATCTCTACAGAGAGACAGAGATCAATACAGAGAAGAAAAGGAGAGGGAGAAGGGAGAGAGGGAGAGAGCAAAAGAAAGAGGGGGGACAGAGAGGGGGAGAGGGAGAG
The DNA here is from genome assembly GCF_048593235.1 of Sminthopsis crassicaudata. Classification (NCBI taxonomy): domain Eukaryota; kingdom Metazoa; phylum Chordata; class Mammalia; order Dasyuromorphia; family Dasyuridae; genus Sminthopsis; species Sminthopsis crassicaudata. The sequence continues at coordinate 41,708,786 of NC_133623.1, read as the reverse complement.
AGAGAGAGAAGGAGAAGAGAGACAGAGAGACACACAGAGAAGAGAGAGAGAGAGAGAGAGAGAGAGAGAGAGAGAGAGAGAGAGAGAGAGAGAGAGAGAGAGAGAGAGAGAGAGAGAGAGAGAGAGAAAGGACTGGTAGGAAGGAGGTGATTATTTGAAGAAAGTCACAGGGTCAAGGAAAGCTGTCTTAAACCTTAAAGTAGGCACATCAATTATAAAAAGTCTGCCTTTTTGAGCTAATCAGTTCATTTTAATGAAATTCTTCAGGTTTATGAGATTCTATTTATAAAGTACAACAGCTCATTCTACATAAGGTAAGCCTTACTGATTCAGACGAACTGGGAAAAAAATCGTAGGAATTTGTAAGAATTCAGACTTATGTTAAAGGCATTTTTATTTCATATTCAGTGGACATAACAACTAAAAACTGAAGATGGTCAAATGTGCCTTCATGAATAGATAAGAATTATTTGTAATTAGCACATTCACCTAATTACAAGCAGGTTAAGCTCTAATTACTATTGTAATTGCATTATTTATATGTAAATAGATATCTTGTTTCCCAGCTTAGCATCTCCCTTTCAGAATCACACAATGGCTTAGTTGGAAGATACAGTAGAAAGCTTCTAGTTCCATGTATACCTCAGAAACCCCCCAACTACAGTAGTCCTGATAAATGGCCAATCTGACCTGTACTTGAAGTTATTCAATGAAGGAGAATCCAGTACCTTGTAAAGCAGCCCATCTTCTTTTTTCTTGCCATCAAGTCTTAATTATTTCTTTATATGTTTCACCCACTAATCATGTTTGGGTCTTCTGGGGCCAAGCATATCCACATTCATCCCTCTTCCACAGGGAAGACATCTTGCCCTCTGTAAGCCATTTTCTGAAGAAAATCTCCATTTGGTGGCAGCTGTAATATAATCATACTGGTTAATCTTGCTGAATACATTTAATCTCTCAAAAAAAAAACAAACAAAAAGCAAACAAACAAAAAAAACAACTTTTGGTTAAGGTAAAATGTATCCCTGTCCAAATTTACCTAAGTTTTTTTTAACCTAAGTTTTGAAAATTGGAATGATTCTGATTTTGGATGATTTTGTGTCAGCAAAAGGCCTAAGCACATTCTTGCTTAAGTGGCTCATTGCCTTCCCCTCAGGGAGAGTATTAGGAACTTCAGTACAAGCACTATTCCTGAGCTCATCAGGCTTTCCTCCCTTGTTCCTTGACTTTCAAGGTTCAAAACAGAATAAGGACTAATATGAGCACATAGACTTTTTTTTCCTTTTTTAAATTTTTTATAATTATAACATTTTTTGACAGTACATATGCATGGGTAATTTTTTACAACATTGTCTCTTGCACTCACTTCTGTTCCGAATTTTTCCCTCCCTCCTTCCACTCCCTCCCCTAGATGACAGGAGGTCCCATACATGTTAAATATGTATAGCCTAAATACAATATATGGAGCACATAGACTTTTAAAGAGACTTCCCCATCTAGAAGGTCACTCTTTTAGGGATTTGAACAGTGAACAGTCCTAGTCTAGCCCAAGATGAATTTTCTCATTCTCTAATTGTCATTTCTATCAGTGCACTCTCATCTCAGTTCCTTGAGGATGGGATTATGTCATTCTTTTATCCCTATAGAGAGTTACCTGCATAACCATATTTTCATCATATATAATAATGTGATAGAGGCATGCTTAATTGGATAAACAATATTTCCTATGAGGTGCCAGTATTCAAGGATTTGATTTATTCCAATCTACTAGACTCCATTTCTCATGAGACCATGTTCTTGAGATTCCAAGGATCTTACTAGAGTGGTAGAGACTTCTGAGGAAAAGGGGGAGCCACATGGAGAAGTGATCATGCCGTTGTTTTGTTCATGAAGGACAGCAGTAGCCTCTTTCTTGGGTGGTGAGAACAAAATGAAAGGAAATAAGATGGAAATGAGATCTCCTATCATGATAAGTGCTTTCTAGAAGCTATGTGGAAAAGTCATTACCAGATATGAGAATCAATGTCTTCACTTTTATCCATTGTTAGAGTCAACAGATTTCTAAAATAGCTGAAGTGGGTAGTTAAGTGGTATAGTGGATAGAGCACTGGCCCTGGAGTTCAAATCTGGCCTCAGACATTTGACACTTACTAGCTGTGTGACCCTAGACAAGTCACTTAATCCTGATTGCCTCAGCAAATAAAATAGCTGAAGTGTAAGTTTATTATTTTGAACCTTTTAATTTTGTATAAATTTTGACCTCTATTGCAACACATAAAATGTCTAACTATACACAACCAGCTAATGGCTACTACATTTATAACCAGTCTTTTCCTATATATTAAAATATATAGTTTTCTATATATAGGCAGTTTTCTTTTTCTTTTTTTTTGGGGGGGGAAGGTACATATTATTGGACATTCTCTATTGCCCTTCTGTGATATTAATTTTTAATTCTTTGGAGATGACTTGTATTCTGTGGCTTGATGCTTTTTGATAATACTGATACAATATTGTTATTTAAAATCTGACTGATTTTGTGTGAAGTCTATTTGATAAAACCCAAGGATTTGTATCCTATTGGTATAGACTTCAACAACCCAGGGTCATCTCTGTCTCATAATGAGGCATTAGAATAAGACTTTAATGGATATCTTTTTAATTGGAAATGTTTTTAATTAAAGCTTTTTATTTACAAAACATCTGCATGGGTAATTTTTCAACAGTGACCTTGCAAAGCCTTCTGTTCCAAATTATCCCCTCCTCCCCCCCCCAGATGGCAGGGAGTCCAATACATGTTAAATATGTTGAAATACACATTAGATCCAATATATGTATACATATTTATGCAGTGATCTTGCTGCACAAGAAAAATCAGATCAAGAAGGAAAAAAAACCAAACAAACCTGAGAAAGGAAACAAAATGCAAGCAAATAACAACAGAGAGAGAATGCTATGTTGTGGCTCTCTCTGGGTGTTGTGGCTCTCTTCATCACTGAACAATTGGAACAGGTTTGAATCATCTCATTGTTGAAAAGAGCCATGTAATGGATAATTTTTTACAAATAATTTTAAGGCACAACTTAATGCTTTGGTCAGTTCCTTGGATTTAAAAAAAATCCAGCAACAAGTATTTATTGAACATTTAATGTGTGCTAAGAACTATGCAAAATGCTAAAGTATGGAGAAAAAAGGTGAAAAAGTGCTTGATCTCAAAGAATTTATGTTCTAATGGGGAGATATTTGCATCCAAAAATAAATACATAAATGAATGCACTAACAGGAGGTGAGCTCAGGAAAGATTTCTTGTGGAAAATGGTATTTGAGCTGAGTCTCAAAAGTAACCAGGAAGACGGGGAATTGTGGGAAGATGGTGAATTGTGGGAAGACAGGGAATTGTGGGAAGATGGTGGACTAAAGCAGGAAACTATCTAGGTCTCCCATTTAACTTAAAATAAGGTTTCAATAAGTTTTAGAGCAGCAGAAATAATTAGAAGGGAGGTTCAGCCTGGGACAAGATGGGAGGATGTTGTGAAAGATCTGAAGACCCCGAGGCCTGGCTCCATTGAAGTGCAGACACCTCCGGGCAGTTTACATGAATCAACAAACAACAAACCCCTGAGGGCAGCTGGGTAGGCAGCAGCCTCAGCTTTGGAGCTTTCACCCCTTGGACAGTCTGGAGCCTCGGGGTGGCTGAGCACGGGAAGACTGTGGAGGCCCTCAGCTGCAGCTGGATGTGGCCCCAGGTGCCTACGGGTGAGAAGCAGTGAGCATGCGCATGCGTGGTGGTTGTTGGCGCTTTGCCCCTGAGTCTGGGCTTTCACTTCCGGGGCAGGAACCTCCACTGAGGTTCGCGGCCGCCTGAAGGCCCCAAAGGAGCAAGAGGAACGAAAACTTGAGGTACTTTCGGCTGGGTTGGGGCCCCGGGGCAAAGAGGAGTACTTGGGGTCACTTCTAGGCCGAGGAGTGAACCAGGACAGCGCCTGAATAGAGAACACTGGAAGAGCCAGGGCGTCACGGGCTCCCACGTAGAGTTCCGAAAGCAGCAGCACGAGGAACCCGAAGGCTGAGCAGCTGCCTCCCACGCCCCAACAGCAGAGCCCAACTCCACCCTAAAGGTAACAGCTAAGAAAAAGGACCTTAAAAAAGGAATAAAAAACACAGAAAGACCAGACCATAGATTGCTCCTGTGGTGATAGAGAACATCAAGGCCACAATGGCCACAAGCCTCAAAAGAGTTCTTGGAAGAGGTTACAAAGGACTATAAAATTCAGGTAAGAGAGATTAAGGGGGAAAAAAGGGAAAAGAAAAAAGAGTAATGCAAGAAAATTATAAAAAGAAAGGTAACCAATTGGAAAAAAGGGCTCTAAAAATTTATCAAAGAAAAGAAAGCCTTAAAAATTAGGATTGGACAAGGGCAAACTTATGTCTTCATAAGACAGCGAGGAATAATAAAACAAAATTGAAAGAATGAAAAAAATAGAAGAGGATTTAAGCATCCCCTTAGGAAAACAACTGACCTGGAAAACAGATTGAGGAAAGATAATATAAGAATTGTTGTACTACCTGAAAATGATGATCTTAAGAAAAAAACAAAAAACAAAACTTTAGACACCAAACTTAAAGAAATTATTAAAGAAAATTGCCCTGAAGTTCTAGAACTAGGGGGTAAAATAGAAATTAAAAAAAAAAAAACACAAAAAACTTATCTGTCACTGTCTGAAAGAGAATCCAAAATGAAAACACCGAGAACCATTATGACTAAGTCTCAAAGTTCCCAGGTCAAAGAGAAGTTATTACAAGAAGTAGAAAGAATTAATTGAAATATCATGAAGCTATAGTCAGGATGACACAAGATTTAGCAGCTTCTACATTAAAAGGCTAAAGGGTGTGGAATATACTATTCCTAAGAGCAAAATAGCTGGGTTTGCCACTGACAAAAACCTACCCAGCAAAGCTGACTGTAATCGTGCAAGAGGAAAAGGAGATATTTAATGAACTAAAATCCTTTCAGGTATTCCTGAGGAAAGGACCGGAAGTGAGCAGAAAATTTGACTTGGAAGAACCAGGAGAAATATACACAGGTAAACATGAATAACTTATTATAATGGATTTAATAAGGTTAAACTGCTTACTTCTGGTATGGGAAAATGATATTTATAATTCAATGTTATTATGACTACAGTAGCTACAGTAGATAGAGTTAGGGTTGTTAACTATGATAGGATGATCCTTTACAATAAAAATAAAACTGGGTAGTGCAAGGTACAATGGATTAAATTATCTTATATAAAAGAGACATGAATGAAGAAGTTACAGTGGAGAGGAAGATAAGAATGGATGGCGGATAGTACAGGAACCTTATGCTCATTGGAACTAGGTTAGAGAAGAAAGAAAATATACATTTTAGGAGGGTATATAAAAGCCTTATTAACTTGCAAAGAAATAAGAGTACAAGGAAATAGGATAAGGGAGGGCAACTTTTAGAAGGGTGTACTGCTTAGGGAGTCAGTGGTCAGAAGTAAATTAGATATCTGAGGAGAGAGAAGTTAAAAAGGGAGAAGGATAAACAGTGAAGAAAAATAGGATGAGGAAAAAACATAACTAGTAATTATAACTATGGATCATAAACCAGAACCTAACAATTAACGGTTTACAAGAAATACTTTTTTTTTTAAATGAGAGAGAAATATAAAGTAAAAATAAAGGGCTGGAGTAGAATTTATTGTGCTTCAACTGATGTTTAAAAAAAAAAAAGCAGGCATAGCAATCAAGATATCAGAGAAAATTAAAGCTAAAATAGATATAAGTAAAAGAGATAAGCAGGGGAAACTATATTATGCTGAAAGTTCTCACAGATAATAAACTACTATCAATATTAAGCAAATATGCATCAAATACTATAGCATTTGAATTTTTTTTATTATAGCTTTTTATTTACAAGATATATGCTTGGGTAATTTTCCAGCATTGACAATTGCAAAACCTTTTGTTCCAACTTTTCCCCTCTTTCCCCCCACCCCCTCCCCCTGATGGCAGGTTGACCAATACATGTTAAATATGTTAAAGTATAAGTTAAATACAATATATGTATACATATCCAGTTATTTTGAAGCACAAGAAGTATCAGACTTTGAAATAGTGTACATTTAGCCTGTGAAGGAAATCAAAAATGCAGGTGGACAAAAATAGGGGGATTGGGAATTCTATGTAGTGGTTCACACTCATCTTTCAGAATTCTTTCGCTGGGGGTAGCTGGTTCAGTTCATTGCTGCTCTATTGGAACTGATTTGGTTCATCTCATTGTTGCAGAGAGCCACGTCCATCAGAATTGATCTTCATATAGTATTGTTGAAGTATACAACGATCTCCTGGTCCTACTCATTTCACTCAGCATCAGTTCATGTAAGTCTCTCTAGGCCTTTCTGCAATCATCCTATTGGTCATTTCTTACAGAATATTCCTATACCATAATTTATTCAGCCATTCTCCAATTGATGGGCATCCATTCAGTTTCCAGGTTCTGGCCACTACAAAGAGGGCTGCCACAAACATTCTTGCACATACAGGTCCCTTTCCCTTCTTTAAAATCTCTTTGGGATATAAGCCTAGTAGTAACACTAGCATTCAAATTTTTAAAGGAAAAGTAAATGAATTACAGATGGAAATAAATAGCAAAAATATAATAGTGAGGGATTTCAACCATGCCCTCTCAGAACTAGTTAAGTATAACTAAAAAATAAATAAAAAATCAAGGAGATTAATAGAATTTTAGATAAGCTAAATATTATAGACATCTGAACAAAATTGAATCAGAATGGAAAGGCAGATAGTTTTTTTGTCAGCAAAAATTAATAATATATTAGGCCATAAAACTTCGTATTTAAATGCAGAAAAGCAGAAATACTGAATGCATTCTTTTAGGTCATAATGTAATAAAAATTACATTTAATAAGGGATTATGGAAACATAGATTCAAAATTCATTAGAGCCTAAACTAATCTTACAGAATGAGTGTGTTAAAGAATAAGAAATAGAAATAATGCATAATTTTATTAAAGAGAATGATAATAAGACAATATGTCAAACCTTATAGGATATAGCAAAAGTAGTTAGCAGCTGAAAATTTATATCTCTAAATGGTTATATCTGTAAAAGAGAAAGAGAGCAGCTACTATCCATCAGATTTATGGATAGGGGAAAATTTTGTGAATAAACAAAAGATAGAAAGCATTATAGAATGCAAAATGGATAATTTTCATTACATTAAATTAAAAGGGTCTGTATAAATAAAACCAATGTAGCCAAGATTAGAAGGAAAGCAGAAAATTAGGGGTAGGGAATTTTATAAAGTTTTTTGGGTAAAGACCTCATAACTTAAATATGGCAGGGAAAATGGAAATTAATGTTTATGTTCTAAAATATTTATAGCCGTTCTTTGTGGTAGCAAAGAACTAGAAATTGAGGGGATGCCCATCAATTAGGGAACAACTGAATATGTTGCAGCATATGATTGTGATAGAATTCTACTGTGCTATGAGAAATGATGAGCAGTTGGTTTTAGGAAAACATGGAAAGACTTCCATGATAAAAGGCAGAGTAAGATGAACAGAACCAAGAGAATATTGAGTACAGTAATAGCAATGGTGTTTGAAGAGTAAATATGAAGGACTAGTATTTTCTGAGTAATGTGAATATTCAAGTCAACTACAAAGAAGGAGACGCTATCCACCTCCAAAGGAAGAAGTGATATATGGATCTATGTGATGTATAGTTTTACCCACACATATCTATGTCTCAGTATTTATGTCTACATTTATATCTACATCTGAGTTAAATGTATTAAAATGTGTTAAAACTCTAGCATAGGGTTGGGAGGGAAGGAGGGAAAACAGATCAAAACGTACATGTAATAACAAAATTTTTTTAAAAAGCAAATAACCAGGAATTACTAAGAGGAGGAATACATTCCAAATGTGAAGAACAAAGCAGTTCAAAGATTGGCTTGTCAGATAGCAAGTAGCCAACATGGCTTGATTTTAGAGAATGTGGAAGGATGTAATGTGTAAGAAGACTGGAAAGATAGGAAGGGACAGTATATATTTTTTCAGGTTCTAATGTCTTATTTATTTATAAGATGTTCTCATCACAAAATAATGGGTTTGTCATTTTTAAAATAGTTTCCAAAATATGATTCAAGATGTATAATTATTGATATTCAAGTTATTTTTTATTTTTAATTATAGTTTTTATTTACCAGATATATGCATGGGTAATTTTACAGCATTGACAATTAATTGCCAAATTTTTTGTTCCAATTTTCCCCTTCTTTTCCTCCCCTCCCCCAGATGGCAGGTTGACCAATACATGTTAAATATGTTAAGGTATAAATTAAATACAATATATGTGTACATATCCAAACAGTTATTTTGCAATACAAAAAGAATTGGACTTTGAAATAGTATACAATTAGCCTGTGAAGGAAATCAGAAATGCAGGCGGACAAAAATAGAGGGATTGGGAATTCTGTGTAGTGGTTCATAGTCATCTCCCAGAGTTCTTTCACTGGGTGTAGCTGGTTCAATTCATTACTGCTCTACTGGAACTAATTTGAATCATCTCATTGTTGTAGAGAGCCACGTCCATCAGAATTGATCATTGTATAGTCTTGTTGCCATGTACAGCGGTCTCCTGGTCCTGCTCATTTCACTCAGCATCAGTTCATGTAAGTCTCTTCAGGCCTTTCTGAAATCATCCTGCTGGTCATTTCTTACAGAACAGTAATATTCCATAATATTCATATACCACATTTTATTTAGCCATTCTCCACTTGATGGGCATCCACTCAGTTTCCAGTTTCTGGCCACTACAAAGAGGGCTGCCACAAACATTCTTGCACATACAAGTCCCTTCTTTAAGATCTCTTTGGGATATATGCCCAGTAGTAACACTGCTGGGTCAAAGGGTATGCAGGGATAGTATATTTGTAGGATAAAATTGAATCATTTCACTAGGTGGTCAAGATTGGCAAGGACATAGAATATGGTTGGAGCAGGGCTGATGACCTGAAAAAGTACTAAGGAGGTAGTGGGATTGAAGATTCATTATGATAAAGACAATGGATTTAAAAGAGGTAGGCATAGTGAGAGATGGAATGATAGGAAATTGTGATCTGATAAAGAAATTTCAGAGTTCTTGCTCGTCGGAAATGGAAGAGTTGTAGGTGACAACAAGATTCAGAACATGACTCACTGTAGGTTATATGGAGTAAAGGAATAGGTCTAAAGAGTTGAATAGATTGAGGAACTGAGAAGGTAGGGTATTTGAGTGAAAATAAACATATATGTTGAAGATTAGGGTTAGAATTGGGAAAACAGAAATTAATGTAGAGAGGGAAGCTTAGTCAGACATTGAATTCGTTAAGAAAGGTGAGATCTTGGGGATGGTAGATAATAGCCACCAGGACCTGTATTAGGCAACATATTTAGATTGAGTGAACCTCAGAGAGATTTGGTATCATAGGATGGGAATTTGCTGTCTATAGGGAAATGAGTCTAGGCAAATGATCATTGGATTGGAGGAAGCTTGCTGATGAAGAGAGCTGAATGGAGTGTTCTTGGTTTGATCTCAACATCATAGTTTTTTTCTCAAGATTTTAACTCTGGTCTCAGTATTTGTTGTGGTAGCCTTGTGTTCTGGGTCACCAGGGCACCTGTGCTACCAAGAAAGGGATGGGGCAGGCCCAGTATTCTGGCACTAGGGAAAGGAAATTCTGCCTTTATGGCAGGAGCTTTTATGCTTAATTTATCTAAAATTTTTCACATAGTAGATATTTAATAAATGCTTTTCGAATGGAACTACGTTGCCCTGAAATGTTGAAAACTCTTCCAAATTTCCTCGTAAAATCCTTTGTAAAAAAGCTTATAAGGGATCATCTAATAGCCACAATCACAATGCCTTTATCTGTCCAGAAAACATAGATATATAAGGAGGGCAGATCAAAGGGAAAGGATTACATTTTCTGTGAGGCTCTGGGCCCCACAGATGGGTCTAATTAAAGTTTCCAATGTGCCTGTGGTAGAAGGTGATTGTGTTGGGAGTGAAGGCAGAGAAGGCAGCAGGGTGTGTGGAAATGGTCATGCCCAGTGCAGGACAGGGGTCGGCAGACTGCTAGATTACTTGATGACTGCTGAAAGCTAGGTGAGGAGATCAGAGACAAAGGCTCTTCTGCTCTGATCCACACAGCCGAGAGCTTCAACCACCCTGAGCAGTGATGCCCATGATGTCCCTGAGGGTCTGTATCATCTTTGATCTAGCTGTGTAGAAAAGAGATATTCACCATACTCTATACTAGAGCATGAAGGAACATCCACTCACAGATTTGTTCAGTTGTATTCAGTCACGTCTGGTGCTTTGTGACCAACCCCATTTGTGCTTTTCTTAGCAACGATACTGGAGTGATTTGTCATTTCATTCTCCAGCTTATTTTATAGATTAAGAAACTGAGCTCAACAGTGGCTTGTCCAGGATCACACATAGCTAATAATTGTCTGAGGCTAGATTTGAACTCAGGAAAAGTGATTCTTCCTGACTCTAGGCCTGGCACTTATTCACTGTGCCACCTAGCTGATCTGAAGAAATGATTAGCAAATATATTACACAGACACAGACACACACACACACACCTACACACACCTGTGTAATCCTGTCTATTCCTTGCCTGGTTTTTTTTAGCCTGATGAAAACAAAGTTTGGATGAATTTAGAAGTTTTTAGCTCGGCTGGGATGGGAGCCCAGTAAAGCACCCTTATTTCAACATTTCACTCCAAACCTGTTAATGTATGGCAATCCAGACTTTGCTATTATTTAAGCTGCAGATATATTCTTGAAAAGTTGTATCTAAATCGATGTTTTGCAAATTGAATCCTTTTAAATGCATTCTATGGGGCAAACATTCTTTTATTAATCACCTTTCTCTTGTGGGTTTATTTGTCTACATGTACTTACTTAAAGTTAGGTTACACTAAATCATTGGCTCTTCTAGAAGCTCTCTAACAACATAATAGCTCACAAATGTTTTACACAATGCTTTTCTTAAAATAATGGGCATAGTATCTTTTGGTAGTAGTTCATCCCATAGAAGGATTTAAAATGTTTCCATTTACAAAATGTCAGAGCCAAACAGGATTACTTTCTAACAATGACTTTCCATTGCCTAGACCTCACCATTTCCACCATCAATGGAACAGGGGTAGTTGACCTTGGATCTGGCCAAAAACATTTCAAGCCCAAACTTACCATTGAAAGTGTGAATTTTTCTCTTATAGTGGTGTTGTTAACTTCAAAGACTAGGAAACCATTTGAAAGGGAATATTCAACTCTAACACCAAAAAGCTAGCAGTAGGAACTAGTCCTCGTTTGAAATTTACTCTTCACCTTTTCCTCAGGGGCTGTTGTTCTTTCATTCTTTTTTTTAAAAAAACTTTTCTGTTATTCTACTTTTGGAAGGAGACCTATTACATTGTTGTTGGTGGTTTGGTTTTGTTTTTGGAGAGGTTAAGAGATGGAGAGGAGGCAGGGAGCATAATTTACTTCCTTGATTTTCCCCTTCTGAGTCCTACTCTAGGAAGCTTACCCTTCATTGAATAGGGAAATCACAAAACCAATTTGTGTCAGGGTCAGATTACACTTTCATAAAACTCGAGATCAGTTCCTGCTTGGATTTGAATTTTGAAATTTCCAGATGCTGATCAAATAGACATGAGGATATGAGGCAAGACTTACTATTCTGGTGACACTGTCTTGAGTTAGATGAATCCTTTGGTCAAGAAATATTCCTTTTCTAAGCCTAAGCTTCCACATTTCACTTCTGGTTCACCATCTCACAAATGGAATCATAGAATACCAGAGTTGTTAAGAAACTTAGAGATCACTTAGCCTAATGTCCTGTTTTATAACTCGAGTCAGTGGGAAGCAGAGAAGGAAAATGACTTGCCCAAGGTCACATAGGGAAGAAGTAGTAGAGCCAAAGAAGTGAAGAGAGAGAGCAATCAAAGGCAACTTTGATGGGGATAATGGAAAAATGTTGATATTAAAAGTTATGCATATTGGGTGACATGTTTACCAAGACTTTCAACAATATCATGGACAGAAAATAATACTTTCAAGAAAAATGATTTTCTATATTTTCCTAAAAATAGACCTGCTCCTGCCTTCCCTCCCCCATCTCACTGCTATAGCTCTTACCCTGACTGAATTTCTTCATTGGGGTTATTTTTAGGCAGAGCTTGGAAAGTTACCATGGGTCAGGTGTAATTTCTAGACTTTCTTAGGGATATGAATGAGGGTAAGCATGATGGCCAAGGGCCTTGAAATCATGCCATCTGAGAAGAATTAGTAGAAACAACTGGGACTGTTTAGTTTGGAAAAGAGGATATGGTAAGGGGGAATGATAGTTGTTTTTGAGTTCAGGAGGTCATTATTATCTGAACATTGTACCAGAGTAAAAGGCCCCAGAAGATCAATTTTTTTCTTTTTTATTAAAGCTTTTTATTTTTAAAACATATACATGGATAATTTTTCAACTTTGATCGTTGCACAGCCTTGTGTTCCAAATTTTCTTCTCCTTTCCCCTACCCCTTCACCTAGATGGCAAGTAATCCAATAAATGTTATATGTGTTAAAATATATGTTAAATAAGTATGTAAACATAGTTATACACTTATCTTGCTGCAAAGAAAGATCAGATCAAAAAGGAAATAAAATTAATAAGAAAACAAAATGCAATTGAACAACAACAAAAAGAGTGAGAAAGTTGTTATGAACTCAGTTCTCACAGTTTTCTCTCTGGGTGTAGATGGTTCCCTTTATTACGAGATCTTTGAAACTGACCTCAATCATTTCATTGTTAGAAAGAGTCATATCCATCAGAATTGATCATCACATAATATTGTTGTTGACCCACAAGATCAATTTTAAATGATCACCAACCTTTCATGATAAATATTATAAAAGAAAAGTTTTATTTGGAATATATTTTGTGGGATGAAACTAGAGAGTGTGAAAAATAAGTTTTAAAAGCTTATATATGATACAATTTAAGTTATAATTACATCTGCTTGCAGTTTTTAAAATAAACAAAAAATTAATGATGTCAATTTTAGGTATAATGGAGGAGTAAGTTAAGAAAATAAATATAGAGTGCCTACTGTATGCCAAACATCCAAATTTTCTCTCCCCCCCCCCCCCCCCCCCCCCCCCGGCTGGGGTTAAGTGACTTGCCCAGGGTGACACAGCTAGGAAGTGTTAAGTGTCTGAGACCAGATTTGAACTCGGGTCCTCCTGAATTCAAGGCTGGTGCTCTATCCACTGCGCCACCTAGCTGCCCCACATCCAAATTTTCAATTGAGGAAACTGAGGTGTATAGAGGTTTGCCTACAATCACATAGCCAGTAAATATCTGAAGATAGATTTGAACTCAGACCTTCTTGACTTCAGGTCCAATACTCTATCCATTGTACCAACAGCTGCCTTAGAAGTTTCAGAGGCATAATGTTTCTCACCAAATTGTATGACAGCATAAGACAGAATCCTTCACTTTATACTTGACCTCTGTGGTGGGATCATTAAGAGGGATTTTGTTCTAAACCTTTTTGATAGCCTCCTAAGTTTTCCCAAGAACCTCTCTTAATACTTTTAGAATTTTTTTCTTCAGTAGTATTTTATTTTTCCAAATACATGTGAAGATAATTTTCAATGTTTGCCCCTGTATTAATTTGAGCTCCAAATCTTCTTTTCTCTCCCTCCCCAAGACAGCAAGTAATCTGATATTGTTTTTACACAGGTTTTTACAATACTTTTAAACATGTTTCTGTATTTGTCATATTGTGCAAGAAAAAAATTAAGACAACTCTAAGGTACTACTACATACCTCTCAGATTGGCTAAAATGACAGGAAATTTCCTCACTGGGAATTCCTTATACCAAATGAAATCATAGGTTCTTATAAAACCAAAATGCTACCTTGTTATTCCAGGGACTTAAATCATGAATACTAAGTTTATAAGATACCTTTATATTCCACTGGAGGGACCATTTTGTGGATGAAGACTTACCCTTGTTCTGTTTGGTCTCAGAGAGTAGGATTAGGAGCCAGTGTGTAGAAGCTAGAAAAATAAATTTGAGCATAGTATAAGGAAAGCCTTTTTAGCAATCTGAACTTTCCCAAAGTCACTAGGCTGTCTTAGCCAATTAGTTGGCATTTCTCAGATACCCACCATGTGCCTGCTGGGTAGATGTAGGATATACAGAAGTTCCTGCCCTCAAGAAGCTTATGTTGTAATGGGGAGTACATCAATAGGCATATACAAAAAAGCATTTGAAGCAGATACCTGGTGACTCTGAAGGGGGAGTTGGAAGCCACTTAGAAAAGCTCCACGAAGAAAAGGGACACATGACTTGTATTTTGAAAGAAAACCAGGGATTCCAAGAGGCAGAATTAATGAGAGAGAATATTCTGGCATGGGAGACTGGACAGTGCAGAAGCACAGATATGGGAGATGGAATGTTGTGTTTGAGGAACAGCAAGTAGGTCATTATGCTTGGACTCTAGAGTGTGTTATAAGATGGATCCTTAAGGAAGAGGGAGAATTAGCTCTAGCAGTTGTAGAAGCAGCAAGAAAAGAGCCAGGAGTTAATGAGAGATTGAAGATGAATAAAAGAGTAAAAATGATTTGTTGGAGAAGACAGGATGGAATGAGGTCAACATGTGGAGAGTTTGTGTTGGCATAGAGAAGAGTCACCTCTTCATGTTGAAGGCATCTGAATAATATGAGACAAGGGAAAGAGAAGATGGTATTTTCAGCAAAAAGATTCCATTTTCTTTTCAATGAAAGAGGACGCTGTAGGGAGCAGTTAGGTAGCACAGTGGATAGAGCACTAGCCCTGAAGTTAGAAGGACCTGACTTCAAATCTGGTCTCAGACATTTAAGACTTCCTAGCTATGTGACCTTAGGCAAGTCACTTAACCCCGATTGCCTCAGAAAAAAAAAGAGGAGGGTGGATCTTTAGCTGAATGGGAAAAGGGGGAAATATCATGGCAGGCTTGACAAGGGATGAAAAGTTTTGGAACAGCCACAATGGTGAGTTGGTGATTTGAATAGGGAGTTATAACAGGATTGCCTTGTTGCACAGTAAAGATCCATTTGAGGTTTGTGTAACATCAATTTGTAATAGACCTGATAAGTACAGTTTTGCAGTTTTCTCCAGCTCTGATGAACAGCACAGATGGTGGCAGTGATCCAAGGCTGGGGCTTGGCAAGGTGTAATTTGAGGTGATAGGACAAGGAGGCAAGGGATTCAAGTGTAGAGAATAGTTTGGTATTGACTTGATTCACCAAAAGATTGAGAGAGGGAATGGAGGATAGTGTAGTCAGTAGAGGAGTGAAGGTCTGGGACAGAATGAAAGGTGGAAGGGTAGGAGGTCACAGTGAGGACAAACAACAGGTAAGTCTCATAAGTCAGTGGAAATGATGAGATGATAAAAGATCATGATCAGATAAAGAAATTTCAGAGTTCAAGAACATGGCTGACAGCAAGATTAAGAGTATGGCCATCTGACTCTGTGTAGAAGCTAAAGAAGGGTGAAGGAATAGGTCATGACAGATGGAGAGATTGAGAAATGAAGTTAGGGTGTTTGAGAGGAAATTAATATTCCTATTAATAATTCCCCTAGTATGAGGGCGGGAGCTGGGTGGAAGAGAAAGACTGAGCCAGACACTGAATAAAGAAGGGGAAAGTATTTTGGGGATCAGTAGATA
This sequence comes from Sminthopsis crassicaudata, assembly GCF_048593235.1. Lineage (NCBI taxonomy): Eukaryota > Metazoa > Chordata > Mammalia > Dasyuromorphia > Dasyuridae > Sminthopsis > Sminthopsis crassicaudata. The sequence continues at coordinate 41,692,965 of NC_133623.1, read as the reverse complement.
AAATAAGAATCTTGATCAGATAATAAATTTAATTATTATTTAATTAATGAAGGAGGACAATTATTTGACTTTTTTTTTTTTTTAAAGCAATTGGCTTTCAAGGGAGAGTCTGGAAGTGGCAACAGGAAGCAAGGAGACTTCTGACCTTCATTCTGTAACCAGTGAGTTGAGAGGGGAGGGATGGTGTGGGTATGAGTAAAAGGCAGCTAGTGCTAGAAAGAGTGGCCAGGGATGTGGTGTCATTAGGAGGGAGGCAGGTCTTGATGACAGCTAGAATATGGAGGGGGTGGAAAGGCAAAGGATGAAAGCAAATCTGTCACATATGGAGCAAGCATTCCAGAGAGGACAGTGAGTAGATGTGTTGGTGGGATTTCGAGAGGAATATTTGGGGCCAGCGATCAGGGGAATAAAAGTAAGGAAGCAGGCAGTGGATGATGAATGGGGTTTTCCTAATGATGACTGGGGGTTCAGAACCATTGGGGTGGGGAGAGTATGAGGAAGAGGGAGTATTAGAGAATGAGTCCAGGCCACCTGTCAGTGGTGTGAGAGGAAGTGTCTGTTGAGGAAAGCAGATCCTTTTTTTAAAATAGCTTTTTATTTACAAGATATATGCATGAGTAATTTCTCAGCATTGATAGTTGTAAAACCTTTTGTTCCAATTTTCCCCTCCTTCCCCACACCCATTCCCCCAGATGGCAAATAGACCAATACATGTTAAATATGTTAAAGTATATGTTAAATACAATATATGTATACATGTCCAAACAGTTATTTTGCTGTACAAAAAGAATCAGACTTTGAAATAGTGTACCATTAGCCTGTGAAGGAAATCAGAAATGCAGGCGGACAAAAATAGAGGGATTGGGAATTCTATGAAGTGGTTCAAAGTCGTCTCCCAGAGTTCTTTGGCTGGGTGTAGCTGGTTCAGTTCATTACTGCTCTATTGGAACTGATTTGGTTTATCTCATTGTTGGAGAGGGCCACGGCCATCAGAATTGATCATCATACAGTACTGTGGTTGAAGTATATAATGATCTCCTGGTCCTGCTCATTGCACTTAGCATCAGTTTATGCAAGTCTCTCCAGGCCTTTCTGAAAGGAGGAGGAATTGAGATGCAGACTTGGAGTCAGTCTTTCCTGGCGTTTGAGGGAGGAAGGTGCGTGGGGAGATTGCTAGATTTAATCCCCTGACCTTGACCGTAAAAGATCAAGAATAAAGATATTTAGTGATCCTGACTCCGGCTGATTTCTGGGACTAGAAATTGGTCATTTCTTACAGAACAATAATATTCCATAACATTCATATACCACAATTTATTCAGCCATTCTCCAATTGATGGGCAGCCACTCAGTTTCCAGTTTCTGGCCACCACAAAGAGGGCTGCTACAAACATTCTTGCACATACAGGTCCCTGAGGGAAGCAGATCCTTCAGTAGTTCAAGGCTGTGTTACAAAATCCAAGCATTTTAGCAATTGGATAAGGTGAGTCTGAGAAACCCAGACTCACTGCAGGCAGGGCAGGGGAAAGTATGGTTTGGGGAGAGAGAGGAGGGGAGTCAGGAGCTGGCATTTCAGGGTGGGGCATCTGAGAAAGGTGATAGGCCTCTGGCAACCAGAGAAGGACCTGAGGCAAGGCAGAGCACATGTGGGCAACCTGGATTCAGCAGAAAGGCCACAGACCACGTGCCCTAATCTTAGGAAATCCCTGCAGTGAAGGAGCCTCAGGCTGGAGACAGGATCTGAGGCAGACAGAGGGGTTCCTGGGAAGTCTCTCCCTTGCTCCTCAGCCCTTTGCAATCTGACTTTTATATCACTCAACTGAAACTGCCATCTCCTAATCTTATTGGTCATTCCATAATCCTTCTAAATTTGTGTCTTCTGCACTTTACTCCTCAATAACCTTTCTCTGGATTTTTGTGGCATTAATAATAGCAAGCGTTTACATGATATTTTACAGTTTACATGGATTATCTCATTCAGTCCTTAAAAGGACCTTGGGAGGTAGGTGCTATTATTATATTCACTTTACTGAAGAGGAAACTGAGACAATTAGAGGTTAAATGACTTGTTGAGTCATACACTTAGTAAATTTTTGAGGCAGGATTTGAACTCGGTTCATTATTTTCTCCTGATTCTTACTGTCAGAGTCTCCCTTGTTGTCTCTTCATTCATATTTGGTCTCAGACACTTCCTAGTTGTGTGATCTGGGTAAGTCATCGAACCTCTTTGTGCCTCACTCTTCTTACCTGTGAAATGGGGATAATGTGAACACCCACCTCTTCAAGTTGTTGTGAGGATCAAATGATGTAGCACGTGAAGCACTCTGCAAACCTTAAAGTGCTGTCAATGCAAATCATCATCATCATCATTCCCCTAATTGTGGACCTTCTTCAAGGCTCTCTGCTGAGTCTTCTTTTCTCCTTCCAATATGCTGACTCTTGGTTACCTCATCAGTTCTCACAAATATAAACCTCACCTCGGTGCAGATAATACAATTATTTGTACTTGTAAATATTTGTGATTAGGAATCTTTGTAATTGTAGCCCTAGTGCTCAGTATATAGTAGGTGCTTAATAAGTGCTTGGGACTCATTTGAGTGATAAAAATATGTGCCAACTATATACAAATTAATATGATGAGAGTCACTGGCAACTGGGAAGATCAGGAGAGGCCGTGTCTAGGATCATAGAATCATAGTTTTGATGCTGAAAGGAACCTCAGAAATTATCCAGAGGTCATCACCTTTCTTCCCAGTCTTACAGATGTGTAAGGTGAGGCCTAGAAAGTGACTGTTCCACAGCCATAGTCTACGGTGAAGGAATATTAGAAGGACTTAAAACTGGAGTCTGTGACTCCAGGTCTAGCCTCCTTTCTACTTTTCCTGTGATACCTTCAGGGACTTGAGGTGAGCTTTGAAGAAAGCTGAAGATTCTATGGGGGTAGAAGTAAAAAGAGAATGTTTGGGTTGAGAAGAGAGACCCTGGGCAAGGTACCAGCTTTGGAGAAGGCTTAGAAATGGAAGATATGATGTGTTCAAAGAGCAACAAATAAACTGCTTTGGCTGGACAGACCAGAGAGGGCAGTAAGATGGAGTTATCTATCTTGTAAATTTGGATAGGCACATGGGATTCTGATTGTGACTGATTTTAAGACATTGGTATTTTTTGAGAGGTTATGGGAAGCTTTTTTAGCAGGGGGCAGCTTGGTGGACTGCCCTCATTGGAAGGCTTTAAGTCAAAGCCGAATAACCCATCAGGCTTGATATTTGTTGTAGACTCGACTCTTGTTCAAATTTATATTGGACTAGCTGGCCTCTGCACTGAAGTCCCTTGAAACGCTGAGCTTCTGCGACCTTCCTTCCTCCCCCCAATTCAATTCCGATAGGTCATTCAGTCAATAGAGGAGCTTGTGGCAACCAAACAACCGGTTTTTTTCCCTTGACTGTGGTAAGTGCTAGTTTGCCCATCAGAAGGAATTACATTAGTTGACTGAATCATACTGAATGAAGGGTTGCTTAATTAAAATAATAACCAGAAAGTCATTACTTGTAAATATATAAACAAGTTGATTATAGCAAGTGTGTGAATAGTTCTAATAAGCATGTGCAGATAGCAGATTAAGCATGGCTCACAAACCATCCATGATTGAAAATCCCCAGCATTCAATTCCTCTCTGCCAAGTGCTGGAAAGGACTTTTTTTTTCAGTGGCATTCTAATGGCAACGGGACTAGAACCTTCACTTCGGTTGAAACATGTATTTCCATAAAGAGATTTCTTGTAGTTAGAATATTTTGAAAGATAACAGGATGAATGGCAAACTAACAGCTGCAGGTGAATCACAGAAACACAGAATTTTCCTTAGAAGGGACCTCAGCAACCCTCTCGACTAACCTGTACTTGAAAGCAATCCCCACTGCAACCTAATAAACAAGTGGTTATGCTATTTGTACTTGAAGACCACCAAGGTAGGGGAACTTATCACCTTCTGAGGCTGCCCATCCAGGTTTTGGGCACTTCTCATTGTTTGCCTCTTTGCAACATCCGCCTACTGGTCCTAGTTCTTTCCTCTCAAGCCAAATAAAACAAAGCTAATCCTCTTCCACATGACACAGCCTTTCCAATACTTGAAGACAGCTTTCATGTTCCCCAGGGAATCTTCTGTTCTCTAGGTTAAGCCAGATTTTTTGGCTAACTGATCTTCAAAAGACTTCAATCCTAGCACTCTACTATCCTGGTTGGCCTCTTCTGTACATTATCTAGCTTATCAATGTCCTTCTTAATATGGTGCCCAGAATTCAACACAAAGCATTGGACATGAAGTCCAATGACAGCAAAGTCCAGTGGGATGATCCCTTCCTTCTTCCTGAAAGTCATATCTCTCTTAAGGTAGCTCAAGATAAGTGTAGCTTTTTTTTTTTTTTAGCTGCAACATCACACTTGTATTGCCTCCAGGGTCCATGTCATTTAGCTGCCCCTACACTACACTCCTGATTCAAGTTTACCTTGTTTTGAAATTGGGATTAGAAGAAATCTCTAAATAGGAAATTACAAATATGGTAGGATGGATGTAACAAATCAATCAGTCAATGTTATAGAAATGCCTGCTATGTGCCAGGAACTATAGTAAGTAAGGGAGATGCAAAATGACAATCCCTGCCCTGAAGGAGCTCATAATAACCAGTTATAATAATAGGTAACATGTATAAATGGGCAGCTAGATGCCACAGTGGATAGAGAACTGGGCCTGGAGTCAGGATAACAAGTTAAAATCTGGCCTCAGACACTTACTGGCTTAGTTGACCCCGAGCAAGTCACTTATGCCTGTTTGCCTCAGTTTCCTTATCTGTAAAATGAAGCAAACTGCTCTAGGATCTTTGCCAAGAAAATGCCAAATAGGGTCTTAAAAAGTTGGATGCAACTGAAATGAATGAATAATAACAACAATAAAGCATGTTTATGGTGCTTTAAGTTTTACAAAGTGCTTTACAAATATCTCATTTGATCCTCGCAAAAACCTGATAGAAAGGTACTATTGTTATCTCCATTTTATAGATGAGGAAATTGAGACAAGGTTAAGTGGCTTGCCCAATGTCCCAAAGTTAACAAATATTTTAGGCCGGCCTTGAACTCAGGTCTTTCTCCAGGTCACCATGGATTTTGAGACATAAGATGTATGTTGAATTTCTAGTTCTGTTATTTATTGTTTTTGAGATTGTAAAAAAGCTATTTTCCCTCTCTAGGCTTCTGATGATCTTTAAAAGCCTTCCTGGCCCTATAGCTAATGATTCTACTCATAGGAATTAAAAAAAAAATTTAAAGGAAGGGATTTGTGTTCAGGTATCAGTTGCATTACGTGACTTCTGAAGTCCCTTTTAATTATGAGATTCTGCCGTTTTTGTGATTTCTTGAACTAGAGCGACTTGTGCTTTGCATATTAATGAATATTTGTTGAATGAATGAAATGTATTACTAAAGATTTTACAGTGTTTACTTTCCATATTCTCTTGGCCTCCTAGGAATAAGTTTAGGATTCCTATTTTAAATAATTAAAAATATTCAGTCTTCAAAATATACATTCTCATGTGTGTTACATATATTTTTTAAATGAGCAAATGTTGCTTATCCAGGGATATTGTGGAGGGTCATTATTATTGCTTTCTTTATCTGGGAGTTGGACTAAATGAACTCTGAGAGTATGTGATTTTAAATCACCTTCTAAATTTAATTCAAATATTCTTTCTTTACGTTATTCTGTTATTGATGTCTGCTGTTTAAAAAAAGTTTTGTCTTCTGTCTAGACTTTGGTAAGGTAAATAAAAATTCTCCTAATATTAGAGGAGGTTACATGTCACAATTACTTTCCTAGGCTGTTGACTACAAAGAAAGATGTTATAGCTGCTTTCAAGTATTAGAAAGCCTGTTGTGTGAGAGGGATTAGTAGAACTAGGAGCAATGTGTTAAAGTTGCAAAAAGAAGCTTTTAATTCAAGGAAAAAAATGGCCTAACAATTAGACCTATACAGAAGTGGAATGGGCTGATTAGTGAGGTGGAGAAGTATTCAAGAGGCCTGTATAATCATTTGTCAGTTATCTAAAAAGCTTATTCCATAGACTACATCTTGGTACTTTTGAATGCATATGTTGCCACAGTAGTTCTCCAGACCAGTGAACCAAAGAGCTCCTACCGAGAACAATGAAGGACAGAAGATTGTGTGTCCAGAAAGTATGGAGACCACTTTGAAATGATCTGCCTAGAGTGTGTAATATTTACCTTGCTGCTACAACTAAGTAATTTGTGTTTTTTTTTTGTTCAAAGTGTAGGCTGGACTTCCTCCTTAAAGAAAAGTTAAAAGGTTTGAAAAAAGCTCTCCAAACTCTAGGTTTTCAGGGAGAATGAAGTATTCTGTACTTTCCGTCTCTCTCTCTTCTACCTTAAGAAAAGGAAGGTTTCATTTAAAAAAATAAGAAAGAAGGCCCTGAAGGCAGTAGAGGGGAATATTGACCTATATCCAGAGGCTAGAAAGAAGCTTCACTGGACACTTAGAAGTGAGTAGTAGACTGTTTTTGAAGACTGAGAAAGACAACCAGCTTGTTCATCAGGGAATGATGACAAGCTCAGAGTAGAGGTAGATTGTAGTGAGGGATTGTTCTGCAAGAGTTGATGTGATAATAATGGTTCAGAGATCTGTTGTGGACTTAAATCATGTATCCAGGATGTAAAAGGGAGCCTCCCCAAAGAAAGAAGACCTCTTGACTAAGGTCTACTTTGGTCATTCTTAAAAATGCATCCTTTGCATCTTCTTTTGAATCCAGGGCCATCTCCAGTCATCCTGATCCATATGTGGCTGCTGGATCCAGATGGCCCTGGAGAGGAAAGTGAGGCATGAGACCTTGCACAGGCTCCCTCAATTCAATCCAATTCACTTTACATATCATGCCATCACCTCCCCAATGTCATGGTCCTCTTCCAGAAGAACAAACTACAACTGCTGCGAAATGATATTGCCAGAAGTAACATGGGAAGTATTGCTAAGGATTCTAAAACCCTGAGCAAAAAACTAAAGGCAAAGCTGGTACTTTCATCATTGTTGATCGTAGAGGACAAAAACTTCCAGAAGTTCCAGCTAGTTATGATGTCTGAAAATTGTTTTGGTTTTCTGGACCATTGCTTAAAACATAGGAAGATCATAGATTCTTGCTCAGGTCTAGTAAAGTTCTAGTAAAGTTGTATTTTTCTAGAGACATGAGCACATAGTTTCACCAAAGAGGTTGGCTTTAAATTGAAGAAGGGATGGAGGAGAGAGGGGAAAGAAAACTACCCATGCATATCTGCCAACCCAAGTACCATTGAAAGTACCTACAATGTAAGAAGCTGAATAGGTAATATTCAGGTGACAATATTCTGGAAAAGAGCAACTATTAAGGCACAAATGACTGACTTTTATATATAAGCAAATAATGAAAGTGAACTAACCTTGATACAACATGGCAAATTTGATGTTATAGGTATTAGTGAAACTGTGTGGGATATTACTTAGAATAAATGTAAAGAAATTAACTTTATGGGGCAACTAGAAGACTCAGGGGATAAGATGTTGGGCCTGGACTCATGAAGAACTGAGTTCAAATCTTGCCTCAGATACTTGCTAGCTGTGTGATCTTAGGAAAGTCCCTTTACCTCTGTTTGCTTTAATCCACTGGAGAAAGGAATGGCAAATTATTCCTGTATTTTTGTCAAGAAAACTTCACAGGCAGTTTTGGTATGCTATGGTCCATGGGGTCACAAAGAGCTAGACACCACTGAACAACAATTAACTATCAGTATAAGACAGTGGAAGTATAGCAGGAGGTCTGAAAATGATATAGGAATCTTAGAGAGCAACTAGATGGTACAGTGAATAGAGTACTAGATCTGCAATGAAGAAAATCCAAGTACAAATGTAGCCCCAAACACAAGTCGTGGAACCCCAGGCAAGTCACTTAGCCTCTCTTCTATAAAATGGGGACAAAAATAGCACCGATCTTCCAGGATCATTTGATGGTCAAATGAGATAATAATTAGAAAGTGCTTAACACAGTGCCTTGCACAGAGTAAATGCTATTTAAGTGTTAGTTTTTACTATTATTAATGAACCTGAGGTTCACATGAGCCCTGAATGTATAGATAAGAGCAGCCAGAAAACCTCATGTGGTTGCATTGTGGGGCATAGTTGTTTGGAAGGAGGCAGTAATCCCACTGTTCACAACTATGGCTAGACTTCTGGCATACTGCATTCTATTCTTCATCCTGCATTCTAAGAAAGACATTGATGAGCTGAAGAGTATACAGGGAAGGTTTCCAGGATGGTGAAGGGTCTTGAATCCCTATTTTAAAAGAATCAGGAACTTGGGATTTTAGCCAAGAGAAAAAGAAGAGAACCTTGGGACACAATTTCTGGTTTCATATATGTGAAGGATTCTCCCGTGGATAAAAGATTCAGTTTGTCTTATTTGACCTCAGAAGGTAGAGATGGAAACCATAGCTAGAAGCTGCAGAGACTGATTTAGACCTTATACAAGAAAAGAGTGATAGGTGGAAAGTTGACAACTCATCAGGTATTCAGTGGTTGGAATTAGTGCCAGAGCTTGGATGAGTGGAGGAAAGCTAGGCTTGTGGGAAGTTTGGCTTTTCATTCCCATGCTGTCTCTCTATATTATCTCTTTTGGTATTTGAGGAAATAGGGCAAACCTTTTTGGTAATGATATTAATAATAGTGGCTAACGTGGAGTGTTTTAAAGGTTGCCAAATGTTCTGCTTCACACAAATCTCTCATTTCACTGAAAACTTCATAGTCCTTATTCTTATATGGGACAATAATATATTTTGTTTCTATATCCTAATTTTTCCTGATGTTCTCTAAGATTTGGAAATATATTTGATTTTCAGTTTGTTATCACAATTTGGCCATTGACATTTATGAGGTCTAAGGAAAGTCCTCTGTAAGGAACCAGAGGACTGGGATTCAAATCCTGCCTCTTCTACGTAATACTCAAGTGACTTTGTCCAAGTCATTTCTTCCTCTGGTTTCCAGTTTTCTCATTTGTAAAATGAGAAAGTAGACTAAAGGTGTGACCTCTTGGGATCCCATCTAACTTTAGAGTTTCATTCTAAGCCATTTTATCTCTTCCAGCCTCAGTTTCTTCATCTGTAATATTGAAAGTTGGGAGTTCGTGGAACAGATGCTCTCTGAGGTCCCTTCTATCTTGAGATCTAGGATTCCATGATCCTAGTCCCTGTCATTCCTTTGGCCTCAGTTTCCCTATTTGCATAATGAAGGGTTGGATAGATGGTCTTTGAGGGTCCTTCCAGTTCCATATCTGAGAGCATCTGATTGTTTGGCTCACAGCAACCCTGTGAGGGAGGTGCTATCCCAAAATAGAAATCTCAATCAAGTCAGAGTTGCTCTATTCACAGTTGCCTGACTCCCTACGCCTTGCATCTAGCATGTACTCCATAATTGTTGGCTGAAGTAAATAATGTTATTTAACACTCTCTGTGTATCCTAGCTACTTAGGGAGTCTCCATTCCTTCTTCTTCCCCATGTCTCTTGCTGGACTTGGGAGAACTAGTCGAGGCTCAATACATACTGGAGCAGCGAATAAATGAATGGATTAAAAGCTTGCTTAAATTAGCTTCCTCCTGAAGGAGACTTTCTGTGACATCAAGAAAAGTAGGCAGAATGAATGGAAATCTGTGTGTGTGTGTGTGTGTGTGTGTGTGTGTGTGTGTGTGTGTGTGTGTGTGTGTGTGTGTTTTAGAGACAGAGATGGAAAAGGGGGAGAGAGAGTGAGAGAAATAGAGACACAGAGAGGGAGGGAGAGAAAGAGACAGATGGACAAAGACAAGAGACAGAGAAAGACAAAAGACGAGATAAGGAGAGGGAGAAAGGGGGGGAGAGGGGAGGTGAGCAGAGACAGAGATGGAAAAGAGGGGGGAGAGTGAGAAAGAGCAGACAGAGAAAGGAAAGAGGGAGAGAAAGAGACAGATGGACTAAGACAGAAAGACAAAAGGCAGAGATAAGAAAGAGAGGGGAGGGAGGGGAGAGAGAGAGGGAGAAGGGAGAGAGGGGGGCAGAGACAGATGGGAAAGACGGGGAGAGAGAGAGTGAGAGAGAGACAGAGACAGAAAGGAAAGACAGGTGGGAGAGAGAGGAAGAAAGAGACAGAGAGAGAAAGGCGGAGATAGAGATGGGAAAGAGAGGGGGAGAGAGAGAGTAAGAGAGACAGAGATAGAAAAAGACAGAGAAAGAGACAGATGGAAAAGAGAGGAGGGAGAGAGGAAAAAGAGATAAAGAGTTGAAGACAAGGAGGGATAGGGAGACTGGGACAGAAACAGAAATAGAAGAATGAGGGGAAGAGAGAACGGATGAGAGAGTAAAAAGAAAATTGGAGGGAGGAGAAAGTGGGAGGGAAAGGAACAGACCAGAGAGAGCCTGAGGTGGGGGAGGAGCAGAGAGAGTAAACTTGGTGTCAAAGCCCGTTTTCCAAGGAGATGCTTTCACTGTCTGGAGCTGCAGCTGCGCATTCTTTCTGGGCTAGGCAGCTCACTTTGGTCAGTCTGAAGCAGTTGCTGATTGGTAGGATGTATCCTAGCAAATCACCCATCCCCCTCTGGGCCACCCCCCCACCCCAAATCCCGGGGGGATTGAGAGGATCAGCCTGGCTGAGGTTGGAGTAATTGCAATGTAAATCGATCTTTTAAAATGCTGATGTTTGTCCTGAAAAGACAATAGGGTCCAGGAGCCATCTCTGGGGTGCTGGGAAGATTCTGAAGGAGGTGTGGAGGATGCTGACTGGGAGGTTGTTGGAGAGCTTTGGCGGGGAGGGGATTAATGGGAAGGAAATTGTGGCTAGGGAAGATTTAGAGTGTCCTGGAGATTTGGGAGCTGGAGATAAAGAATTTAAGAGAAAGGAGCATGAGTTTAGAACTGGAAAAACCCTGAGAGGCTCTCTTTTTACAGAAAAGGAGACTGAGGACCAGAGTGGGAACTTGCCCAAGACATTCTGGGCAGAGGCAGGCTTTGAATCTGGGTGTCCGGACTCTTAAGCCAGAGCTTTTTATACCTCCACGGCTTTTATGCAGGAGGGCAGAGAAATCTGCTCTGGACTCCATGCCAAGATCAGAAGTTTGGAGGTCTTGAGTTAAAAGGGATCCTCAGAGTCCAATCCTGTTATTTTACAGAGGAAGAAATGAAGGCTCAGGGAGGGGAAATGACCTGTCCAATGTCACACAGTTTGATAAGTGTCATTCCAAGTCCTGCCCATTATCCATGCCATCACCTAACTGTTTCTCACATTAAAAATGAAAGAGACCCCTAGTCCAACAATATCTTTTTACAATAAGGATATTGAAGTTCATGGAGGTGAGATTATTTGTTTAAGTTCACACGTAGGATCATAGACCCAGAGCTGGCAAGCAACTTCAGAAGCTATGAATTATAGGAACTTCGAGTTAGAGATGAAAAGGATCATGGAAGCCATTACATCCGCTTCCCTCATTTGACAGATGAGGAAACTGAGGCTCAGAGCCATTAAGTGTCTTGCTAAGTTGGCACCTGAGGCAAGATTGTTTTCTTGCCTTCGAAGTCCACTGTTCTGTCTAGCACTGTCTACTGGACCGTTTAAGCTACCTTGATGATTTCTAGCTCAATTTCACAGCTTCCTACTGTAAATCCTGTGCATTATGACCATTGGTGCCTACCTACCATAACACCCTTTGCATAATAGGCATTTAATAAGCATCTGTTGAGTTAGACTGAATCACCGCTACTTGAAAGCTGACATTTCAGAAGAATAGCTTATATTTCTTTTCAAAAAGTGATTGCTACATTTTATTTTTTCATATTTACTTAAAAATGTATCCCTCTGCCACTATGGAGAGAGCCATCCCTTAACAAATCCTGGAAAAAAACAAAACAAAACAATGGAACTAACCACCATACTGACAGTACATGTAATATTCCATACCACTCTTTCATTATAATTGCATCATTTCGTTTTGTGATTTTTATTCTATCCATTTATATTGTGACAGTTGTTTTGTATAATGTCTTCCTATTTATTTCACTCTGAATCAGTTCCTTTTAATTTTCTCATGCCTCTTGGAATTCTTCCTCATCATTTCTTCCAGCACACTTATATCTCATTACATTCACAAACCATAGATTCTTGTTCTATTCCCCAGTTGATGGATATCGACTTTCTGATCTTTTTCCACTACCAAGAAATATTGATATACATATTTTGGTGTATATGAGACCTTTGTTTTTCTTTCACCTCCTAGATAGTATGTATCTAGCAGTGAGATCAAAGGCTGTGGATAGTTGGGTTACTTTCTTCACATAATTCTGAGTTCCTTTCCCAGAATGGTTGAGCTGCACCAATTTACCAGTAGTCTAGGAGTATGTATACTTGTCTTTCTGCATCCTTTCCAACATTGACTAGCCCATATTTCATCATCATTATTTAATTTTCTAAGCTGTCATGTTTTTAGAGTATTCTAGATTTTATTCATAGCAGCCCTCTCAGGGAGATAGAATAGACATAAGTGTTATCATCATTTTACAAATGAAAAAGCTGAAGTTTAGAATGGGGAGCAACTTAGAGGCACATAGCTAATAAATAACAAAGTCAGGATTTAGAATATTTTCTGTAAGTCCAATGTTCTTTCCACTCCATAGAATGGCCGTTCTGGCCTTCACTTTTACTCATTTGCTTCTAAGGAGCAGTGCTTATGAGCACTCTTTTCCAGAGCAGAAAGTAGGCCCTATCATCTGCTTCAGTGAAAGGAAGTTTTGCTCTTTAGGTAAGGTCTACCTATTGGGGAATAGTCCAGCAGCATGACAAACAGCTGAATAAATTGGGAATAGTTGAATGACACTGAATCTAATGTGTGGTCCATAAAAATGATAAAATGGACAGTTTTAGAAGACACTGGTTTGACTTCTATGAACTAAATTCTAGCAAAGTTAACAGAACTAGAAGAATAAGCTACACAATGATCATACTTTCTAGAAAAAACAATAACTTTGAAAGACTTAACTGATCAGTGCAGTGGTCAACCAAGATTCCAGAGGGCAGGTGGTAAAGCATGTTGTCCACCTGATGACAGAGGGATGATAGACTTGAGATGTTCTAAGACACATGCATTTTTGGACATGGCTAGTGTGGGAATTTGCTTTGCTGGACTACAACTATTTATTGTGAGTTTTTAAAAATTGTTTAATTGAGATGGGAAGGAGGAGAAGGAGAGATTAAAAAAGTATGCGTCCTCATGCATATATTTTGCTGATCAACTTATTGCTCCGAAGGAGCCTAGTATTCTGGCTATTGTTGGGAAGGAAGAGTAAGGATGCTAATATATTTAACTTAATTAATATGCTTAATGACTTTTGAGATCTTGTCCAATTATAGATCTATGGTCCTTTGTCCCTAGGCCTCAGTTTCCTTATATGTAAAATGAGGAGGGTAGTCTGAGGTCCCTTCCAGTTCCAGAGCTTGGATCCTGGGATCCTGTGACCACATTTATAATATCCTGTCAGTTTTGGCCACTGAAGTTTATTTAGAAAAAGATGGAGAGGGTCTGCAGCATAGCAAGCTGGATGGTGATGAGCTTTAAATCTATGCTTGTTACATGAGAATCAGTTAAAGCAAAATAGGACTATTTGGCCTGGAGAGTGAGAGTCTGAGGGGGCCATCAGAGTTGTATTAAAAGTTCTGCCATTGGAAGGATGTTCTTTTGGACCTTAGAGGCAAGTGAGATAGAAGCTGCAAAGTGGCAGAGGCATATTTAGGCTTGATGTCTGCCAAAACTTCCCCAAAAAGCCAGCTGTCCAAAACTGGAATGGACTGCCTAGAAAAGTGCTACAATTCCCTTCCTTTGAAGCTTCAAGAACAGGCCAGATAACCACTTGGTACATACACTGGAGAGGGAATTCCTGTTCAATTGCACCAGGGGTTCTTAGCCTTTTTTGTGTCCTGGACCTCTTTGGCAGTCAGTCAAATGAGGCCTTTCTCACAATGATGTTTGTAAATGCATATCATAACATACATAGACTACAGAGGAAGCTAATTATATTGAAATAGAGTATCAAAATATTTTTAAAAAACCAGTTCAGGGATATTAGGTCAAGAATCCCTGAGATTTTTGTTGTCCAGTCATTTCAGTCATGTCCAGCTTTGTAACCCCATTTGTGGTTTTCTTGGCAAAGATTCTGAAGTGGTTTGCCATTTGCTTTTCCTGCTGATTTTACAGATGAGGAAACTGAGGCAGACAGGGAAGTGGTTTGCCCAGGGACATACAGTTAATAAGTGTCTGAGACCAGATTTGAATTCATGAAGATGAGTCTTTCTAATTCTAAACCCAGTGTTCTATCTACTGCAGTGCCATTTAGCTACCTACCCTTGAGATTTAGGTTGGACTAGATGGATTTGAGCACACTGATCAATTTAGTCAAAATATTTAAATCATAGTGACAGAAAATTAAGTCTGGGAAACTTTACTAAATGCAGCGCCCTTTTACATATGAACATACTGAGGCTCAGAGAATTAAGTGCCTAAGAACACAAATTTGCAAATTTCCTGCTGTGTTCTAGTTGATGTCTTAATTACCTGAACTTGCTAATGGGAATGGATCTCTTAACATCTAGAGGATGCTGGACCCTAAAGAGTTTCTCCATTTCACAGGCCAGGCAGGTTTTAATTTGGAGATGTGAAAACCTTTGTAACAATCCTGTATAATGACAGATAACTGGTATATCCCTCTGTGGTTTACAAAGACATAAGACCATAGATTTCAACATAGAAAGGTACTTAGAGGCCATCTAGTTCATTTTACAGATGAGAAGTTGAGGGCAAGGGAAACTTGCAGTGCCTACGCAACTAATAAATGTCCAAAGTGGGATTTGAATCCAGTTCCTTTAAGGTCCTTTAAAGTCCTTTACATTTGTGATCTCATGTGAGCCTCTCAACAGGTCACTAATAACAAGTAATCCTGGCTGCCAGTTGCATGATTAGCAAAGCATTTCCATGTATATTTTCTCATGTCAAAACCCTTGCTGAAATGGATACTATAGGTGTTAGGATCCTTGTTTTCCAGGTGTGGAAATTGAGGCTTAAAGAGAGAAAAGAACTCAGCCAAGCAAATAAGTGGCAGATCTGGGAGTACTTGAACCTCAATCTTCTGCTCATTAGATCAAAAGTCTTCCCACTAATATCTATTGCCTCCAGGAGAGATGTCCTTGGTCACATAGCTAATAATCGGAATAAACATAACTCTTTCTCATCTTTCCACTTGTGACCTCTTTTCACCTGAGAAATATTTGTGTCATTTCAGTTATATAGGTATATAAAATAAGTATACAAGTCAAACAGTTAGTGATGTCATCATTTCACAACCCCTACATTCAACCATGAGACCCCATTTGGGGTTATGACCCGCGGTTTAAGAAGTTGGAGACTAGGAGTAGAGATGTCAAACCTTAACCAGATTAAAATGTAATTAGGCAATATTTAACAAAACAAAATAAAATCTTAACCGCACATAGTGTTAATAAATAATAACAATGGATAGGGTTTTCTCTGTATGGTGGTCCCTGTTTCTATTTGAATTTGACACCACTGGACTTAAAGACTTTGGATTCTCTTTTAACACTAGATCTTTGATCTGATATATGACCAAATCACTCTCCCTCTCCAGGCCTCA
The DNA here is from genome assembly GCF_048593235.1 of Sminthopsis crassicaudata. NCBI lineage: Eukaryota > Metazoa > Chordata > Mammalia > Dasyuromorphia > Dasyuridae > Sminthopsis > Sminthopsis crassicaudata. The sequence goes on along the minus strand of NC_133623.1, from coordinate 41,677,222 downwards.
GTTTCTTCATTGGTAAATTGAGCCAGATTTAATCAAGGAGTAAAACTAAGGCCTGCCTACAGAAATAATCTGTTAGATTTCAAGGTCCCTTCCAGTTCCAGGTCTATGGATCAATCAAATCAACAGGAAGTTGAGTTCTTTATACTGTTCTTGCTGTTGGAGCAGGACAAGAAATCCAATGGATGCCATGTATGTTGGGTTACCCATGTACATTGTCTTTAACTGTCTGAAAAAATGATCACTATTCCGAATAATATCAAGAAAGTTCAATACTTGCTAGCCAAATTGAGAGAATGTTTACGTGAGGATATAGTTGGGGAAGTGCCCATTGATTGGGGAATGGCTGAATGAAATACGTCGTATCAATAGAATGGAATATTAGCTGTAGAAAAAAACTACCCATATGAAGAATTCAGAGAAACATGGGAAGACTTGTATGAGCTGACTCAGAGCGAAGTCACTGACTGCACAGTGACTGTAGTAATGCAGTAGTAGCCTATAGAATTAAGTAGGAAAAACCAGGTAGGAAAAACCATAGAGGCTACTTAGTTCAAACTTCTTTGTTACAAAGGAGGGTGGTAAAGATGGGGAGAGAAAAGCAGAAAGGGAGGCACAAGTGTCATTAGGAAATTCGGATAATGTCAGGGAGGAAGCACCATTATGATGTTTATTTTAAAATGGTACAAAACAAAAAAAAACAGTCAAGTTGGTGAGCTTTTAGTCTGCATCAGACCTTTTTGCATTGATATAGCTTTTTGTTGAGAGCTGTTCATTTGATGGTTTAATCTTTAAAAATGATAGTTTAAAGAGAAACCCAGGACTGATTTATGAGAAATACACACATCATATTAGTTAGAACCTGATGACCTATTGGGGTTATTGTATTTTTTTGGGGGGACACATTTAGTATTGTGCTATGGATGACTGGGGTGTGGTATGCCTCAGGAAGGATGAGGGATAAAAAGCACTACATATAGTTATTAGAAGTACTCATTTAGCATGCACACTGGTCCTATTAAAACTTCAATATTACTTTTGCTTTTATTAGACTATCAGAGCCAGGAGGGATCTTGGAGATTATTAAATCTCTCCATTTGATAGATGGGAACCCTCCTGTACAGGAAAGGGACTTTCTTAAGGTCATGCGCTGAGTAGCAGATTAAGCTAATTTGCTCATTTGTCATATATAGAAATAGCCAATTGATCAAGTCATGCTTTTAGGCCTATGTTTGATATTGTTGACTAATGTGAAATGAACCTAATATTATTGACAACTTCTAAAACTATGCTGTTTACATCAGTCTTCTTTTCATTCACAAACTAGAAAAACACAATAAAGCATCTGAAAATGTTTGCCTGTTCTATAAGCTAAAATTACGGGGTGCGATTTCAAACTCCTTTGTCAACAAAAAAAGGACTCTTCAAACTGAGATTTGATCTGCAAAGTATTGGCAACAACTGGATGTTTCTCAGTTTGAGCAGGAAAATTATATTTTATAGAAATTCGTACTAACTGAGGGCACACGGTAGATAATCTCTAAAGTCTCTCCTGACTCTAAATTGCGTGATGCTAGGATGCTAATTGAGTTGGAGTAGCTATTACTTATTAGCGGGTTTCTTAAAGCAACAGAGCTTACCTAGACCAGTACTATTAAATTGGAGTTGTCAAACTTAAAGGCTCAAGTGGTCAGCAGGACACCCAAGGGAAAAAAAATTCATTGGGAAATGCATAACCAAAAAATAAAAATTCATTTCAACATAGACAATGTTAATTTTTAATTTTCTAATTCAATGTATAGCCTGCAGGGATCTGTTTCTATTTGAATTTGACACCACTTAATTAGAGCAAAGCTCATCCTTCATGATCTCATGGATCATCTGGGTGAACAAATATAAGTTTTTATTCTTTAGTATCTCTGGTAGATCTGTGGATTTTATCAATATACTGCACAGGTTTAGTTTGTGACTCTTTGCCATCTTATTGTTGTGTAATTCTTACCCATGTCTATCTATAAAGTCTCCATACAGGTATCATCCAACACCCTGCAGGACATCCTCTGGTTCTTTTCATGTCCTGAGGATGAGGACATACCATTTGGGTTGTCCATTGACTGCCTCTTACTCAGTATGTTGCTGTATCACCTCTTGTTTTGGCCCTATGACTGCCTCTTGATCCCCTTCTTGAGGTCAAGTTTATCCCCTAGGAGTCTGTCTATTGCATGTAATTATGAATTATAAACATTCCCATATTTTTATGTAACAAGTGCATTTTCCAATGAAATCCCATTCTGATTTCTCAGCGTGGTGGCAAGGTTATCTTAAGTTTTCATAGACTTTGCCAGTAGGAGCATGAGTCGCAGCAGGTTCTACCAAAATCTAGTACCAGACTGTATATCAACTGAATAAGGACTAACCCATCTTAGAATTGTAGAGTCTCAGAGTTGTAAGAGTGCTCTATGTCCATCTTGGCTAATCTATAGTCATGAAAGAATGCCCTCTGCAACAGTCACCCAACAAGTGGTAACTTTACCTTTGCTAGAAGACCTCCAGTGAGGGGGGGGCAATATAGTCTCAGTTTTCTCATCTGCAAAATGAAGGAGTTGGAACAAAAGCTTTCATTGAGGTCTTGACCATGGAGTCCTAGGCAATCAAGAGCACTTTTGAGTAGCCATAGTTGTGAAGATTTTCCTGTCAGCAGGAAATTATCTAAATTTACCTCTTTGTAACTTCTCCCCATTGTTTCTGATTCTGCTTCTTAGATCTCTACCACTTTTCAATCACTGGAAGATTTCATTGGCATTCTTGGCTGCCATATCATAATGTTCTAGATAGTATTGGCCTGACTATGAAATAAAGTTGAAGAACAGCCTATAGGATTCATATATTGGTATATATGTCTTGGACAGAAATTGCAGATGGACCATAGGTAAAACCCAGAACTGGACTGGGGGGGGGGATAGGATGGATTTCCTTTGGGAAATTAGAGAGTTCTTTTAATGATCTTAAATTTCTCCATGAAACAAAGTCACATCTTTTTAATACCAACATTTTCCCAGGGTTGTTACATGAGTCAAGGAACAGTGCAGTTGTTGAAAAATTGAAAAAGAATATAGCAAATTGGGTCATGAAGAGTTGGACACAACTGAAAAATGACGAAATAGCTGAGAGGGCAATGAGAAGCAAGACTGCAATGCATTAATAGCAAGGAATTACCAAAAGGAGCAAATTTAAAAGTCAATTAAATGAAATGTTTCAGCAAAAAATCATGATTGGTCATGTAATAAGGGCTACAGATAAGCAATGTACAGCTCATTAGTATCTCACAATGTTAAAAGAAAGGCAAGAAGGCCCCTTAGAATATTGGCTGGATTCCCTGTAGTGATCTTATAAGGGAACATGAGCAAGAGTATCTGCATCATTGGAGGGAATACCCAGATCAATAAAGTCATACATCTACTTGAGGATCATGATGTTGACTCATTGACCTTTTAGTTTACTCAAACCCTAAATCTTTTCCAGATGAACTGCTATCTAACCACTATTCTTATATGAACCTGTTATGCTTCTGCATTCATTACTTTCCATCTTTATGTGTGTGTGTGTGTGTATGTATGTATGTATAAACTCTATAGTGGTTGGTGAGTTCCCTGTGTATCCTTATCATTCTCTTAAGATATGCTTTTGATTTTCTTGATAATTGGAATGGTTTTTGCTTTCATGTTTAGAATTTCATCCTCCTGAGCTGACTTCCTGATTGTAATTTTAGACCATGGGATGATTCATATTTTTTCCCTGAATATTTTGAATTTTTCTTTTCCAAAAAGCTAGATAATCATGGCTTTCCTTTCATTTTCTAGAACAAAGTCAAAGGCCACTTCCCCTATAGGTTCCCATCATTTCCACCCTAGCAAGTACTTCCTCCTTATTGGTGAAAATAAAGTCCAGAAGTTCTTTAAAAATTTCCTTTTACTTCATTACTTCCTCTTTCTAGAGGATGATATCACCTATTTTGTGGGGGAGGGAGGTTAAGAAGAGAGAGAGAGAAGAGGGAGAGTGTGTGTGTGGTGTGTGTGTGTGTGTGTGTGTGTGTGTGTGTGTGTGTGTGTGTGTGTGTGTGTGTGAGTTCTAATAGATTTCCTGATAATTGAAATCTTCCATTACTTCTCATTTATATCTACATGCCATGCTTGTAATCTGATCCCTGATCATTTCATTTATTTTTCTTTTGTCCTAGCACCTTAGATGACACATTTGAAGCTAAATATACCTCATCACATGGTTGGATCCAAGGCAATATATTTTTTGACTCCAGAAATTCTCAAAGGCCATCTATTAAGTTTCAGAGAGCTAGAGAGCCACATCAATGAAAGGAGCCCACATACCAAGGAAACCACAAATTTTTAAAGTGTTGAAGTAGTTGTTTTAACTTCTTCTTATAATGTGAACGTGGACCTTTGCCCATGATTGACCTTTTCAGTGTGGCTTCAAGTGCTCATGATGAAGAATAAGGGAAGTCTAGTATTCATTGGATGAAGGCTTGTGATGTCAGATTATTATAAGACTGGTGTCCAGATGCAGGGATTATGTCAAGCTGCAAAGATTTTAGAAGAGGAAATTGAAGTAACCAGATGGGGAAATCTCATGAAGAGGCAACTAGATATAGTATTTGTCAAGTCTTAGAATTTTACTGAGTTACCATGGGTGGAGAGCTGAAGTAGAAGTGTGATATGTTACCACGGAATCTATTGAGCAGGGCATGCCAGTGTGCTTCTTATACTAAGTATATTCAGGCTCTGGAAACTGTTGACAGTGGCGATCCAGGATGTCAGTTCTCTTTGGTGGGAGCTGGTAGCTTAGAACCAGGGCCAAGGCTACAAAGACATATGGGCCAATCCTAGTTTTGACTACCAATTGCATGAATTGCCATAGGAAGGCATTAAATTCTGTGGATTGTTTTTTTTTCTTGCACGAGTGACAGTGAAATTCTGTCTTAGATAGATACTTTACTCTTTGATTAGTGGCTTTAATTGTTCCTGACTTCTAAATGGACAGCTTACATTTTTGGGTCTTGGCATTTCAGGAGAGGCTTCCTTCAGAAGGCGGCATCAGAGCTGAGCCTAGAATGAAACAGGAGCATTCTAGAGTTATTAGGTATTTTCACTGATTTGATCTGAAGAGCATTCTGACCAGATAGATAAGGTCTGTTTTGCCCCCATTTTACCAATGAGGAAATCAAAAGTGAGGGATATGAAAGGCTTTGCCTTTGGGCACACAGCTAGCACATGGAAGAATAGGAATTCGATGCCAGGGATCCAAATCTGTGACAAAGTATATAACTTTTTCTCTTTTCCTCATGAATGGCAATTCTGCTGTGTCTAAGAGGAGGATCTAATTTGGTGAGACAGAAAACAATTTTATGGGGACATAGCATGAAGATGTTGGTGATACTTCTCTTAGGATTGATGACTGCCATGTGTCAGGAGCAAATGGGAGACCCCATAGTACAGTAGATAGCAGAGCTGACTTTGAAGCCAGGAAGCCCCAGGTTCAAGTCCTACCTATGCTGCCTACCTAAGGGACCCAGGGAACTCAGAGATTACAAATTGCAGAGAAACTTATTAAGTGCATTTAGAGAGTTTTCTTTTCTGGGAGTTGCCAGTGCCAATGAAATCACATTTAGTCCCTCATCCTTGTCCCTATCCTCAAGAGCATATTACTTAAGCAAGAAAGTTCTTAGCCTTTTTCTGTGTCTTGGACTCCTTTAGTAGTCTGGGGAAGCCTCTGGACCACTCCTCAGAATCTGTTCTGTTGCTCATCCTTTTTTTTTTTGTAAGAGAAGCACGACATTGTAGGTTGATATCTTACCTTGCTCATGAATTAGATTTAAGTGGGGCAGATTTTCAAGAAATTGTCAGCTTCATATTTTTAATGTGTGCTACAAAATACAAGAAAACCAATTATCTAGAAATAAAGATGTGTTTTTTCCCATCCAGGTCACAGGCTTCCTGAAATCTATGAATGAAACATAGAGGTTTCACGGACCGCAGATTGAGAATTAATTAAGAAAATTAAAATTTAGGCCATGATGCAGACAAAAACAGATTAGCATATAAGAGAGGGGGCTGGTTCCACGATAATGAGAAATCAGAAGAGTTTTGAAATCAATCTTGAAAACTCAAGATGCCTATTTCATATTTTGACTAAATAGTTTATCCAGGGGATTTGTTCCCCTAAAAGGAAATAATGGCTTTGTATATCCCCAATAATAACCAAACATCCTTTGGACACTGTCCACTTAAAAGTCATGCTAATCAATATGATTTGACTGTATATAGGAATGCTGTAGGTTTAAGTTGGTTACCTTATATTTTCCTATTCTCCAAAATTCAATCAAACCCCCAAAACCCATAATCTAGAAAGCTGAATCAATCATTGGCATCCCTCCAAATCAATCTCTGCTTTATCTTCATGCTGGAGGAAGGCCAGAGAATTTGGGGATCAGAAGACTGGCAGGGACCTCCACAGGCCCATCCCTTCTACTGTGAGGCAGAGCTGACCTAAGTCATTTCTGACATCTAAGGGAAATAAATGACCATGTGTTATCTGTTTTCTTCTTCAATTCATGCAGAAAAAATTCTACAGCTGATCCTAAAATCATAGAGACCTATGAGGACATCTAGTTCAACTAACCTTGTTTTTCCAGATGAAGAAACTCTCTGTGGTAGGGGGTGATCCCAGAGTCTGTACTCTGTGGGAACCCCACAGCTACCTATATTTTGCTTTCCTTCTTTCTCATCTTTTTTTTAATAGTCATTTTAATTATGTGACTAATTATGTCTTTGGTGGCAGGCACTTTGGGAACAAGTTAATTCAGGGCTAAGAGGTTAGTTGAGTTTATATTGACATATTAGTTCATTTGGTTTCAGCAGTAAAGCCCAGATTAAGCTCCTTTTTAAACTCCAGCCAGTTTGGGAGAGTACAGATAGCTCAGTGTGAAAAACAACTATATTACTGTGAAAACAACCAAAAATGTGTGCTCTGCCAATGGTGGGTTAATGGATTCATCTTTTTTGAAGGATACCCTGTGTTACATTGGGTTTTTTGGCCAGATTGTTCTGTTCTTGGGAGCTGTTCCACTTATAAGGTTTAAAATTTTTTTTTTTACCTTTTTAAAATTAATTTTATTATTATAACTTTTTTTGACAGTACATATGCATGAGTAATTTTTTAGAACATTATCCCTTGCACTCACTTCTGTTTCAACTTTTCCCTTCCCTCTCTCCACTCCCTCCCCTAGATGGCAGGCAGTCCCATACATGTTAAATGTGTTATAGTATATCCTAGATACAATCTATGTGTGCAGAACCGAATTTCTTGTTGCACAGGAAGAGTTGGATTCCGAAGGTAAAAATAACCTGGGAAGAAAGACAAAAATGCAAACAGTTTACACTCATTTCCCATTGTTCCTTCTCTGGGTGTAGCTGATTCTGTCCATCAATTGGAACTGAATTACATCTTCTCTTTGTTGAAGATATCCACTTCCATCAGAATACGTCCTCATACAGTATTGTTGTCGAAGTGTATAGTGATCTCCTGGTTCTGCTCATTTCACTCAGCATCAGTTCATGTAAGTCTCTCCAGGCCTCTCTGTATTCCTCCTGCTGGTCATTTCTTACAGAGCAATAATATTCCATAACATTCATATACCATAATTTACTCAACCATTCTCCAATTGATGGGCATCCATTCATTTTCCAGTTTCTAGCCACTACAAAAAGGGCTGCCACAAACATTTTGGCACATCCAGGTCCCTTTCCCTTCTTTAGTATTTCTTTGGGATATAAGCCCAGTAGTAGCACTGCTGGGTCAAAGCATATGCAGTTTGATAACTTTTTGGTCATAATTCCAGATTGCTCTCCAGAATGGTTGGATTCTTTCACAACTCCACCACCAATGTATCAGTGTCCCAGTTTTCCCACAGCCCCTCCAATATTCATCATTATTTTTTCCTGTCATCTTAGCCACACTTATAGGGATGTGTGCTCTGCCAATGGTGGGTTAATGGATTCATCTTTTTTGAAGGATACCCTGTGTTACATTGGGTTTTTTGGCCAGTTTGTTCTGTTCTTGGGAGCTGTTCCACTTATAAGGTTTAAAAAAATTTTTTTTTACCTTTTTAAAATTAATTTTACACACCCCAAGGGATACATGAGTAGATTTCAGAGGAGCCTGTAAATTAAAAAAATTGTTAATTCTATTTTAATATAATTAGTTACCTTTATAATCCCATGTATTTTATTTTTGCATTTGTAACCATTAGAGAAGTGTTTATAAATTTCACCAGCGTGTAAAATGGGTCTGGGATGTAAAAAAGTTTAAGAATTCCTGGTATGGGGCAATTCCCTCCATTTTTGAGAGGAGAAAACTTAGAGCTACAGAAATAAAGTGAGCTCAAGGTTTCTATTCTCTCTGTTTTGGCTTCACTTGCCCTGCTTCCCATCTTGGATCCTATGAACATCCATTTCAGTGGGAAGCTTGTTGCTTTCTCATCTGCTTTCCTCTTGAGACACTCTATATTGTAGTTAGGCTGTCTTGCTCAAGGATCCTTGAGTATTGCCTGTGCTTTTCCTACTGTCTACGCCTTTTGTCCTGAAATAACTTTTTATGTCTCTTACCTGTTGACCTCCAAAAGCCAAATCTTTCTAAGCATCATTTGACTCATCAAAATTCCAGACAAACTAAATAATTTGGGACTTTAATTATCATTCAAGGCCCAGCTCAGATCTTGTATTCTTTCTGAAACATTTTTTGAACCTCTTAAGCCAAAGTAATTTCAAAGGTCTCTGTAGAATTTTGGAATTAATTGTGTGACATGGGAGACGCTGGCACAGGATTGCCCAGCATAGTGTGCCCTCATTGGAGAAGTGCTATGCTCTATGAGCAAAGCATAATTGAAGCCGTTCAAAAGAAAGGCAAGGTGCATGGATTTAGAGAAGTCACCTCAAATATTCACATGGATTATTTGTGCCCAACTTGTGAGAGAACATTCTGAGCACATGTAGTCTGATCAACCACAATCAGACTCACTATACCTTAACTCTAACATAGCGATGTCAGTTTGGTCCCCTTTAAGAACTAAAGACACAACAAGAAAGCAAAGTTTGATTTCATAGCAGTAAACATGTCTAACAGTTGGAGCTATCCCTAAATAGAAGGAACCACTTTGTTGGATAAATGAGTTCTCACCACTGGAGGTTTTAAAACTGAGTCTAGATGACCATTTGTTGCCGATAGGGTTGGACTTAATAGCCTCTAATGTCTTCTGGCTCTTATATTCTAAGATCATCATGCTTTTGAAGATACATTGAGATTTAGCCATAGTTGGTTTGGATTTTTCAACATCTTGGGAGTTTTATTTCCTCCAAAGACTCAAACTTTCCATTTATATAATCTAATAATTTCTTAAAATGTTTAATTATCCCCATTCAGTAATAATTCAGCCCTACAATATGGCTCCTGGGTATAGAGTGCCATGATAGACTCTTAAGAGAAGCCAGAAATGTATGGTTCTTCCACTCCTGGAGCTTAGCCTAGGAAGCTCCATGTTTCCTGGATAGGAAAAAGAGCCAACAATTGAAGTGAATTACCTGCATGGCCAACTCTTAAAAATCATCATCTCTTTGTCATCATCGTCAACAACAACACTTTAGGCATTTTGGCTTCAGCGTTTTTTGGCTTGGTTTGATTTTTGCATCATTGTCTTCTCTCAGTTACTCCCTTTTAATGCATAGAACTTTCCCTTTCTACAAAGAGATATAGACAGTTACAATAAATGGAAACTTCAGCCAAGTCTGACAATACATTAGTAGTGCCCCACCTCTTTATTGAAGTGAGGTTTCCTCATCAGTCTTCCAAAATCAGAATTGGCTAGTTCATTCATGCGAATTCAGATATCTTTTAATCTGACTCCCACTCCAGATGTCTAATAACCTCATAGCGAGGAGGAAAGGGGGAAGATAGGAGCTGTTTTTTATTCTGGATGACCTCTGACAATAGATAAGGCTGGCTAGCAGCAGCTCCAAAGCTATTTGGCCAGCCACACTAATGCCAGTGCCAAGCAGTCTCACTGCCGTCAGCAGCTGTGGCTCCAGTTCCTTCACCCCCCTCCCATCCAGACTTTTCCTCAGCTCCATTTTCTTTATGAGACTCTCTATGTCTAGGAGGTGATCAGTATTCTTATAACCACTTTGTCTCTGTCTTCATTATCTTTGTGTTTCTGTATTTGGGTCTTTATGTCTCTATCCCTTTGTCTCTATATTTCTCTGTGTTATATGCCTCTGTGTTACTCTCTGTGTCTCTAAGTCTGTCTTTGTATTTATGTTTCTGTTTCTGTGTATACTCTATTTCTCACTTTGTGTCTCTGCTTGTCTGTCACTGTCTTTGTCTCTGTCTCTTTGTGTGTCTCTGTTTCTGTCTCTATTTCTTTTTTCTCTGTTTCTTGTCTCTGTTTTTGTCTCTTTCTGTATCTCTCTGTCTCTGTCTCACTCTGTTTCTCTGTCTCTATTGGGTCTATGTTTATATTTCCGCGACTGTCTATATCTTTATCTGGGGCAGTCTTTGTGTGTCTGTCATTGCTCTCTGTCTCTCTCTGACTGTGACTTTCTCTGTCTCTGTGTTTCCATGTCTCTGTCTCTCTGCTTCTGCCTGTGCCTTTGTGTGTGTGTGTGTGTGTGTGTGTGTGTCCGTGTTTCTGTCTTCCTGTCCCTAGTTGATTTTGAGACTCACCCCAATCCTAGTTTGCTTTGAGAGGAAATATTGTTTTCTGTCTCTTTGAGGAAAATAAAACTCTTTCTCAATCATCCTCCATGTGGCTAATAGTTACATTCGCTTGTGTTGGTGGCTACCAGATTGATCTCAGATGTTAGTTGAAATTACATAGGAATTAGACCTATAGAACAAGAGCTTAAACTCCCATCATTTTTTTTTTTTTGATGAGCAGCTAAGGAAATTGGACGTGTCTTTCACTCATTCTTCCCATATAACAGAAGGGAAATAGAAAGTTAAGTTGGCCAACAAGATAGGGATAATTTGGACTTGGCTCTTGTTACCAGGCAAAGGGAAAGCAGTGACTTTGGACTTTGGACTACTCAGGAGTGCCTCTTCCAGCGATTCTCTCTGCTTTTTCTGCTGCATTAGGCCCCATTCAGACCCTATTGGAATATGGACATACTTTTGGGGGTTGCAATTTGGTTGGGAAAATTCTCGTGGTTAGGGTTAATGTAGGGTAACGAGGCGGCATCTGTCATGGAGTCAGGAAACCTTGCCTTCCCATCCAGCCTAAAACACTTACTGTGTAACCTAGCCACGGTGTTTTACCTTTGACTTCCTCAAGTGTAAAATGCGGATAAAAATAGCACCTACCCTGTGGAGTTATGATAAGGGTCAAATGAGATAATGATTACAAAGTGCTTAGTGCAGTACCTGGCATCTGCTAGGTGCTATATAAATGTTAGCTATTATTATCATTAGTAATCTCCTCCTGTTTACCCAGTCACATTGGCTCTTTCACTGTGTCTAGTTCCCCCCTCCTCTTTGTCCCCCTTTAAGATGAAATCGAAGGGATAGGGAGCAATCCAACAGATTTTTGTCTGTCCCTGACCAACAAAACACCACTGAGACTTCCAAGAGGTTTCACACCGGGTCATTTTATTTTCTTTTTAACAGGTCAAGTGGATGTTGGTGCATTAAAAGTGCAGTGATACTCAGAGCTCTAGATGCATTGATATCAGCTCTACTTGAAAGTCATAAGGTGGAGCTTTTTCTCTTTGTGTTGCATGGGACCGTGGTTTTGAGGAGTGCCTTACAGCTCCTGGTTTTCTCTCTTGATTTTATGGGCCCTGCCAGGAATCTGCCGTAGATGGAATTGGGGGGAAGGCTTTTTGCAGTAGGCAAAGTCAGCTTCAATGCTCATTGGGTCAGACAGCTGGCCTCCTGAAAAGAAAGGAATACAAGGTTCTTCGTCAGTGGAATGGAAACCCCACCATATCTTGACCTGCTTTAGGATAGAAAAAGTTACGATGATCTGGGTCCATTGATAGACTAGTATCCAGAACTGGTCTAGGTAGTCGAGAAATGCGATGAAGAAAAGCTGCTTTGTAGTTTTGTCCAGAATGGTCTTGCAGGCATTGCTGTTCTTCTGGTAGAAGGTGATTAACCCAATGTATGCCTGCTGGGTCCAGTCGAAAAGGACCTTTGCTTGTTTCTGCTTCAGTTCTTTCCACAGGGACAGGTTGCATCTTTGGCTCCAATGGGACAGGGTAGAAAGGAATCGCATGGAGCAGGCCCTCAGCACATGTAAGGTCTTCATCAGAATTAGGTGCATGGGGGTCAGAAGCTCCACAGAGAGAACTTGGGTCACGAGGATGACCAGCTCCCTACCTTCTTGCAGACTTCCCAAAATGTAGAATCCGATCACAAAAATGGAGAGATAGTGGGAGGCCACATCCTCTAGAGCTGTAGAGAAGCCCATGTAGATTGATTTTTACCCAGAGGGCCTGGAACAAACAAGAAATGATGAATAGTGAGAAGGGAGGTTTTTTTCCCAGGCCCTGCAAATCAGTCTCTGTAGAGCATTACTCTCTTGGCTGGTAGGGGGTAGAGAGAGGCCCTTGCTCTAGGGCTTCGCAGCATCCCCACTTTGGTCTCTAGCAGGCACAAGACTGAGCTCAGATCACTACTTCATGCCCCTTAGTATATCTGATATCCTCACAATGAGTGAGGTCACAAAAGCCCTGGAAATGACATCATATGTATATTGAGTGTAAAAAAAGGCAAGATCTTAGTGTTGATCAGGCAAGCTCCTGTAGAAATTCCTAACTGTGAAATCTTGGGTAACAGTTTTTCCCAATTGTAAGATGGAGATTTTGCTAGGTGAATAGTAAAGCTCCTTCTAATGCTGAGTCCTAATGTCCTGTGTCCCAAACCAAACATATGAACATTTTCCCTTGCTCCCCCTTCTGACTTGACTACTCCCATCTGTGGCGCTGCTATTCACTGAACTGCCTAGTTTACAGTTTAACTCTTTCCTCTTTTTCACCTCTTAAATGTAATCAATAACCAGAACCCATCTGTTTTACCTCTACAGCATCTCTTCCATTCATCCCCTTTTTACCCACTTAAACTCTCACAGTAGAGTGTTCCTCGCCTCAAAGATAGGCTAGGGTTTTTGTGGTTGTTGCTGGTGGTTTAGCCCCAGTTGCCCTAGTGCCTAGAACATAGTAGATACTGAATAAATGCTCGTTGGCTGACCAGTGAAGGGATATGGAGACAGTAAGAGAGCATTTGGGTGGATTTAATGCATTGACGTCACAAGGCACACTGAAATTACCATCTACAGGTTGGAATGACTGAGTAGTTTTCGGTGATCTTTGAAACACTACGATATCCTGATTTGAAAAAAGAAAAAAAAAACAAACAACTTGAAATGGGGAGGAGACTATTAAACAGTTCATTGAGTTTGAATTCTATTCCTGGCAAAAATCTAGAAGGTATTTAAAGGGCTGGTATGTGAGTATTTAGAAAGGGAAGGAGAACTCACTAAAACTCACCATGTGTTTATAAAGAAGGAATCCTATATAACCAAGCTTTTTTTTTTCCATTTGGGAAAAGGTTCCTAGATTGGGAGGTCAGGCGAATCAATCAGTCATCATTTATTGGAAGCCAGCTATATATGTAAAGGGAAGTTAGGTGGCACAGTAGATAGAGTGCCAAGCCTGGAGTCACGAAGACCTGAATTCAAATGTAGCCTCAGACACTTATTAACCAGGTGACCCTGACCAAGTCACTTTATTCTGTTTACCTCAGTTTCCTCTTGTGTAAAATGAGTTAGAGAAGGAAATGGCCAACCACCCCAGTATCTTTGCCAAGAAAACTCCAAATGAGGTAATGAGGAATTGGTTACAATTGAAATGACCAAACAATTTTGTCTGTGCTCTTGCCACCAAATGGAGCAACTGGGTGAGTGTGCAAAGTCTTATTCGGCCACTTGCTACCTATGATCTGGTCTGGTTGTCACAAGTTATGAAGAAAGTGGTTTGGTAGCTGTGGCAGGAGACTGGGCTCACCATGGTGAGGGTTTCTCGAGCTGCAGGAGATTTGAAATACTTTGCCTGCAGAATACATAACACAAGCCCCTGCTGCCTGTGGGATTTTCAACTATAGATCCTTTTAGTCCCCTAAAGTCATTCCCTTGGTAAGAATTATTTAAGTTACTTTGAAAGATGCCCTAATCTAGTTTTTATATTCGGATCTGCGCAGTGATGTGAGGGGATGGGAACTGCAGTTATTCAGAAGAGAGAAAATTCTAAAGTAGGTATAGAAACTTAGTCATATAACCAGTGTGAAAGGCTAATACAAATGTCTACTTCTGTCAGACTTTTACGTTTGTGGGTATTTGTGTCTATATCTCCAAGTTTTAATTGATTGGTTTTGTACACTGGCAAAAATACAACAATTAAATATTCAGTTTAGAAATTTTTTTTTCAAAAAGGACCCTAATATGGTCTAGGTGCTAGGAAAGTAGTAAGCATATTTTACCTAAATTTTAGCAAAGTATTTTACAATCCTTATGTATCCTTAGGGTTACATAGGGATAGAGGAAGCAAGAGGATTAAATGATAAGTTAGGTATATGGAAGGAAACAATTTAGATGATGTGTTTAACTGAAGTTTGCGTACCTGCAATTTTTTATTAGTGTACCAACAATTCATTTGGAGAGAGATTCAGGTCAAAATTTTCCCTCGGCTAATCAGAGAACTGCTTGTTCCCTTTCTTTAGAGATTTCAAAAGATCTCTTGCCTTCATTTCATTCTGGGTTTTTAGAGGAATGGTACCAAGAAGTGCTGGCATTGAAAACCATGTCACCATATCAACAAGTGTAGAAAAAACAATCTCTATTCTGTGTTTAGTTTTGGTATGTCAGCCACATTTATTATCTTACAAGCAGATTGGTTGGAGAAAAATTCGACAATTGATGACCCCATGCTAGTCAGAATTCCTTTATTGCTCAAAAAGTTTTCTACTCACATTTATAGTCATCATGAAACAAAAGATGAAGAAATTTCATAGTAACTAAAGGTGCACAAACACACCGTTTTCAGTAATGATTTTGACATATTTATCATAGTGGAAGAATAGTAGTTACACAGCCTTGGGAAGATCTGGTTAAGTGATATATTAAATATTAGGGACACTCCTGAATTCTCATTTGTTTAGTGATTCGAGAGAATCCAAAGACACTGTTGCACCCCCTAATTCTTAATTTTTTGTAACATAATGAAAGCTTTAATTCCATAGGCTTCTACAGATGGTTTTGGAGCTGATTTAAATGACCAGATCCAAAGACTGGTCAGGAGTGACTCATCAATATGAAAGTTGTGAGAGTAGAATGGACAAAAGACTTTTCCTTGGCCTTGTGTTGTTCAGTATCAACAACTCAGATAAAGCACAGAAGTCATACTTGTCAGATTTTCAAATGGCATGAATTTGGAAGGGATTGTTAACACATGTTGACCATCAGACTTAGAATCCAAAAGGAATTTTATAGGTTAGAACAATGAACCAAATGGAATACAATGAGGTTTAATAGAGCCAAAGCTTTATTTGAGTTAAAAAATCGGCTATGAAAGGGGAGAATAGTGGAGGCTTCTTACTCCTCCTCCTACTCCACCTAATCCTGCTATTCCCCTACATTTATATAGTGCTTACTATGTGCCAGACACAGTGCTTTTCAATTACTATCTTGTCTGATCCTCACAACAACTTTGGGAAGGAGGTATATTATTACCTCCATTTTACAGATGAGAAAACTGAGGGAGACAGAGGCCAAGTAGACTTGTTCTTGCCCAGGGTTTGAACTCAGGTTTCTAGGTTCCAAGTCTTACATTTTAACCACTGCTAGTCTAAGGAAAGCATAGTGTACAGAGGTCCAGGAGTAAGGAATGTGAGAAATTCACTGCTGTTTATTTTAGTCAGACCGTATCTCCAGTACTTTTTTCAGATCTGGTGCCATTTTGAAGAACAGTCATTATAAGCGTGATCATATCATGAAGAAGGTGACTAGGTTAGTGAGGGTCTCTTGTTCATGATGTTGAATGTGGCCTCCTACAATGAACCTTTTCTGATTTCTCTAGTTGCTCATGCCTCCCCCCACCCCCTAATTACTTTGTACATATATGCAGTGTATCCCAAAAGTTTTAGTAGCATTTTAAGTTTTAAAAACTTAAAACTGTATTAAGACTTTGGGGAATTTCAAATGGCACTATGACTTTTGGGACATGTTATATTTACTTCCCTCAGAAGAGTATAAGTTCCTTGAGTTTTGTCTCTCTATTCCCTAGTAAGTGCATATTAATTGCTTTGCCTGTTGCATTGAGTGTCATCATTTAGCTCAGGGGTAGCATAACACTTCTTGGGGGCCAAATCAAGCCCTTGGGTCGATTTTGAACAACTGACCAAAAACATCCTTAGCTTATGGTCCAAATCTCAGCTCGAAGTTTGCCAACCCCAGATGAATCTGTTGCAAGTTCACCATATGATGTGTGAGCTTTGTGTCAGTTTTCAGTGAATTTTCTTAAACTTGCAGCAAGTGGCTCACTTATTGCATTTTTGGGAAATGGAACCTTTCTTTTTCTCCCTCCAAAATAATCATTAGAAAACACTATCTTCTTCCCTCTGTCCTATAGAAATTTTCTTAATCTCTTTCCTCTCCTTTACCTAGTAGGGACAGAAGGAAACTGGCAGAAAACAAGAGAGGAAGGGAAGAAGAGAAAGAGCTTAAAGTTTCAATCTACACTAAGATTTTTGGGTCACCAATATTTAAGGATATTTTCAATTCATATTATCAGATTATCCTGTGATATTTTGGAAGAGGGGAAAAAAGGCTGATCACATCCTCCTTCATTTAGAATAGGAAGGACTCTAATCCTTAATGTCTAGCTTCTATTGACTTTTTGACATTTTGAAGAGTTATCGATATATCAGAGTGACATGTATAAGTGGTTTGATGTAGTGAATAGAACTCTTGGGACAGAGTCAGAAATTCCTAGGTTCAAGTCCTATCTCTAGTAATGTAGAACTAGGGGTATTGGGTTCAAACCCCATTTGTAGCAGTTAGTATTGCCACTTGTGTTTCTTCATTTCAGAAGTGAGGAGACTGGACTCACTCTTCTCCCAGATCCATTCTATCACTGAATCTTTGGTCTTGTTAACTACCTTGTGGTTTGAATAGACAAAATGGGTGAACTCTTAGAAAAGCAAGTTTGTAACTATAGGAACAAAATACAAACATATTTAAAGACTCCCACAGTTTCTCTTTGACTTGTATTTCCTTATTTCATGGTATTCCTATTCTTGACTCCTCTGTTCTAATTAAACTTGACTGTTAGCTCTTTCACGTTCTGCCGTTGGCTATCTGCATAGGCTATCTCCCAAGCTGAATACACACTCTTTTCATGTTGTACCTACTCAAGTTCCCCCCACAGAAAGAAATCCTTCATTTCTTTTAGGAGTAAACTCAGGTGGTGGAAATCCTTCCTTCCTCTACAATACTCTACAAGTGATAATCCAGCCTTTCTTTGAATGGCCCCCGTGTTGGGGAATCTACCACCTTCCAAAGCTGTACACTTTGGGGTAGGCACATGTACCTGTTGATACTAGATCTTTCCTCTCCCACTGAACAGTCTTTGAGATACTTTGAAAAAATCTCTCAGTCCCCCTTAATCCTTCTCAGACCAATGTCTCCAGCTCCATTAATGGCTTCTCATATGGCATGATCTTGAAATCCTCCTTCATCTTGATTGTTCTCCTTTTTGACTTTCTCAAGATTATCTAGATCTATCTTTAACTTAGCTGTCCAGAACTTTGATATTGTGGATGTGGTCTGATCAGGGCAGAGGACAGCAGGACCATCACTCCCTCTTTTTGGACATCATACCTTTTTAAATTCAGCCTAAGATCACAGTAGCTTTTTAAATAGCCATATTATGCCATTAATGAATACTGAGCTTATAATATACTACAACTCCAACATTTTCTTTAGGAGAACACCTGTCTTGTCCTGTCTTTCCCATATTGTGTTTGCAAAGTCGATTTTTAAAATATCCAACTTTACATTTCCCCTTATTGCATTTCATTTTATTAGAGTGGGAAGTAGATGAAAAAAGTTTGGCATATAAGCATAATGGAATATTGTTCAGTAAGAAAAAGGTGCATATGAAGAACTCATAGAACCATGGGAAGATTTTTATGAACTGATGCAGAATTAGATAAGCATAACAAGAACAACATGTATATTGTGATTATAACATTATAAAAGAAAAGATTCCTAAAAGGGAGTTAAACTCTGAGTAATTGAAAAACCAATAGTCTTGGGAAAAAACATAACCAGAGATGCTTTCCTCTTCACAACGGAGATTATTCGGGGTGTTACCCCCAATGTTGTGAAATGTTTTTACTTATTTTCTTTGTTATAAGGAAGGGTTAGGGAGAATAGGAAGAGTAAGGGGATATAAGGACTTAAAATTTTTTTTGCCTAGAAATGACTAATATAAGAACAAAAACATCAATGAAGCATATTAAAAATAAACTCATCTTATCTGACCCAACCCAATTTTCTAGTTTGTCAAAATGTTTTTAGGTCCTGACTCTGACCTTCAATATATTAAGCTATGACTTCCCAGCTTTGTATCAGCTATACATTTGATAAGCATGCTGCTGAAACATTTATAAACAAGCCATTGATAAAAATATTAAACAACATAAGATCAAGGTCAGATCCCTGGGATGTACCACAGGAGAACCCATTCCAAGTAGCCATGAAAAGCCATTGATAGATCAGTGTCATTTAACCTGTTCTGAGTTTACCTTCTTGTACCACATATTTCATCTTGGCCACAAGAATATGTGTTATTCTCTTGTGTAGAGACTGTGTCAAATGGTTTGCTAATATCTTGCTAAAACATAGCTACAGTATCTCCCTGATCTCACTGTCAAAATCACCCATTGCTTTTTCTAGAGTGTCATTAGCCATTTGTTCTAGATTTTTTCCTGGAATGGAAGTCAAATTTCCCAGCCCATTTATTGTTGGCAGAATTGAATTGAACATAGTCATAAGGAGTTTCTGTGCCACACAATGCCTTGTTCTTTTTACTTATCTTTCCTTAAGACTAATTCAGTAAACAAAGAAGCAGCATTTCTTGATTTGGACATGAATTCCCCAAATGAACTCAGTAGCAGCAAAGAGATTTTGAGAGCTTTTGTATAAATGAGCATTGTGCTTTTTGGTCACCTGTTAAAGTATGTATAAAGTAAAGAGGCACTAGATTGCTGAGGGGTAGGAGCAGTTTATCATCTACAGTGAATTACAGTTCCTAGTAATTTGGTGAACTAGCATATTTTTAGTTAAAATAAAATTTGTGACTATAACAATTTGTATGAATTATTCTAAAGAAATAAAATCCTTAAATATAAAAATGTCTGAAATATCTCTCATAAATTTGTCATTAATTTAGAAATATTCATACACACACAAATGACACTTCCGTTTAGTTCCAAAAGAAACCTATTCATTTTCTTTTTTTTTATTATAGCTTTTTATTTACCAGATATATGCATGGGTAATTTTACAGCATTGACAATTGCCAAACCTTTTGTTCCAACTTTTCCCCCTTTCCCGCCACCCCCTCCCCCAGATGGTAGATTGACCAATGCGTGTTACATATGTTAAAGTATAAATTAAATCCAATATATGTATACATGTCCAAATAGTTATTTTGCTGTACAAAAGAATCAGACTTTGAAATAGTGTACACATAGCCTATGAAGGAAGTAAAAAATGCAGGCAGACAATCCACTCCCAAGAGTAAGAATTGGTTCTAATGACACCATCCATTAATTTAAAATAGTTATAAAATGCTTATGGTGTGTAAAATACTATATGAGGAATTGGAGGAGATAGAAAAGTGGTCTGTGATGGAGCCACTCTGTGTGAAGTGTAGTAGGAGAGCATGATCTCACCTTAGATAAAATCACAATTTCACACAATGAGTACAATTGGTTGGTTGGCTGTTGTCCTTGTTTTTTGAAGAGGATTAAAATGATGTCACTATGTTGGATACAGTATATCTGGTTGTGGTTGGTCAGACCAATATGAACCTACAAGGCTCTACCACAAATTGGACAGCTAAGTGGCACAGTGGATAGAGTGCTAGGCCTGGACTTGGGAAGATCTGAGTTCAAATCTATTTTCAGATATTTACTAGCCGTGTGCCCCTTGATAAGTCACTTTAACTTGTTTACCTCAGTTTCCTTGTCTGCAAAATGAGCTGAAGAAGAAAATGATTAACCACTCTAGTATCTATGCCAAGAAAACTCTAAGTAAGGTCACTAAAGAGTCACAATTGGAAACAACTAAAGAACAACAACAGCAGCAGCAACTAAGGTGTATTAAAGGGCTCTAGCAAAACGTTAGGCAAGGTCCAAGAGGTTAAAAGAGAGTTCTTTTTGTAGGAAAGAATGCTTGAATTGCACTTTGGAAAATGGATAGGAATTCAAAAAATAAAGAGCGGGGGGTTGAATCCTGGCATATCCTGTATGGTATTGTTCTGGTCAACATCATTCCTGATAATATCGCTTATCCATTATGATCAAAACCTTCATGACCAGGCTGACAACCTTCTACTGTGCCATCCTTACATTTGTGATATTGTCACTATGGAACTAACTGTCCTCACCTGTATTTATTATTTCACCTAACACCGTGTTTTCATGGAAACCAATTAACTATATTAGGTAAGGGCTGCCTATCTAAACATTTTGTTTAGCTGTCTTTGGGGTAACATTTCCAAGGGGGAAATATTAGGACTCTGAGAGAAAATATTTCCCATTACTATTGAAAACTTTAATTATATTTGGAATGTGGCAATTAGATTGTCAGAATAAATTTGTATCTCTATGTTTACAAATATCAACTAATACATTAACAACCTCAAGTAGCCTTTTCATTTCCTTCCAGATAAGAATCTACCTGATGTAGACATGTAACTTAGAAAAACCTAAATTGCTTTCAACCACAGTGTTTTAGAATTATATTTATTTTATAAAGTGTTAAAATACTAGTGCTTTTAGGAGAATGTTATAAAAAGGAAAGGGTTTTAAGATTTTGGTAGTATGATGATAAGATAGAAATCTTTCCTATTATAATAGGCTTCTTCTATGCACTTTATTACATTCTAATTTTTATTTCAGTTATTTGGGTTCATATCTTGTTCCATAACTAGATTACAAGGTTCTTGAATACATTAATGTGCCTGTTTTGGGGCAGCCCTTCCATCATTTGTCATTTGTCTCTGGACATCAAACTATTATTTTTTTTTCATTTTTTCTTTTTTATCTAAACGTCTAGCACTTAGTTGGTGCTTGATACACATTTGTTGAATTGTGTTATAAATGCTGAAAGGAATTATATCTTTTAAAAAGTTATATGAGCCATAAATTCACTCCAAAAGAAAAGGATAGGAAAGTAGTGACCACTTTCTAATTAATCCTTTTTAAAACTGCATTTTAAAACAATATAACAAACTAAAGTAATATTTAAAACTTACTGATTAAAAAATTAACATATAAGATTTCTAATTCTTATCTATACACATGCTCTCCCTTTGCTTTTGTCTTTCAGTTTGTCAGTCTTACACACACACACACACACACACACACACACACACACACACACACACCCCTTTCCCATGCATCAGCCCTGTCTAACAGTACTAGAGAAGCTCTCCCCATTGATTCTTCTGTGTCTCACCACCCTTCCCCCAGTATTGATATTTGCACCCCTTACCTGGACCTCCTTATAGATAGAAGACAGGAGAAGGTACAGAGGTTCAGGGTTCCAGGCCCAAGGGGAAGGGGGTTTGTTTTATATCAGAATTCTCTTCTGGGTTTCCTCCTCGGAGTTTCCTCCTCCCTCTTTGCCCCCTTCCCTTCAACTGCTTGGAAACTCAATCTCCCCCTCCTCTCCTTTCTATTTCTGGATGGGTTTCTCCCTGCCCAGCCCCCAATTCGGCCCTGCCTCTGCCCCTCCCTGGGCATGTTTCCCTGGTTGCAGAATGGAGAGTGAGGCGTACAAGTGGGTGAGATAAAAATAAACTGGGTAGGAGACTGAAAAGAAATCAGGCAAAGGACAACATAGATGAAACAGAGGTCTAAAAAATCAGGTAGAAATCTGGAAAGAAATATGGTGGTGTTGAGAAAGAAAATCAGGCTGGGGAATGAAAAGAAATCAGGCAGAAAGACCACTACATATAAGAAAATCGAGCAGAGGGCTAAAAAAGAAATTAGGCAGTGTGCCAAAGGAAAGCAGGCTTATAGGTCATAGACACCAAGCTCACTGCTCTAAAGTTTTTATATTCTATTCTCCTTTTTCTAAAAATGAAGGTAATATTTGACTTTCCACAATGCTTACAGTATCTCTCTCATTTTCTATAATCTTTTTAAAAAAATTTATTATTTTCAGAAGCATTTATTATCTTTCACCCCTCTTTTCTACTCTCCACTAAAGAATTTTTTTAAAAGAAAAAGGAAATTCATATAAGAAATAATGCAGTTGAGTAAAACAAGTTATCCACATTGGTCATGTTGAAAAAAACCCACATCTCTTTGTGTATTTCAAGTCCATTACTTTTCTGTCAGGAGATGGCTAGCATGCTTTGTATTGAAAATCTTTGAAAGTTGTTTGTTTTAAAAATGTTGTCATTGTTTAAGTCATCCTCCTGGTACTAGTTACTTCACTCTGCATCACTTCATAGAGGTCTTCCCAGTTTCCTCTGAAACTGCCCATTTTTGTCATTTCTTAAGTGCAAATCTTCCACATTCATCTACAGGGTATTACAAAAGCCTAATTACTTTTCTAAGTTTCATTAGCCTGAAACTTAACTAAGACTTTTGAGTTACTCTGTAGTATAATGTTTAGCCATTCCCCATTACTCCCTTTGTTGACCGTTTTTAGCTACTATAAAAGAACTACTATAAACATTTCTGTAAATACGGGTGCTTTCCCCCTTTTAATCTCATGGTATAAACATAGTAATGGTATTGCTAGATCAAAGGGTGTGAATAGTTCAGCGACATTTTTGTTCATAGTTCCAAATTTCTATCTGGAATGTCTGGACCAATTCATATGTCCAACAGCATTTGTTTGCCTCTTTTCCCTAAAGCCCCTCTAACATCTGTTATTTTGCTTTTTGTGAACATTGTCACTCTGATGTTTTATTTCTCTAATTTATAGATTTGGCAGGTAACCTATTCCATGCTCCTCTAATTTTCTTATGGTATCACTCTGTTTTTAAATCACATACTCATTTTGGTCTCATCTTGGTATACAGTGTGAGATGTTGATCTATACCTATTTTCTGTCAAACTGCTTTCCAGTTTTCTCCGAAATTTTTGTCAAATAGTGAGTTCCTATTCTAAAAGCTGGGATGTCATGCTAAGTCTTTTAAATTTTATAGAATCAAAATTATCCATCCTATCTTCTGTAATCTTCTCTATCATGTATTGGTCATGAACTCTTCCCCTATACATAGATCTGGAAAAGAATTTCTTCTTTGCTTCTTTAATATTTGTGATCATTTATTTATGATTTTTTTGTGTAACTCATGTATCTATTTGATCCACTATCCTTCTGTTCTCCCACATTAGCAATCTAGAAGTCACCTCTGACTCTTCACACTCATTTGTTACTATACCAATTCCTACCCTATATCTAATCAGTTGACAATTATCATAAGACATGGGAAAGAAGGGAATTGAACAATACTAGATATCAAATTATGCTACAAAGTTTTCTGAACTTTCAAATGGAAATCATATTTGCTTTGGCTACAAGCAGGAATACTGCTAGAGCTGCAAAGGAGCTGAGTGCATGTTTGGTCCAAACACCTTATTTTATACAGGAGGAAATGGAGTCAACACTTAGTCCCCACGACTTCTGACTCCATCTAATACTCTTCCCATGACACCAAAGGAAATATTTATTTGGAATGCTTTCCTTGCAGTGAACCCTTTTTAGTATTTAAATGGAGAGGTGTGTTCTTCCTTGAATTCATTTTCTAGTGATTATAACTTTTTTACTATTACTGGAGTCTTTCTCTAATGTCCTATTAGACTGAAAACATTATCTTGGATTTTTGAAGGTGACTCCAGAAAAGGAACATAAGCTCAAACAGCCTGAAAACACTTCTCTGCTATCCTAGGATATGTTCAGCTACACTCATTGCTGGGCTGGTAGGAGGATGCATTTGTACTTTCATCAAAGGAGGGCCTGCTCACACACATTCATGGATTCCTTTTTTATTAAAGCTTTTTGTTTACAAAACATATGCATGGGTAATTTTTCAGCATTGACAATTGCAAAGCCTTCTGTTCCAAATTTTCCCTTCCTTCCCCCCACCCCCAGATGGCAGATAGTCTAGTATATGTTAAATTTGTTTAAATATCTGTTAAATCCAATATATGTATACATATTTATACAGTGATCTTGCTGCACAAGAAAAATCAGATCAAGAAGAAAAAAAACCTGAAAAAGAAAAAATGCAAGCAAACAACAACAGAAAAAGTGAAGATGCTATGTTGTGGTCCACACTGTTCCCACGGTTCTCTCTCTGGGTATGGATGGCTCTCTTCATCACTGAAAAATTGGAAATGGTTTCAATCATCTCATTGTTGAAGAGAGCCACATCCATCAGAATTGATAATCGTATAGTCTCGTTGTTGCTGTGTATAATGATCTCCTGGTTCTGCTCATTTCACTCAGCATCAGTTCATGTAAGTCTCTCCAGGCCTTTCTGAAATCCTCCTGCTGGTCATTTCTTACAGAACAATAATATTCCATAACATTCATATACAGTTTATTCAGCCATTCCCCAACTGATGGGATCCACTCAGTATCCAGTTCCTTGCCACTACAAAAAGGGCTAATACAAACATTTTTGTACATGTGACTCCTTTTCCCTTTTTTTACGATCCCTTTGTTAGACCCAGGAGAAACACTGCTGGATCAAAGGATATGCACAATTTTATAGCCCTTTGGGCATAGTTTCAAATTTTGGAACCTCTGTCTGCCTCAGTTTCCTTATATGTAAAATGGGGATAATAATAGCATCTATCTCCAAGGCTTTTTCTGAGCATTAAATGAGATATTCACTACTTTTAGAGGAATACCTAGAAGGCATTAGATGCTTTTCCCAAAGATTCACCACACAGTGGCCAACTGCTTGGGGACTCCCTGTTCAGCTATGCTGGGCAATGTATGGGAAACCTACAGTCTAAGACAAAGTTAAAGGTTTCCTACCTTGACAAAAGTTGCCAGAGCTTTGGACATACAAAAATAAAATTTTGTATCAATTTGGTATTAGTAGGTAAAATATGTCCATGAGTTAAATCTAGTTTATTCAGAGTAGTGATGTTTATTTGGAACTATGCTCAAAAAGTTATCAACTGTGCATGCCCTTTGGCCAGCAGTGTTACTGGCTTATATCCCAAAGAGATAGATCTTAAAAGGAGGGAAAGGGACCCACATGTGCAAAAATGTTTGTGGCAGCCCTCTTTGTAGTGGATAGAAACTGGAAATTGAATGGATGCCCATCACTTGGAGAATGGCTGGATAAATTTTGGTATATGAATGTTATGGAATATTATTGTTTTATAAAAAATGAGCAGCAGGATGATTTCAGAGAGGCCTGGAGAGACTTACATGAACTGATGCTAAGTGAAGTGAGCAGAACCAGCTCATTGTACATGACAACAGCAAGACTATACAATGATCAATTCTGATGGACAATTCTCTTCAACAGTGAGATGACTGAAACCAGTTCCACTTGTTCAGTGATAAAGAGAGCCATGTACACCCAGAGAAAGGCCTATGGG
The DNA here is from genome assembly GCF_048593235.1 of Sminthopsis crassicaudata. Lineage (NCBI taxonomy): Eukaryota > Metazoa > Chordata > Mammalia > Dasyuromorphia > Dasyuridae > Sminthopsis > Sminthopsis crassicaudata. The sequence goes on along the minus strand of NC_133623.1, from coordinate 41,651,239 downwards.
AACTGAGTGTGGTTCACAACATAGCATTTTCACTCTTTTTGTTGTTGTTTGCTTGCATTTTATTTTGCTTCTCTTTTTTCTTGTGTGGCACGATAATTGTGTAAATATGTACACATATATTGGATTTAACATATATTTCTACCATGTTTAACGTATATTGGACTACTTGTCATCTAGGGAAGGGTGTGGGGGAAGGTGGGGAAATTGGGACACGGGGTTTTGCAATTGTTTTGAAAAATAAAAAGCTTTAACAAAACAACAACAACAACATAGTAGAGATGTTCAAAGATATAGCTTCTTCATTCAGCATATTTAAGGCAGAGAACAATCAATATAAAAGGAAAGAGGTGTCTGGAACAGATCCACAAGGTTTCCTTCACACCTTCACACCTTTTCCTTTTCGAGGGATCCAGACTTGTGGTTTTATCTGTCTATGGAACTCTTGCCATGGAAACTTCTTGGACCATCAATCCACCAGTAACTTCCACTCTTTGAGAGTTGCTCTATGCACGGACAGGTGAAATTAACTGGCTAGTAGCAACATAGCACTTGAGGATTTGCAAAGCACTTTACTTGTGTTATCTCATTTGATCTCCGCCACAACTCTGGCAGGTGGCTGCTCATTATTATTTGCATTTTACAGATGAGAAAACTGAGGCAGACAGAGGTAAAGTGCCTTGCTCAAAGTCACAAAGTCAGTATGCAACAAGGGAAAGACTTGAGACCCATGTCACAATTTATTAGACAGATACTTTAAAACTAATATCCAAATGACAATGAGGTTCAGTGGGACAACCACTGGATTTGGAGTCAAAGGAACCTGGGTTCTAATCCTGGTTCAGCAACTTATATCCTACATGATTTGTGGGAAAAGTACCTTCACCTTTCTCTGCTGAAGTTCCTATAAAAGGAGGAAGTCACACTAAATGAGGTCAAATTTAAAAAAGAAATGAGGACCACTAAACCATAACAAAGATCTTTGTAAACCATATTGACTTAGAAAACCATGCATATTTATGCTTTTTAAAAAAATTAACATATTGCCGTTCTAGTCAGAGAAGATCTACATTGTAATCAAGTTTGGGCCCCAGTTGGGAGTGCTGTGGGCTGCATGTGGCGGGCCTGTCAGGTTTAGGTTTGGCAACTTTGTGGTAGCTAACCTCTCTGATTCCATAAGTTCTAAATCTGTGTTCCCCTGATTCTATGGAATCAAAAACTGAGACTAGTACCTATCTCATCACCTGGTAACACATTTTGATAAATCAGATCCTTTGTATAAAATAAGAGCTTTCCCACAAATAGCAGCAAAAAATATAGGACGAGAGGACATTTTCATAATTTAAAACAAATTATACACATATACACATGTACACACATATTATTCTTAGTATCATATGATTTCAAGGTAGAAAGGATCTTAGAATCATCTAGTTCCACCTGTAGTCCCTTCCTTATTTAATAAATGAAGAAACTGAAATGGCAGGGAAGTAAAGAAATTTGCCCTTGGCCACACAGCTAGTAAGTAGGAGAGCCAATTTGAACTTGGTTTCTGTGGTTCAAAATTTAGTGTTCTCATCACTACAGTATGCTGCCTTTCTGTATGTTACATTTGTGTGTATAGACATGTTCCTTCTCCTGAGCCTATCATTATTTAACTTTAATTGCTAATGGGGTTCCAGCCTTCTCTTTTTGTAGGTTTAGAGCAGAGCTTCTTAACCTTTGTTTCCTAGACCCCTCTGTCAGTATGGGTAAACCTAGGGACCTCTTTTCAGAATCAAGTTTTAAAATGCACAAAACAGAATCCATAGCATTACAAAAGAATTCATTTATATCAGAATACAGTTATCGAAATATTAAAAACAAGCAAATCCACAGACCCTAGGTTTGGAACCCTCAGATTAGAAGAATTAGTAAAGATGGCTGAATTGTATTCTATGGATTTGGTGGAGGACAGAGAAGAAGCTTTTCTTTCCTAGAAATCTTGACCATGTTCATTGAAGTAGCCTCCATTTCACTTTCTTGGGGGTGGGGAGGGGGGTCCCAAGAACTGTTTTCTCCCTACACTTTAAATACGTAGCTAATTGTTAAAAGGCACAGACTCAAGTGGTTAAAAACAATGGTCTCAGTTTGCAAGATACTTCAAAACCAATTTTGAACTCCTTTCCTTGAAGGTGTGAAAAGTATGTCTGACAGCAACAGAAGGCAGACTTTGAACTTTCCCTTTAAAATGAACTGAGGGAAGCCGCAGCAATCAGAAGACTGCTGAATTTTCATAGGGGCCATTCCTTCATTACTCCGGCCTGCAGAGCTGAACAGTGGGTTTTTTGAGCCGGGAGGACCTTTTGTCTTCTTGTTGATATTTTGTTCTTGGTGCTTTCCACTGTACTCCCCAGGGTTCACCTTCTGGTTTAGCTTGCCTGTGTCTGGCGACTCCTAACTCAGACTTATCCCTTTCAGGTTTGGTTACCCGATTAAAATGCCTTAGTCACAGAAGCCACATGGCAAATTATCGGCTGGTTAAAGCCCTATAGAAATGGGAGCTATTCATATTATTATTGTTATTACTATTCCTCTGTGTTTCTAGCAGTCACATCTGAAAAGGGACAAAAAAGATGGCCCCCCACCAATTCCTCTCGTCTTTTTCTTTATTTACCCCATTTGAGTAATAGAAGCCCTGCTGTAGCCGAGTCTAGAAACAAAGCAGATACAGTACAATGAAACTGGTGAATGCAGGCTGTCTCTCCTCCTTATGGAAAGCCAAGGACCTAGGGAATTAGAAATCACCTTCTTTAAGACACAATTTCATTAAGAAGTTTTAAAATTGTCTTCTACAAAGTCTCTTTTCAGTGGCACATTTTGGTACAGAGGTGACCCTGTGATTTGTAAGGGTGAGGCCTGCAGGACACGAGCTCTGGCTGGTCCTACCAAGCTATAAGGCTTCCAATATGGTCCTGGCAACAGACTGAATGTGCCTCCCAAGGCCCAGCCAGGCAAAGTACAGGGAGGCTCTCTGTCACTGAGGCAGCCATTTGCTGAGGAATTCTTGGGCCATGGCAACCCTTGAAAACAAAGACAAATACAAAATGGCCCTTGGGTATGTGCTTGCCCCCCTTCCCCTTTTGCAGTGATGGTGATAGAGTAACTGAAAAAAATGGGGGAGAAGGGATGTTTAGAACTGTGCAATCTTTGGACTGTCTATATATAGTAACTTAGTTGTTGGTACTCTAAATGTGAGCTCCTCATCCAGTGACTGAGTCAAGTTTTTACTGGAGGAACCAAATCAGAGCAATTTGACCATTTTTACTGTAAATGAAAGTAGGAGATAAAAAGGAAGGCAAAGTTAAATGGAAAACAGGAATCACGGTGTTAGAATTACAAGGTGAGAACTCAGGTTGTCTGGACAATTCTCTAGCTCAGAATTCACACCTTTAGTTCCGGCCTTTAGGGGGAGTTTACACCTTTGAACTTCTTTTTTTTTTTTTTTCCTATCTCTGTATTTTTATTTTTATTTTTTTATTAATTTTATACTTATACATTTTTTGACAGTATATATGCATGAGTAATTTTTTTTATAACATTATCCCTTATATTCATTTTTCCAAATTTTCCCCTCCCTCCCCTAGATGACAGGCAATCTCATACATTTTACATGTGTTACAGTATAACCTAGATACAATATATGTGTGTAAATCCAATTTTCTTGTTGCATGTTAAGTATTGGATTCCGAAGGTATAAGTAATCTGGGTAGATAGACAGTAGTGCTAACAGTTTACATTCAATTCCCAGTGTTCCTTCTCTGGGTATAGTTGTTTCTGTCCATCATTGATCAACTGGAAGTGAGTTGGATCTTCTTTATGTTGAAGATATCCATTTCCATCAGAATATATCTTCATACAGTATTGTTGTTGAAGTGTATAGTGATCTTCTGGTTCTGCTCATTTCACTCAGCATCAGTTCATGTAAGTCTCTCCAAACCTTTCTGAATTCATCCTGCTGGTCATTTCTTACAGAGCAATAATATTCCATAACCTTCATATACCATAATTTACCCAACCATTCTCCAATTGACGGACTTCCATTCATCTTCCAGTTTCTAGGTACTACGAAAAGAGCTGTCACAAACATTTTGGCACAAACAGGTCCCTTTCTCCTCTTTAGTATTTCTTTTGGATATAAACCCAATAGTAGCACTGCTGGATCAAAGGGTATGCACAGTTTGTTAACTTTTTCACCTTTGAACTTCTGAAAAGGAGTTTACACAACCTTTAAAAGGAGCAAGTTCATTGGTTGAAGTATTTTCTCACAAGCCCTGTTGAGTTTTCATTACAATCTCTGCTAGAATAAAAGAGGAGGGCAGGAGGGCAAGGAGTTAGTCTAGTCTGGGATTGAGTTGAGATGGCAGTCCCCAAGGACAACTTAGAGACGACCGGACCTTTACAATTCTGGACCTTTACATTTTGGCGCCTAACGTGGGGCAAGGACTTTTGCTTATCCTGACAAGGACTTATTCTGAGCCCTTCAGAGGAGCTAGCCCGGACCTTTGCAACTTGGTGCCCGAACAGGGACAGACAACCTACCTCCACTGAAGTCCTCTGGTGACCAGGAGATTAGGTGAGTAGTCTAATAGACAAATAAGGAACTTACCTTGTTAAGGGCTAAGCCAGCAATCTCTTATAGCTGAAATGGGGCAGATGTTAGCTAAAGACATTCCCTCAACCTCAGCCAACTTGGCTCCAGCCTCAGCTCCAGCCCTACTCAGGAGTGGTGCTATAGAGAGTATAATTAAGATAATTGAGGAACAGAGTTTACTTGTAACCTGGGTACAGATTGCTAAACTCTTGGGCGCAGTAAAATGCACCTCCCCTTGGTTCTTAGAGGAAGAAAAACTAAATGTGGATAACTGGAAGCTAGTGGGACTTCAATTGAAAGAATTTCACACAAAAAATGGGCCTCGTTCAATTTCTGCAGAGGTATTTTATTTATATAACGTAGTTCAATTAGCCTTAAACTATTGAGCAAGTTGTAGGAGAAGGAAAAGTTTTAAAAATGAACAGAGGAGGAAGTGTGAGGAAAAAAGAAAGATCAAGATCTTGCCCAAGGGCAAGGGGATTTAAATGAGGAATTAGGGTGTGATGACTCTGATTCTCTTGAAGAAGCTTCAACCCTACCTAGAGAGCAGATTATTGACTGGCCCACATCAACTCCACCTTCAAGGGTGGAGGAAGAAGGGGGAGGAGAAGAGGCAGAAACACAAACAGAATGGGCTGTGAAGCAGCCTATGACAAAATTAGAAAAAGCATTAAGGCTAAGAGAGAAGGAAGGATCTAAGTGATTTTATACATGGGTATCCTGTGATTGAAGGGATTGACTCTGTAGGTCAAAAAAGGAGAAAATATACACCTTTAGATTTGAATAAAATTAAAGATTTGAAAAAAGATTGTACCCTTTATGGGGCTACATCAGCTTATGTTAAAATGTTACTAGATGGTTTGTCTTATGAAATCCTAACCCCGAATGATTGGAAATCCATAGCAAGGACATGTCTACAACCTGTACAAAACTTATTGTGGATTGCAGAGTTTCATGAATTATGTAAGATCCAAGTCAGATGCAATTTGAAAATTCACTTTTGAGCAATTAGCTGGTGAAGGTCAGTATGTAGAGAATTCAGAACAGATTAATTATCCTATGACAGTGTATGAGCAAATTGCTAAGGCTGCAATAAAAGCTTGGGGTGTCCTCCCTAGCCAGAAAGATCGGGGAGAGGTTTTCACTAAAATAGAGCAAGGTCCCAATGAATCTTTTGCGGATTTTGTGGGACGTCTGCAAACTGCTGTCAAAAGAACTATTGGAGAAAATGCAGCTACAGAAATAATGACCAGACATCTGGCTAAGGAAAATGCCAATGAGATTTGCAAAAGAATTATATGGGGACTAGACAAAGATGCTCCTTTAGAGGAGATCATAAGATGATGTGCTACAGTGGGAACAAATGCTTTTTACACCCGGACTATGATGAACACAGAAAGGATTGACAGATTGATAGCTCTTTCTTGATCCTGTGGGCGGTGTGTACAAAGGGCAGGGACCTAATCAACACAAGCTTATGACCCGCACTTACTTGGAATTCCTCGTTCATGGAGAATAATTGCAATCCCCGATCCCCATCACAAATGGGGTTCAATGGGTTACCTGCACCTGCCGGTGTAGGGTAGGCGCACGCTGAGCCAGTCAGTGTAGCACGTGTGTAGCCCCAGACAACTAAGGGCATCACAGACCTGTTATTGCTCAATCTCGGGTGGCTGAACGACACTTGTCCCTCTAAGAAGTTGGGACACTGACCACTTGGGGGTTGCATATCTAGTTAGCATGCCAGAGTCTCCTTGGTCTTCCTTGGAGAGGCAGATGAGATTTTTATCATGCTCTTTTGGGCAATAAGAAATATAATTTCCATCTACTCAGTCATCTCCTAATGAGGTGTTCAGGATGAGCATTTGTTAAAAGGCCACCCTCAAGATAATTGCAGTTTATTTACCAGTGTCTGTTGCAAAAAAGCAAGCGGTAGAGAATGTCGCCAAGATCATCCAAGAGAAATCAACAAATACTTTAATACTCAGTTGACTTAAGTAGGAAGGAGGGCACAGGGAAGGGAGGAAAAAATATATTGGGAAAATATTGTTCAGGATAAAGAAATAAAAGAGACCAAAGGTTTATAGAAGACAGAGAAGTCACACACACACACACACACATATCATAGCACACTCTTTATGGAGTGAGTTCGGAGGTGTGAGACATAGAAAACACTAATATCACAAAAAGTGAATCTGAGTATATCTTAATAAGAAATGACTGGTTATAAATATAAATGTGGCAGTCATCTCTAAGCCAGTATACAGTCTTTTCATTGCCTTGTTGGACCAAAGACCAAATATCAATACACAGTCTAAGTGTGAAAAAAATAAATAAAAATGAGAGGTGTAATACAGGTAACTCTAACCTGGTGAAAATCAGTTGTCATAATGGGGAATCCAAAAAAACTCTAGACACTCTTTTCTGGCAAACATTTGATCTCATTGCAAAGCACTAAGATGCGTGGCAGTCACTGATTTAGAAAAGTTTATAACATGTAATGGAGGTTATGGTGGAAAATTACAAAGAATGTTGCTTCATAAAAACAATAGGAAGCATTTCAAGGAAAATGTTTATTGAAAGTTTGGTGAGAGATCTAATGAAGTTGGGTAATCCCAAACATATTAAGGGTGAAACTGTAAGGAAGACCACAAACAGTCAAAGATGGAAAAGATCTGTCGAGATCTTTGTAGCAATTAAATTTCTTTCTTCAGAAAGGATAGTAGAGCTTCCTAAATTCACTCTAACACCACAGTCCTTGTGCTATATGAAAAAGTAGAAACTGTATTAAAGAAAACAGCTGGATTAGGCTGAATTTTCACAGAGGAAACCTCTCCATTAAATGTGACACAATTTTGGGGGTATTGAGGAATTGAGTCTCAAGATACATCTAAAAAAGAGACTACCTAATGATTGGGGAAAAAGAAAGGCAACATCACTACAGAAAAAGGTAATTAAAAACATCATTAACACTGACCCATGTGCCTCCTTTCTTTATGAGAATAATTTACACATGTACTGAGGGTAACCTTGATGAAGACTTGTGAAAGAAACCAGAAGGCTTTTGCAAATAATATTCTGAAGCTTTGGCACAAAACAAAAACTCTTGATAAAATGACCATATGTCCTGGATTTTCTGAGACAATGTTTCAAGAATGAGAGTTAATGGGATTTTACAAAGGCCATATTCTTTACGTGATCATGTGTGCCACTTTGGGGCCTGGAAAATACAATCACAGTACCTGTTTGTTAATTGAACAAAAATTGGTTAAGCACCCACTGTGTGTAAGTCACCATTAGTGCCCTGAACTTAATATACTCTGGTCAATAGCTTAATTGGAGCTGAGCTAACTAGGTTGAAATTTGAACCCAGATTCTTCAAAACAGTATTATGTCAGAGAAACATCTGGCTATCCTTTTGTTCTACCAAGCCCAAGATCATTAACTGAAAACTGCAAATATGCCCGAGATTGCCAATGAGGTGGAGAGCCCACTGATCACATGACTTGCTGGAGCTGGGAGAGAGCAGCTCCTCTAGTTGGCATGACTACCAAGACCTTGTTGCCTGATGGGGTGACCTGGAAGGGGGCGGAGCAGTTATAAAGGAAGGTGCTATTAAAACTATCTCTAGCTTTTGGACTTGGACAGTCCCTGCCTCCAAAGGGTCAAGTTCTTTTTAAACATTTAAATTTAAATTGAATAGATTTAAATGAACGTTAGTTATTATTATTTTAAGGGGGGTGGGGAAGCATTGTGAGGGGACTAAATCTCCAAGAAAAGAGATGGAAATTATTCACTTTAAAGTGATTAGATGGTAATGATTCCCTAATTGATCTAAGGCTAGGTTCAAACCAATCATTTAAACCTTGGAGTTCATGTTCTAATCAGCTCCAATTAACCCCCAGCAAGCTGTCTGGTCTCTCCCTTGGGCCCTTTAATGAATGTACTTTCTTGAATGTGGAATTCAATATTCAATAGAAATCATTTGCTCATTCGGTAACAATAGATGATGTTACTAGAATTCAAGCTGCAAATAGAAATTATTATAGTGGATATTAACAATAATATTTTTCTAAGGGCTTCATGGGCATCGAAAGTATTCTCAAGGCTGGCATCAACCTCACTTCCAGGGTTAGTTACCTCTTCCCACTGCTCTGCAGATAGCATATGCCTCAGCCAGAGACAACTCCTTGGTATGCTGATAGCTAATCTGGAAATTGGAATATACTAGCCATTTATTAAGACCATTCTGCGTTTGGAGCACTGGGGAAAGATAAACTTTGGATCTGTCGTGCTTCTTGCACTTCTGAAGGTCACTTACAATGACGATAATATACAACATCATACATAATAGCAGAATACAAAACAAAGTGCCATGTGAGGTCCCCAGGGAGTTGGTATTGGCGCTGTCAGAATGAGGCCAGGGAGGGTATCTTAAGCATAAGAAACAGCATGGACAATGGCTGGGCATGGTGCTGGTGGTGGCAGAGAGTAAGACTAGTCTGATTGGAATATAATGTGTGTGGAGGGAGTAATGTGAGGTAAACCTGGAAAAATAGGAAGAAATCTGATTACAGAGGGTTGTAAATGTTGGGTTAAGATGTTTATATTTTACTAGAAGACCTAGAGGGGATCACTGAAAATTTTTTAATAAAGCACAGTGGGAAGGATGGAGAGCTGGCCTGGAAATCAGGAAGGGGTGGGTTCAA